>NC_057713.1:92093884-92156178 GCF_004010195.1 Chiloscyllium plagiosum
TATTTTGGCTATCCTAACAAGGGCTTTTATTTAATTGAGATTACAAACCTGGCTGGTCCAGGGCCCCTCGGGGGGGGGAGTCCCGCACGAATACGGGTTTTATTACATCTGATGTTAACACATTCCGAGCATGTAAGAGACTTAAATATACACTCTGGTTAGTTGTAGGTTAGATTAGTAGACAGTTGAGTTTTGTTTGTTTTTGTTTTTTTGTTTTTTTTTTTGTTTTTTTGTTAAATTTTGGCGATTGTATATTTGAGCTAATTGTATATCAATGTTTATATCTGAGAGTTTTGTTTATTTTTGTAAACTTGTAAAAATGTTAAATTTCTAATAAAAATATCTATATAAACAAAAGGTTCTTCCTTCCTCTTCCCCTTTCTCTGGTGCCTCTCCACAACTCTCCATTCCAAATATTCTTTTGGAGTTGGCCCATAAATGTCGGGACTTGATATAAAAGAGCTTGTAATCTCGTCTTTCTCCTCCTTCTTGCAGAGGCCAATGTGGTATCTCCCACTAACATGGGCTGAGATTGAAAACACTGAGGAGAGGAACCAATATTCTAAAGTTGGGAAAGTTTCATATGGGGGACTCAAATACAGGTTACTTTCCAAATGATCTTTATGATCACATTCATGATGTAGATCCTTCAGTGTTTTTATTGTTAACTTGGAGAGTTTTGAAAGTTAAAAATAAATTAGTTTACAGGAAAGATATCCAAAATTTCAAAAACAACAGAGCAACTTTATACTAGAATCTGCACCAGCAACTGATTAAATTCATCTATTGCCACTTTTTTGTGCTACAGCAATAAAATCAGATTGGGGTTCATTTATCCAGGGAAAAGACCAAAGCGTAAGCTGAGCAAAAGCGTTAAGATTATGAAAGATTCCACAGGAATGCTGTGGCAAAGTTGTTTCCCACTCATGGGTACCAAAACATAATCCATAAATATAAAGAAAACCACTAAGAAATTTAACAGGAAATTATGAACCTAAGTCTTTACCTCGAGAACGGACAGAATGTAAAACTTGCTTCCACCAGGAAAGTGGTTAGAATGGCAAGGGAAAAAAAAAAGAAATTTGTTGAGAAGATCACATGAAGAAAGGTGAGAGTACATTTCTCTGTGGATCATAAACAGCAGGATAGACCTTGTGGGCCAAAAGTCTATTTATGTGCTTTAAATAAGATGCAAGTCTATATAACTTAGAATTTATTAAAAACACCATTGAATATCTGCACCGAAACCACATGGTGCAATATTCACCCTGATTGGCACTCGGCTGAACTTGCACCATACCTAAGCTGGAGTATCCCAATGAAGTGCAAAATTACTGGCAGAAACTGTGCTGAAATAAGTTTCACAATTATTAGCTATTGCAAATCAATCACTCCTAAAAGCAGTACCATTCTGTTTAATGTTGATTTAAGTAACTACATACAGATTACCAGTGAGGTACAAGGAGAAGAGGAAGGAAAAAAAAATTCCCTACCAGTGGGAGTGGCTCATGCAACTGATCTCCTTTACCACCACGATTCACCACTAAGTGGTCAAGGAGTATATGAAGTAAAACTGCCTCAGTCATACCAGCCAAATTGCATGGCTCACACAATCCTCTTTATCATGTAGCATGTATGCTCCAGGAGCTCATTACGTGTTGTTACGCATTATTCAATGATTTTACTGCTAATCCCGATTTTCAGGTTGCCTCTGCAAACTGACATTTATATAGCATCTCTTATGACCTTATGATGTTTTAAACTCTTTACAGGAAATATAAAATAATGTTTAAATGCAAACTTGAGATAGGGCACACATTTTATATAGCTTGCATGTACTTATAACACATAAACTGACCATATATACTCATTGTATGTAGACTCTACAAGAGTCTGCTCCCACCTTTCTTCATCTTGCTCTATCATTCCTTACTCCTTTGTGTGTTTATCTAACTTCCACTTTAATTATTGATGGTGGTTGCCTGAACCATCTGGTGATGAGTGTTCCACATTTTAATCATTGCCTCAGGAAAGACAGTTTCCCAGAATTCTCTACAGATTTATTGATAACTACTGTACCTTATATTTAAATAGCTTATTTTATAGCTCTGGCCCACCCTACAGCTTTGAGCAATAAAATACTCATCATTAAGTACTTATATTACAAGTGACCCTGAAGTTGCGAATAGGTTCTGTTCTCAAGTGTGTTTGCAAGTCGACTTATATGCAAGATAAAACACGAAGCAGGACAATCTAAAAAGCTGTTTGTAAGTACGAGGAAACATTCATGTGTCAGAACTTTAAAATTAGTATTATTACACCCCTGTATCAGATCTCCTTTGTAAGTCAGACATTAGTATATCTAGAACTGCTTGTTTTTGTTGCCTATGATATGGACCAGACTGAGCCCCTTTAAAATATATTCAGAAGATTGTATAGACCCAAACATTTTCTTATAAACGGTAAATGTAATGTGTTGCATTCCAGATGTAATTGGTCAACCCATCTGTCTTGAAGCAAAAACACTTTATTCAATCACAAAAGTTAAAATACAACAAAAGAAAGATGATATTGGAATAACTTACTCTATTGGAAAATTTAACAGAATAATAGCTTATTTAACCACTGAACAGCAGCTTTTCTAAGATAAAACCATTCTATTAGCGCACACTTGTCAAAGGCAAATTGTCTCACGGGCAATTCTTCAGTCTAGGAAGCAAAACATCAAGAGAAAACTCTGAGAAACAGTAGCAGGGGGAGGTGTATTGCAGCTTCCAAACTCAGCTTCAAGATGCCAGCAACTGTTACTGAAAACTGAAACTAAAAAAAACTGATTCTATGGGAGTTTGATCCCACCCGTTCATACTTCTATTGTTCTAACCTTTTTAAAAAACCCAAAGCCTCACGAGCTGTTTATTTTATTGGATTCAATAGACAGCTTTCTACATCTGCCTTAAAAAGCCTTTCTTCAAAAAAATGGACAAAACACACTTCTTAAAGCCGCAATATCACACTCACCATTTTTCTTCTTAGAACCTTGTTTATCATTTTCAGAAAGTGTTTAACCAAATGGCAATGTTGGTACACCCATTACTATATTACGTCCCTGTGCATCTTGGATAGTAGAAGCATGGAACAAGCAGAACAATTGCTATTTTTAAAAATATTAATCTTAACTTACCCACCCATCAGCATCACTTAAAAATAAAAGTTGCTCAATACTCAGAAAAGCCAATGAGTTAAAAACAATGACTTATTGCTGCAACACACTGGAAGGAACCCACGTGAGCAAAAGTTCTAGTAAACAACACATTCTTATTTTCCAGTAACTTACTTCATTTTTCATTCTTGACATTGTTTGAAATGTTAATCTAACACTGTTGCAGCCTACGCCATAAATCAGAATATATTTACCATGAGAGAGTGAGGAGGAAGAGAAGTCTTCCAGTAAAATCAGGACATCAAGGTTCAGTTGTGGAAATCAGTCCTGAACTTCCTCTGTGCTCCTCTGTATTTTGGTGGCCCGGCTCACCTGAATTCAGAATGTTCTGAGGAAAGGTCACAGAACCCAAAACATTAACTCTGATTTTTCTTCACAGCTGCTGCCAGATCTGCTGAGTTTTTCAAGCAACTTCTGCTTTTGTCACCTGAATTCAGCCTTATGCCTGTTCTGGAAACTGTGATCTTTGAAAAAGAAGTATGAAATAACAAAGTTTTCAAATACGAAGACAGGAGTCTTCCCAACTGATTATTTCCTGGAGTTCATCATGTCCAAGAAAATATTAGAATTCAGGACATGTTGTAAAGATCACCATATCACAAGTATATGTTCAATTCCTCAAAGTTATAACTGAAACCCTCCAGGGATTCTGTTTCAAAACGTCTGCTAATTCAAGGCTTACAAACACAAGTCACATTTTTTACATCTTTATGAGTATTTATAAATCATGTGTTTGTGATATTTGTGGGTTGAAGGATACTGCCACCAATGGTCTTTTCTTTGGTCTAAGGCCCCATTTAGTTTGCAGTAGTACAGGATCAACAACTAGTTAATCTCAACAAGTGGCTCTCATCTTAAAATGCAGTTAAAAATCACACAACACCAGGTTATAGTCCAAAAGGTTTAACTGGAAGCGCACTAGCTTTCAGAGCGTTGCTCCTTCATCAGGTGGTAGATGAAGGAGCAACGCTCCGAAAGCTAGTGTGCTTCCAATTAAACCTGTTGGACTATAACCTGGTGTTGTGTGATTTTTAACTTTGTACACCCCAGTCCAACACCGGCATCTCCAAATCATAAAATGCAGTTCACTGCCTGATAACAATTAGGTACAAGTTCACTGGTTAATTAGACTCTCTCCTAAGACTACGAGGATATAAGTCTTCACTTAGTGAGATTGGAAGAAGTTCTGCCTTATCCCACCAAGCTAGTATGATTGTCTGTGAGAGAAGATCCTGCTCTATTTCAGATGTCTATCATGATCTAGCTGCATTGACATTTCAGATAGATGGTGCCATTGCATGGGAATTTGGATCTGTTGTAAGCAGTTAGCTTATCATGTGTGGACTGCAGCACATTATAGCAGTTTCTGGAGTACATCTTGGTAAGATATTTAAGTGATGATATTTGCACTTGCACTAGTGTAAATCTTGGCAGTTAGTATGTTGCTCATTCCTCTTGGATATGTGGTTATGATCCCAGCTAACAATAATACCTAACAAGTCAATCCTGAACGAAACCTGGCTTATGGATCATAAGTTTAATTTTTATAGTTTGATAACTGTGGTGATTAGTTATTGGTCATCTTCACACATGGCTACAAATGTTCTTTAACAATGGAATATAAAAAGGAGAGCTATATATTTGTAATAATTTAGATATGTTTCAACATAAACAGCAAGACAATTTTTCAACCTGTTTCTCTGCAATATCTGTTACAAGTACTCAATCCCAGAGAAATATCAGTCCCACCTCAACCTGATTTCTTATTTAACTGATAACAAAAGATGCTGGAGATTACAGTGAGTCAGGCAGCATCCATGGAGAGAAAGCAAGCTAACATTTTGAGTCTAGATGATTCTTAATCAGAACTTTCTCTCCATGGATGCTGCCTGATCCACTGTAATCTCCAGCATTTTTTGTTTTCAGTACAGATTCCAGGACCTGCAGCAATTTACTCCTACATTGTTCTTACTTGGCTGACTTTTCATTTATCCTTTGCAGCCTTCTGAGACAATTTTACAATTTTTCAGTTCTGCTGGCCGTAATCACTTTCTGTTCTGACAACTTAAAGCTTCTTTCCAGCTCTCTCATCTTGGAGACTTCACAAACTAAAATCCTTCCGTTAGATTGACTGTTGTTCTGAGCTGAACTCCTCATTCCTACGAACTAAAAACAAAACTACAGTAGTGGCCTGTAACTGTTTCTCTGAGTGCTGTAAATACATTCCAACAACCTTGCTGGGCATTTAAGTGAACCACTTCTTTTTGGAATCATGTATTTAGGTCACTGTGCTAAATAACGTTCTGATGAATTAAACAAGATGACGACTTTGATACAAGTATCATTCCAGACAACAACCACATATCCATGATGCATGACACAAAAACATCCACAACTGACAGCATTATACAGGGTAAAACTACACAGCTGAGTTGTGATATCTGTATAAGGAGTAGCTCTAGTCATTATACGGATGTCCACTAGAGAGTCATCCTAAGGCAGAAAGAGAATATACCAATGTGTATCCTTGTATATATTCTTGTACATCAAAGAGAAAAAGGGGCTGTTGTATTATCACAAGATCTGAGAAAGGAAGGATACTTTTAATACAGCTACATGATCTCAAGACACGTGATGGTCTCATATAAGAGGTCTCCATCTTACTCTAAGTACATTCTGCTCGTTGGTTTGTTATCAAGCAGCCAGGAAGCCAGTCAACTATTTATGTGATGTAGCAGTAATCTAAGGGACGCATATAGCCCGACTAGAAGAATCTTGTGGAATAGTGGTATTGTCCCTACCTGAGGATAAGGAGGGCTAGGTTCAAACTCCACTTACTCCAGAGGCTTACAGTAACAATCTCTGAACAGGTTGAAATGGTAAATATCTATAACTCAGACTGTATCTGCAAGACTTAGATATCATAGCAGTGTACCTAGTTGACTGTTAATAATCTTCCAGATACCTTACCCAACATAATTCTGACTCTTTGTGATATGCATTATGTGGGCTAACATGTAGAAAACTATGAAGGACATCATTGTTCAATATCACAAATGAAGCTCTGATATGTATGTTTCTAAGTCAAAACTGGGAATACTCCTACAGAGCCTTGCCTCATGGAGGCTGTAACTGTCAAACGAGGCCAGTCTTTAAGTTTTCTAGTCCACACCCTTTTTCCACATTTACTTACCAGGTCTGAAGTAAAGGCTTTAGCCTGGTGTGCTATCTGTCCCTCCTTGGTTTTTCAATGAGTTACTGCTGATTGCTGGGTTGTTCAGACATCTGCAGTTACTGACTGTCTGTACGAGGAGTCCTTACTGCAGTAAAATCCCTATAGCTGTAAATTCACTTCATCTTATGACACTTTCTTCTCTTGGTTCCTGGTGGCTGGTACTAAAATCCCCTTTCCCTGGAACTATTCTGGTAAGATCCCTCCCTCTCATTACATCCTTCCTAAATGAGGTGACAGAGCAGATATGGGTGCAGTATTCTTGTTGTACTCTAGGTTCAGTATACCTGCCCTGCCTTTTCATTCTCAGCAGCGGCATTTATCAATACTGAATTCCTGCATGCTTTGTGAAGTACTTTCTTAATATGTTCTATCATCTTCAAGGATATGAGATGATATTTAGCTGACAGGATAAAACCCATTCTTAGGAATGTATCTGGCATTTGCAAGGACAGTGTTTGCTGCCTGTCCCTGGTTGTCCAGGGATGGTGAGAGTGGGCCTCTATTATAATGAGCAGTTTGGTACACCTGAGTCTGCTTGTTCAGCCATGTCTGAGGACAGCCAAATGTTTATCATCTTGGTACGTGGGACTGGAGTCACACAGAACCCAAATGAGCAAGAACCATCCCTAAAGGAACATCAGTGAAAAAACTGATTTTTTAAAAAACCTCCATCAGATAGTTTCAGAGTCAATTTTATGGAGATGTGTTTTGTTTTTAAATTTCAGATCATTTTTGAAAGAACACTGAATTGAAACTATTGAGAGATAATCTGGAGGAGGCGCTCCAGATTATTAACTCAGTGTTTGAGATTAACTGTAGAGGGCTCTTGTGGCACAGTGGTAGTACCCCTATCCCTGGACCAAGAGACCCTGGTTCAAGTTCCACCCGCTCCAAAGGTATGTAATAACATCTCAGAACAGGTGAATTAGAAAAAACAAATAGGGTGATATTAACTATCAGGTGCTTGTGGTCCAGTCCCACGCATCAAGATGGTCGTAGTTTCTCTACCTCTGAGCCAAAAAACTTGGGTTCAAGTCCCACCCACTTCAAGAGCACTGAACAAGTTGATTAAAAATATCTTAACTAATTATCTAATGCACTATTATCGAAGCAATTTGTTAAAATACTAAAGATGAGCATCTAACATAACTTAAGCGGTGGTAACTTGTTATCAAAAAGGTAGCACAGCTAATAGAAATCAATGAGATGGGAAGTTTTTTTCAAATATAAATCCAGTAACAAAATTATTAATGTAAGAACAAAAGCTTATCAAGTGAACAACAGAAGCCCTTCACCATCATCTCCATTTGACTACATCAGATATAGGAGTCGATATTCACTGAAACGTATAGACAGCACACTGTTCTTAATGGTTTGCAATTTGCACAGTCCATTAACAGTACTGGCATGAAATCCAAACTGAACATTCAGCACAGTATTGATGGAATGCTGCACTATCAGCTGAGGCATGAAACAGAAAGCACAGCATCTCTTTCAGGGAGAGGGATGGGGAGAGGGATAGGGGACAGACGGGGTGACGGAGAGAGAAATGGAGTTAAGGTATTTGTGCTCACCTGAACCAGGAGGAATTAGTTGAAAGTAGCACTAGATAGGATGTAACACAAGAAAGCATTCGGGTCAACCATGTCAGGTTCCTGCCTCTCAAATAAGCTCAGAGTCACCCTAAAATTTTTCCCATCATAACTGTCTCCTTAAATCACTTTGCTCATTTCCTAAATCCACAGCATGCCACAATCCAGTAACTACACAGAGATTAGCTGGAAAGCAACTCTCCACTTTTGTGCATCACAACACACACATCACTGTAACTCGCAACATTACTCATTCCTTTCAATATGACTGGGTAAGGTGCAGACACCCCACCAATAGAAATATGTTTTTGCTCTTTCTGTATTACACAGTATTTACAGCACAAGGCCATGTCTCCACTTGCTAACAGGACAACATGCCATATTAAATATTAATCAAAAGTACACAAGTAGTATTAGTTTATCGAGTCCTGTTTGCTGGAGTAAAACAATCTTAAAATGTGGGCTGAAGGAAGAAATTATTATAACTATTATGGACCAGTGCCTTGTGTACTATTTGCTCAAGGCAGTCTTAGATATGGTCATTTAAAAAAAAAGTCTGTCACCGTCTGATCCCCTGTCACATCTATCACTTATTTCTAAATAAAGAAACAAATGAACCATAGTGAACAGAAGGATGCAATCACATCTTATTCCATCTGCCATCTCTGATTTTTCTTAATGTTATGTGCAACCACACAATAATGAGAAATACGGAGCTGGAAGTAATGACTGCAGAGCTGTGGAGGGTACATGAATGAGGGATAAATCGGGGTCACTGAATTTGTCATAATTGTTACAACTAACTTGAAATGAAAATCAAGCCCATTCATTTTATGCAAAGTTTGAACATTTTCCATCCCTTCCACTTCCTATTACCTTTAATATAGGAAACCACCTCAAGGCATTCTACAGATGTCATCAAACAATTTAATTAAGTAACTGAAGCAGGTATTGGGACAAGCAACCAAAAAATTGAACTAAAAGGCAAGTTGTAAGGACCATCTTGAAGAGGGAGGCAGCGAGGAAGCTACAGACAGGATTTAAGGAGAAACTGATATTAGAAACAAATATAGGAGCAGGAATAGGCCATTTGGCCCTTTGAGCCTGCTCCACCATTCAATAGGATCATGGCTGATCATCCAAATCAGTACCATGTTCTTGCTTTCTCCCCATATCCTTGGATCCCTTTAGTCATAACAAAATATGTCTACATCTTTTTTGAATGTATTCAGTATTTTGGCCTCAACAGTTTCCTGTGGCAGCAAATTCCAAAGGGTCTCCACTCTCTGGATGAAGAAATTCCTCCTCAAGGCTGTCCTCAAAAGCTGACTCCTTATTTGCAGTCTGTGGCCCCTGTTTCCGGACTCCCTGGTCAATGAGAATATCCTTCCTGTCCAATCCTCTTAGAATTGTGTGTGTTTCTATGAGATCATCCCTCATTCTTCTGATCTCCAGTGAATATAGACCCAGTGTCTCCCAGTACATCAATCCAACCATCTCAAGCATCAGTCTGGTAAAACTTTGTTGCACCTCTTCCACAGTCAGAACATCCTTCCTCAGATAAGGAGACCAAAACTGCACAAAATATTCCAGGTGCGCTCTCACCACAGCCCTGTACAATTGCAGCAAGGCATCCCTCCACAATTGTGCCTCTTCCATGTCTGCAACTTACCCAGCTCTATAACCTGTTGTGCTGTCTGTGCTGCTCTAATTCTGTCCTCTTGAACAACCCCGATCTTGAACATTCCACTATGGTGACCAAACCTTCAGCTGCCGTGGGCGACATGGTGGCTCAGTGGTTAAAACTGCTGCCTCACAGCGCCAGGGACCCAGGTTCAATTCCAGCCTTGGGTGACTGTATGTGCGGAGTTTGCACATTCTCCCTGTGTCTGTGTGGGTTTCCCCCAGGTGCTCTGGTTTCCTTCCACAGTCCAAAGATGTATAGTTTAGGTGGATTAACCATGGGAAACACAGGTATACAGGAGTAAGATAGGGAGTGAGTCTGGGTAGGATGCTCTTCAGTGTGGACTTGATTGGGCCAAATGGCTCGCTTCCACACTGCAGGGATTTTATGATCCCACCTTCTGTACTCAAATCCTCTCACTAGGAAGTCCAACATACGATGTGCCTTTTTCACTGCCTGCTATATCTGCATGTGTACTTTATGCTTACTTTGGGGAATGGCACAGCCTAGAACAAGGGCAGTTGAAGTTTGACCACCAATGGTGGAATAATTGAAGTCAGGGACATTCAAGACGGCAGAATTAGAGCAGCACAGAGAGACTGAATAACACAGATGAGACTTCAGGATTTATCAGTGCATGCCAATGTAATTCAATAATATGTGAAGGCAGTCATATCCCATGCTAATTACATACATTGTATGCATTGACAGTTGACTTCCATCCTTGGACACCAAATAGAAATGTACTGATTATAGACCTTTCATCTCACCATTTCTTCTCTGTCAACAAGTTCTTGGAGACATAAATAAGAATGTCTTGTGGGCTGATGAGATGCAAAGCAATTTTGCTGACTAAAGCTGATGGAAAATCTAACTCTGAATTCTATATACCTATCTACCTCTGATAGTGTTTAATTCCCTTGCCTAACAAGAATCTGAAAATGAATTTGAATGATTTTTGTCACGTGTATTTTACAGTGTGAAATACAACATCAAGTGAAAAGTTTTCACTCATTGCCATGATATGGCGCCATTTTGATAGTTTTAAGAATAAGAGAAAAATGAAAAGATTTCATTTAAAGAGAAGTCCATCTATGTTCTACCTCTGCCTTAAAAATATTCAATGAAACTCATCATCAACATCTTCCGAGGCAAAGAATTCCTAAGTTGCACAAGTCTCAGAGAAAAATGTTCTCATCTCTATCCTAAAAGGGTGACCCCTAATTTTTAGTCTGTACCTCCTTGTTCTGCATTCACCCACAAGAGGAAACATTCTTTCCGTATCCACCTTGTCAAGACCATGAGGGTCTTATGTACTTCAACCGAGCTACTGTCATGCTTCTGAACTCAGTACAAACCTAAACTCCAGCCTGTCCAACCTTTCCTATAATGCAACACAATCAGTTCTGGTATCAATCTAGTGAATGTCCCCTGAGCCACCTTCGCTGCATTTACAACCTTCCTTAAATAAGGAGACTAAAACAGCTCGCCATATTTGAGACGTGATCTTGCCAATGCAGAACATTCTGACTTTTAACATTCAATTCCATTCATAAGAAAAAGCAAGCCATTAGCCTTCTGAACTATTTGCTATATCTGCAGACTAACCTTTTGTGACTCATGCACTGGAATATCTAGCTCTCTCAGAATTCTAATTGTTCCCTACTTCACTCTCTGCCAAAATGAATTTCACACTTTCCTAGTATATCCACCTGCCAGATTTCTGTCAGCTCAATCAACATACTAATATCCACAACATACCTATAAGCCTATCTTTGTGTCCTCTGCAAATTTAACCACCTTTCTCTCCTTATCGAAGTAATTGATGTAAACTGTAAAATATTAAGGGCCCAGCACAAGCCCCTATGGAACTCTTCTCATCGCATTCTGTCAATCAAAGATCTGTATTCTGCCAGCCAACCTTCTGTCTATCTTACTATGTTACCCATTACACGTTGAGCTCTAATTTTCCACAATAGCCTTTTATGTGGCACTTCGTTAAATGCCTTCTGGAAATCCAAGTACAGCAAATCCAAGTACAGCATATTAAACATGATTTTTTTTTGACAACACCATGCTGACTCTTTCTAATTATCTTCTTTTATTTTAAATGTGCCTAGCTATCACCTCCTTACTGATTGATTATTAACACCTTCCCCATGACAGATGGCAAACTAACTGACCAATGACATCCCAATTTAAGCTTGTATCCCATTTTGAATAGGAAAGTGATAGATGTCACAGTTTCCAGGCTGATGAAGTCTTTCCTGAATCTAGCAAATTTTGGAAAATGAACAGCAACGCACCTACCAATAGTATGCCACCTTTGTTAACACCCTCTACTGATGAAGTTCTTTAGCAATTTTTATTTTGATTCCAGATTTCCAGCATCTGCAAAAGTTTGTGTTTCTAATAATGTATTATTGTTAGGTATACAATGTTTCAAACTTTTCTTTTATTCAAACTTAATTTGGTAGCAAAAATTTCAGTCTCTTAGGAGAATCATGAGACAAAAATGTCAGAAAGGATGAGGAGCAACGTGATAAGCAGATAAACATTCACCATCACACAGCTACTGTTCTGTATCACACAGGCTGTGACAGAGATATGTACCATTTTTAACAAGAGAAATGCCTATCAGAGCATACATGTAGGAAAAACAAATCCTGCAGATTATTAGTTTTCAACAAAACACAAATTTCAATTCCTGAACTTAACATTAAAACATGTATATACACACACAAACACACATACACACAAGCACATTCATCAACCTCCCACTGCAATTTCTATTATGAATTACACTTTTTGCAGATCAATGAATACATTAGAAGCACAAACTATTTACATAAAGATTCATACAAGTTTTGCATCCGGGTTTGTCACTTGGATTTGCAAGAAAATATCATTTCCATTCACCAGATGAGATTCTAATTATTATGATGGATGCAATGTTATCAACTCTCCCTCCTAACAGTTTGGGAATTGAGGTTTGTACCACCCACATATTCGTTGTTTGTTGGAATCCATGCATATAGAGATAAAACAGATTTGCATTCAGCTGAATGGTGATTCTTTTTTCAATGATAAGAAGCTAAAGGGAGCGTAAGATCATTCATCTATGTCTTGAGGTCTGGGGCATATTGTTTGGTTACTGTTTATAGTAACAGAGCTTAAGTGGACCATAGTGCAAGGAAAACTGAATCACTGAGAGAGACTGGGATGAACAAATGTATCGTCTTGACTCCACATTATCTTATGTCCACTTTGTCTTTTAACATATTATGTCTAGTACTAATATGTATGGAAGATGGATGTCAAAGATACAAGTGTGTTGAATAAACCACCAATGGACAATGGTGATGTGATGGAAATTGGGGATGTGAAAGAGGCCAGACTTTGAGGAACACTGGAAATTCAAGAGCATTGTAGAGATAGACATGATTCGAGAGAAAGAAGGGACTAAGCCATCAGGGAACTGGAAACAAGGATGGGAATTTTCAAAGCAAATCATTGTCGAAAAGAGAGGTAGTGCAGGTTAGTTAGCAAAAGAATGATGAGTAAACAGGACTTTGTCCAAGATAGAACCTGGGCAGAGTTTTGGATGAGGTCATAGCTAGAGAGTAGATGATGAGACATGGGCTGAAATTTATTCGCACTGTGTTCACTATGATGACGATTTTCCTTTTGTCCACTTTGAACAAAATAGCTAATTTAAAAAACCCATAACATGTGAATTGAAACTTATTGAACATAATTTTCTCTTGCAAGCAGAAAATTAAGTAAAACTGTCTAATATGTTTCACAAAATAAACTTTATTAATTTTCACAAAACACACATCTTATTCTTGTCTCTTAATGAGGTAGAGATGATTAACTACTAGTGGAAAAAAAATCTCACGGGTTAGTTCTTAACTATTTATAGAACCGGAGCTCATGATTTATTTTCCATTACCCATCAATCTCTGCAATACACATTAAGCATAAATCACTCAAACTAACTGCATCAAGAAAACAGAAGAACAGGGAGGCTCTGTACTGATACCCAGACTGTTAGAGACTGACAACTGGTTTGTTGAAGGAGAGTATGTGTTGTGCCTCTGGCACTCAGGCATGGAGCCAAGAATGAGGGCAAGAGTGGGACAACATATGGAGCATGTGGCAGATCCAACAGCTGGAGCTGGACAGCTACTAACCAGCTGTTACCACCGCAACAATTTATAGTCAGAGTCCTAAATATGTAGTTTGTCAGCTTTGTACTTATCCACTTGTCAAAGTGATTAGGGGTGTAAGGTGAATAACATCTAATTGCCCATCTATAATTTAATGGGACAATGATATATTGTTAGATCTGAAGCACAGTACTGCCATTCAGCAGAAAGTTGGAAGAGGCTGTTTACATTGAATGTGGATTTGCCAATGCACACTACAAATTGCCGAGGATTATGAAACGAGGTGAGGAATTCACAAAATGAGAGATGATGAAAGACAAATACAGAAGGAGCCGAGTTACTGTGAGTCACAATGAGAGTCATTGGGAGAATGAGTGTTTAGAATGTGGCCTCCACATCCTATAAGCTCCCATAATTGAGAATATGGAAAATGGATCACCAATGATCAATGTTATTCTATACCCTATTCTGATATTATACAAATAAAACAAGTTAAGCTTTCATTGTTCAAATTTTTTCTTTATTTTAGTCATTATGGCAAGACTATATAAAAACAATTCTGCAAAAAATTATTGGACATAGCAGACTTGCTAATGCTTTTTCTGGTTTTATATATTATAACGCTGTAATGTACAATAAAAATCTTCACCGTCAGTAATTACAAACCCATTCACTCGTGATTTACTGAAAACCTAACCTTCTTCAGTCTGGAATACTGAACAGCATGCATGAAAGCAAAATACTATGGCTGCTGAAGATCTGAAATAAAAGCAGAGATTTCTCGAAAACACTCAACAGATTTGACATCCTCTGAGAGAGAGCAAAAACAATGATAATATTTCAGGTCAAATATGAATATGCCTAATTTTGGAGCCACCTTCAACATAAAAAATTAACATAGTGCCAAACATATTTGAAAATCAGGTGCCTGCTGAAGACACACAAACTAAATCAAATACAGCATTCACAAACATCCTGCAATCAAAAGATCAGGTCAAAGTTCTGCAATGAACACTGAAAGCCTTCACAAATGACTCAAAGCACTCAATACTTCCTACTGAATACGTCATGCTGACTCTCTCATATGGGAGAAAGTGAGGACTGCAGATGCTCGAGATCAGAGCTGAAAAATGTGTTGCTGGAAAAGCACAGCAGGTCAGGCAGCATCCAAGGAGCAGGAGAATCGACGTTTCGGGCATAAGCCCTTCTTCCTGAATATCACCATTTCAGAAATTTCAACATTTTGACCCAGTGATGTTTAAGAAAATGAGAAACATGAGCAGTAGGCCATTCAGCCCCTCAAGGCTGCTCTGCTATTCACTATAACCATGATTGATAATCTACCTTAATCATACCTCCATACAATACCGCCATATCACTCAAGACCCCTAGTGACTAAATATTTACTGATAAGAAAGCCCTATGCTGGACTGTAGAATGACAGATAGATGAATGGTAATCATAATGTGTGATAGGAATCGTGACATTTGGAACACACAGAATGGACAATTGGTGGTCATGCCCAGTTGCTCAGAAAACGGTCACTCACCTTGGCAAACAATGACTTTAAATATCCTTCAAGACTGCAAGAGAGCTCCAGGGAGAATTCTCACCTCTCCATGATGAACAGAGAGGAATCTTTAATAAACAGTGAATACTGGATTGTGCAATTCAACCTGGCAAGCTGATGTCTGCCATGATTTTCATGCTGGGGAATCGCAGGAGGTCTGTGTTTTGCTGCCAGGTAACAGGACAGTTCATGGTAATGTTTAAACTAGGATTCCCTTATTCACTTGGAAGCCTAATGCTGAACAATCAGGATTCCCATGGCTTGGGAAACATGGCAGCTCTGCTGAAGTGGGAACACTTGGATCAACAGGTGAGGACCTTTTAAAGCACTGCGTGAGAGAATGGAGATGGAGGAGGAGTGTCCCTCATGAGTAAGTCATCCAAATTTCATTCATAATTGACCGATCCAACCCCTGCGCTTTCTCGCTCTTGTGCATTGCCACCTGTTAAATCTGCGAGCATCCCTGGAGAGGCCAACATTTGTTGATTATCCTTGCACAATGGAGCAGCTTGCTCAGGAATCTCAGAAAGCACTTAAGAGACGACAACGTTACTGAGAGCCTGGAGTTACATATCAGCCAAAACAGGAAAGGATGGCAGATCTCCTTGCCCAGAGAACATCAGTAAACCAGATGAGCTTTTATGAAAATTTGATAGCACTACTACCAACACAACAATTTTTTAAAAAAGTTCAATTTATTTAACTAACTTAATTTAAATTTTAAAAGCTGCCAGTGATGGGATGAGAACTTCTGCTTCCAGACCATTAGTCCAGGCCTGTGAATTATTGTGGAGAAAGTGAGGATTACAGATGCTGGAGATCAGAGTTGAGAGTGTGGTGCTGGAAAAACACAGCCGATCAGGCAGCATCCAAGGAGCAGGAGAATTGACATTTCAGGCATAAGCCCTTCATCAGGAATGAAGTTTGTGGGTGTGGGCTGAGAGGTAAGTGGGAGGGGGTGGGGTTGCAGGGAGGTAGCTGGGAAAGCGATAGGTGGAAGGAGGTGAGGGGGAAGGTGATAGGTCAGAGCGGGCAGTGATGGACGCGTCCGGAGGATGGTGCCGAGTTGAAAGCTTGGGACTGGGTCCCAAGGTGGAATCTGAGGCGTTCCTCCTCCAGGCATCAGGTGGTAATGGTTTGGCGGTGGAGGCCCAGGACCTGCATGTCCTTGATAGAGTGGGAGGGGGAGTTGAAGTGTTCAGCCATGGTGTGGTGGGATTGGTTGGTGCGGGTGTCCCAGAGATGTTTTCTGAAACAATCCGCAAGGAGTCCTGTCTCTCCGATGTAGAGGAGACCACACCGGATGCACGTGATGCAGTAGATGACATTGGCAGAAGTACAGATAGATTTCTGATGGATGTGGAAGGATCCCTTGGGACCTTGTACAGAGGTGAGGGGAGTGGTGCGGGTGCAGGTTTTGGACTTCCTGCAGTAGCAGGGAAAGGTGCCAGGAGTGGGGTATGGGCTAGTGGGGGAGCGTGCACCTGACGAGGGAATCGTGGAGGGAATGGTCTTTTCAGAACACTGATAGGGGTGGGGAGGGAAATACATCTCTGGTGGTGGAGTTGGTTTGGAGGTGTTGGAAGTGGCGGAGGATGATGCATTATATGCGGAGGTTGATGGGGTGGAAGGTGAGGACCAGGGGTGTTCTGTCCTTGTTGCGTTGGGAGGGGTGGGGTTCAAGAGCGGCGGTGCGTGAAGTGGAGGAAATGAGCTGGAGGGCATCATCAACCACGTGGGAAGGGAAGTTGCAATTGTGGAAGAAGGTGAATTATTGTGTTGGGTGAGCTATTAGCTGTAACTGAATCTTAGGAGATCTTCAGGAAATTTTTGGATGTAGCCTTCAGCCCATAAGACTCAGGTAAATTTTAGACCATTGTTTTCAAGACAAAAAGCATGTCCCATCATCCAGTAAAGTAGAATAATGGCCCAGGAACATTGCCATTATGCTACACAGTATCAATAGATCCTCCTTCTCAGTTTCTCTACCTCCCTCTCCTCCTTTAAGATGCTCCTTGAAACCTTTGGCCAAGCTTTTGCTCTCCTGGCTTTATGTCGCCCAGTGTCAAACTTCATTCAGTGACATTCTTTGGATGTCTTACAATATGATGTCAAAATTGCAAGATACTTTATAAATGAAAGTTATTGCAGTGGTTAGCACTGCTGCCTCACAGCGCCAGAGACCCGGGTTCAATTCCCACCACAGGTGACTGACTGTGTGGAGTTTGCACGTTCTCCTCGTGTCTGCGTGGGTTTCCTCCGGGTGCTCCGGTTTCCTCCCACAGTCCAAAGATGTGCAGGTAAGGTGAATTGGCCATGCTAAAGGGTTAGTAAGGGGTAAATGTAGGGGTATGGGTGGGTTGCGCTTCGGCGGGTCGGTGTGGTTTTGTTGGGCCGAAGGGCCTGTTTCCATACTCTAATCTAATCTAATCTATTAGGATACAAAACGCTATAATTAACTTGCACCTACATGATGCTAGAAGTTAAAAATAGTAAAATGTTTTCAACTTCCACCACGAACATTCTTAATCACAGGAAAAACAGAAAACTTATGGAAACAAAAACAGGGAGAATGGAGATATTCTCATGATGAATAGCTCAATATTGGCCACTTTGTACAATACCAGGCCTTGCATCATCTCACTTATCATGATCAGTCCCAGAAGCAGTTCGTAAACTGTGGATAGTAATGTTAGATAGGATCAATTAATCTTCCAAGTTACCTGGGTAAAAATAGCAACAAATTCTAAATTAAGTTTAACTGCTTTTCCAAATTTAAAAAGCTGTTAATAATGTACTGCTCACATAATCACTCATGAATAACCTGTAAGATTATTTTAAATGATTATGAATAACCCTCAAGATCTTCTTTTTCCAAGGGAATGTTTAACTGATTATATTTCTGTATTGTGTTCTGATCTGAGCTGACATTACTGCTGGACTAGTCAGATCCCAGACTGCAATCTGGTTTGAGAGATAATTTTGGATTTGGGGCTAACAAGGCAGTTTCTCACCAAAATACATACATGCAATATTGCAGCTTTGGTTTTAACAATAAAAAATATTATTTTACAAATGAAATACAGATAAAATACATTTAACCAGACTATTTACACATAACACATGTAAAAATATCAATACACACAGCAAAATATAATCCTATTAATTCCAAAAGACTCTTTAATAGAAACCAAAAGCCCCTTTGCAGCTCTCTCACCAAAGAAAATCTCCTTTCCCATCATACTTATCGACTTAATTTAACTGTATTTCGATTCTCGGTCTAGACAATCTGATTTCCTATCCTCACTTGAAACCAGTCCCAATGCCCCCCTTCAAGCCTCTGTTCACTGTTTGATCCCAATATAGGCTCTAGATAAATTTTATATCCTTCACTGTCAACGTTATACGTTGGCAACATGTTGATTAGATTTTAACGGCAAATACAATCAAACTCTGTTTCACAGTCTATAAAACACACAGGCTATGTCCAAACAAAGGCAAGTCACCAGCATTCCCACCATCTTTACATGGAGCTCCAGAAGTAGACACATTAGCAGTTATATTTCCAAATAATCAGAACTACAAGTGGCATGGTTTTTCGAAATATTCTTGTGGTTTTTCAAATATTGCTGCCATGGCCAGTGTTCCTTTATCTTCTTTTGAGCAAACAATAATCAAATTAACTAGTTAGCAGCCTCTTAAAGCGGTCAAACTGCACAAGTAATTATCCAGTGAGTACCCACACCTACACATACTTGATCTTAATTTATACAATTAGCAAGCTGAGGGCATGGTGAGGGTAAGGGATTAATTAGATTTCTCTTTCAAAGAGCTGAACCTGTAGTCTCCCCCTGTGCTGTGTAATTCTATGTCCTCAACTCATGCTGTATGTCCATATTTAGAAAGTAACTTACAATGCTATTTCCTGGCCACATGATACAGGGTATAATTAAAGGGAAAGCAATGCAGTTTGGGGAGAGAGAAAAATGTGCACAACCACAACCCTAAACAAATGGTACCACGCACACTTATGAACTGATGCATAAGCTTGACTAAACTGTGATAATCTGTCCCTTACGTCTGCCTACGTGCATAAGTCTCCAATGCACATAACATGAATAAACAAATCTGGGAAAACAAATTTCACGCAGTTTAGATTAGATTCCCTACAGTGTGGAAACAGGCCCTTCGGCCCAACAAGTTCACACCACACCTCTGGAGAGTAACCCACCCAGACCCATTTCCCTCTGACTAATGTCAGTTAGGGACATTTCCCCCTGACTAATACACCTAACACTACAGGTATTTTAGTATGGCCAATTCACCTGACCTGAACATTTTTGGACTATGGGAGGAAACCAGAGCACCCGGAGGAAACCCAAAGCAGACACAGGGAGAATGTGCAAACTCCACACAGACAGTTGCCCGTGGCTGGAATCGAACCTGGGTCCCTGGTGCTGTGAAGCCGCAGTGCTCACCACTGAGCCGTCGTGCCGCCCCTCTAGTTGAGACCCTTGCACGAGAAATGTGATCCTGACTTTTCTTTTTGGAGATGCAGTATACTCCAATATCTTCTGTTTCAACTTAGGTTCCAAGAATCAGTTATTTTTAAAATAAATCCACTATGCATATGATTAATGTAGATTCCACTTCAGTCCAATTCCAGTTCGAAAATAAGAAAACAGAAGGAGAAAACAGAAAAAGCATGAAAAAGATTTGCATTCATTTAGCAAATTTCATGGCATCAGGACTACTTCACAGGCAATGAATGTACTGACTGTTAGAATGCATAAAACCTGGCAATCAACTTAGGCATTGCAACTTCCCACAAATAGATAAATGGTGATATTTGGCCACATTATGTATTGGTTGACAGATATAGGTTGATATGAGATGTTGGGAAAACTTTCTGTGGCTGAATGCAGTAAAATGATCTTCACTGTACTGGATAAGATTGGTAAGAGAGGTAATGCCATAGGAGCAATATCACTGGACTCATAATCTAGAGACCCAGAGTCTGATGTTCACACCTCATCACAGTAGAAAGAGGAATTAAGATTCAATGAAATAAAAATGAGTGGTGTTCCTGGAAACTACCATCAATTGTTATTAAAACCCATCCAGTTTCCTTTAGGAAAGGAAACCTGACATCCTTACCCGGCCTGGTCTGCATGTGACTCCTGATCCACAGCAATGTGGCAAATTCTTAATTGTTCCCTGAAATGACAAGCAGCTCAGGGTAATTAGGGTTGAGCAACAAATACTGTCCTTGCCAGTGACATCCGCATCCAATGAAGGAACAAAATTAAAAATTTCAATCATGATCCTACTCAAAATATCTAGGCACAATTGAAAGCAGAATCTCATGCACCCACGTCTGTGACAGTCCCATCTAGAAACACACGTATGTTAAGATTACAATGAAGTAACTGGCAATGGAGATTTGCCTGTTTCATGTATGAAAATGAAAGGCTCAAACTATATTAGGCAATACCCTACTACACTTAATGCTGCTTCATAACATAAATTTGATTGCTTCTTTCATAGTGTTTCATTTGATGCAATTACAGGGCATATTATACATTTCACATTTAGTGCTACTTATACAGCATATTAGAAAATGTTATATTGTTCACTCCGAGATTACTAAACATGGATTTTTCTGTTCACAAAATATGATCAAACAACATTTGGCTATTTATCTTCTAAATGTTTAACATAATACAAAATATAGCAGATGCTGCATTTCATAGTGGGGCAGAATTGGTGCACAGTTTGGCATCAGTACAATTTTGAAGTGAATTGGACCCCCTTGATAAAAGGACAAGTTTACTGCAATTTTGTTGGGTATGAAACTCAAGGGATAAGGTGCAGTGCTGGGTTTAAACCTCGCCCAATTTTACTGAAGCATATTTTTAAGATGAAAGGAGAGAGATTTAAAAAAGACATGGGAGCAGATTTTTTATTCAAAAGGTGGTTCACATGTGGAATGAATTTCCTGAAGTGATGGTGGAGGTGGGCACAGTTACAGTGCTTTAAAGACACTTAGATAAGTCTTTGAATAGGAAAGATTTGGAGGGATCTGGGCCAGGAGCAGGCAGGTGGGACTATTTAGTTTGAAATTATGTTCAGCATGGACTAGTTGGACCGAAGGGTCTGTTTCTGTGCTGTATGACTCTATGGTTGATTTTCAACAGAGAAACAAAAATTGGCAGGGTGTAAAACCAATATGGCCTCCAACCCCATCAGGCTCTTGGCAAGAAAAGGTTCCTATCCTGAAACAATAATGCTTTCAAGGGATTTGTGCTTATTTGCATTCTCCTTTTTGCAAATTTGAAAGATGTTATTTGGATTCTGCATAAGTATGGACTACCTGCATTTTACCACACAACTTGGCAATTCCATTATAAATTTCTCATGGAAACGTGTCACTATCAACAGTTGGATAATGCAAATATATTTTCCAGAAATATCATTGGAATCAGCATAGTATTTTATTTATTTAATTCCCTTTCGGGGTCTCTACAGTACTGTTTGATTTGATAAGTATTCTAATAAATATGAATTCCATCCAACTTTTATTCTTTATTTCTTGTCACAAACCTAAGAGAATAAAGTGAATATAAAATTATGTCCCCATAGTGAATAACTAATCTGAAAAGTACCAGGTCAATCTTTTCAAAGGTAGCATAATATGCATCATTTCTGTAGCTCATTAGTTTTCCCCATGTTTCATAGCAAAGAAAAATAGCTTTATAATGTCAATCAAGTTACAGGTAGTTTGTTGTAAAATAAAACCTTGAAATGCTAATCAGGTTGCTCGTTTCTTGAAAGTTGTTCACACCTATAAAGAAAAGTTCTTTCTACAAGGATTTGAACAGCTTTGCACATGAGAGAAATTTACAACTTCTTGAAAATTAGAATTGATTGCATATAAAGTGCACAAGATGTGGTTGGAGAAACATGAGGAGAACAAGATTAAAATTCAAATAACATGCATAATCATCAGACTCCTAATTGCGCAGATGTTTAGTATGTGCTGCTATACTGCTGATAACAGTAAATCTTTCATTTCTGCACTAAGTGCAGGAATAGATATGTAACCAAACCTTGAGGCATCATCAAATTTATTTCATCTAATTCTGAAGGGTGTAGGAACTGAAAGGTTGTTTCCCCTGGCTCGGGAATCAAGAAAATGGGAGCACAGTCTCAGGATAAAGGGCTGATCATTTAGGAGTGAGACAAGGATCAATTTCGTCAAAGGATTGAGAGCCTTCGAATTCTTAATCCAGTGCACTGCAGATGCTTCAGCACGGAGGCAGAGTGCCCTCGTGCTCTGGGGCCTGCAGACGCAGACTGGAATTTAAGTACTCACGGTCACTTATTATCATTCTGGATTTTTTCACGGTTTCATGCTACTCTATATTCCTCTTTTACCTTGCAACAACACTTTTTTCAACTCTAAGATTTGTACCTAGGTAGTTGTACCTAAGATGGTACCATTAAAGGCAGCTATTGTAAAAACCTTTCACTGTACTTCTGTACTGCAGTACTGACAATAAAGGATATTCTATTCTAAAAAAGAATGCATTGAAGGCTGAGAGAGGCAGATTTATTGTCTCTCAGAGAATCAAGAAATATTGAGAACAGGCACAGTTCTGGAACCAAGGTCAATAATCAGCCATTGAATGGAAGAGGGGGCTTGAGGTACTGTATGGTTTATTCCTGCTCTTATTTTTTGTTCTTTGTTTCACTATATAAACATAAAGTATGAATATTTATACTTATACAAGATGCACCTCTCTATGATGTTAAAATCCTAGTCACAGTCATCCAATGTGGCTGAAGCCAATGGTGGGACATTTGCCAGATGAAGCATTATGAACAATATTCACTTAGTACTGGGAAGTATCAAACCAGAAACATGGAAATAGGATTGGCATTTGGCCATTCAGTTCTTTGAGTCTGTTCCACCATTCAATAAGATCATCACTGACTTCAATTGCACTTTCTTGCTCGTTTCCCATAATCTTTGACTCCCTCATTGTTCAAGAACCTATCTCTCTCAGCCTTGGACATATTTAGTGGCACAGCCGCCACAGTTCTCTGGGGAAGAGAACTGTACAGAGTCCTTTACTAAAGGCTTTTCATAATCCAGAACTATAGATGGAAGGCAGGGTTGATACCAATGCAATGAATGTTAATCAGAGGCCATAAAGAAAGTGAACCAACCCAGAATACCTGTGGAAAAGATGGCATGTCATGTAAATTTAGTGCTGCCATCCTCGATCAGAAAAATGTTATAATAATATAGAAATATAACCTTCACTAAATACTGCACTGTGAATATACATCACTAATATATTAATTTGTAAAGAAAAATTAACAAGTTTGTAAATATAGAATTTGTAAAACCAGTTTTAGAAGTGTTTATATCTGGGCACCCAATTCCTTACTAAAAGGCTATCCCTTGTTCTAATTCATCCGGCAGTTTATTTTGAAAACCTGGCCCAATTCAGCAGGAGTGTAGTGACGGGGTAAGAGTGCTCCTACTCTTACTCACCATTCATTACCTCAGGATATACCAAGATACTTCACAGCTATTATTACATTTTTTTAAAAAAATGTAGTATGATGTAACTTTATATTACTACTTGGAAACTTGGGTTTTTTTTAAAGTCAGGTATTTGTATTCTTTATTGTATTATAAAATTATATTTTATATTGTATGTGTTAAGGGGAGTGTACAATTTTATTTTCATTTTTCAGTTCTGAGAGTGGTAGAAGGTTGTCTGGAAATTTGTTTGTTTATGTGCATTTTAACAAGGTGGTTAAATTTTTGAGGTGAATGCATTAGGCTCCAAGGGAAAGCAAACTGCTGCTGCCTAGTGACAGGTGTCCCTCACAGAAGACAGAAACATCTAGTTACAGGCAGGAAGTGTGCAGTTTATGTCAACAGAAGAGTTCCTTAGCAGCAGAAGCAGTGATAATAGCAGTTTCAAAGTAAAGGATGGGGGAAGAAAAAATTCTGATTTGCTTCAAGTAAAAAATGTTTCAGAGGCAGAAAATTTGAAGACATGGGTTTAAGGAACCAATTTGAAATAATACACCGACTGTGATAGCAGTTTGTTAAAGGCTGTCAGGAAAAGACATTAACTGAAGAAAATACCATTGAGTGAATGCATAAATTTTCCAAATGAGACACAGATTATATTCATGCTAACTATGCAGGAAGCTTTAAAGTGAAAACAGGGATGTCTCTTTACTGAGATTTGGGTGACTATATGTTGTTGAGGTTGAATATTTCTTATGAATATATGGAAGGAGTTTGCTGCTAATACTTCTCAAAGCGTAAAGTTGTTCATATTTATACTTTTGTGTAATAAACACTTTTTTGTTAAACGTACAATGATAATCTCTAATGAAAAAGTTTAGTGACTATCCACCACAATTTACAAATAGCAAAAGTAAAAAAAAACTTCTGGCCTTTCAATCTGAGATCTGACTTTGTCTAGTATTATTATTAGCACAATATCAGCAGGTTTAATTGTTCTGTGGAAAAACATGGCAGCCAGTTTTGGACATAATACTGTCCAACAAACAGCAATGAGATAAAGGATCAGGTAATCTGATTAAATTGTACTTGTTGAGGGATACAACATGGGATAACAGGGCGCTCCACCTTCATCTCTTTGAATATGAACAATGGAATTATTTTATGCTCACTGGAGAGGCAGACAGCATTTAATGTAATATTGCACCAAATAAACTGCACCTCCAACAGTGCAGTACTCCCTCAGTACTAGATTGATGTGTTAACCCAAGTACTATGTCTCTTGAGTTGGGTTTGAATCCACTTCCTTCTGACTCAGAGGCTAATGCTCATGTTGCCATGAACTCAATTATTTTAAATGGGTTTCAATCTTAATCAGATTGAGGTCATCTGAACTTAAAACACTGAGCACTGTTCCCTGCTTCCATACTTATTCTGGTGGACAAATCTCAAAACTCATATTGGAAGAGTTTCTTGACATCTTCCACAGATGGACATGAAAATTGTGTAACATGTTTTCACTTAATACATGCTTCACTAATCCATCATATATCAAAGCTTAACTCATGTTTGTCAGTAATAAATGGGAAGGCCACCTATCAATGTGCACTCATTCATATCTCTACAGATATAGGAATGCTTATGCAATCAGACTTCTCTTGATAGTCAGGAGTCCCATTGTAAATAGCAGTGACCCAAAGGTTGCATTATTTACACACCAACTTTTCTAGAGATGTGCACTGTACATTTTCGTTATATTGCTCAGTCAGTACTCTGCAACTCTCACTGTTGCTGAAAATAGCAGATCTGATCAAGTATTGTATAAGAAAGAAAACAAAGTACAGCACCTTTTCTTATTGTAAACACTGATGATTCACTCCCATAAATGTGTCAGCAGAAGACAGACTCTCAATCACACTGAAAGGGACAAACATTGAAATTTATTTATGGCTTACACCACTTCCAGGTTTCACAAACTGCTGCACAAGTAAATCTCACCACAGCATCTCCGCACCATTAAATCCCCCATCCAAAACATCCAGCAAACACGTAAGTAAATCAAATTGTCATGTCAGGGTGCTACATGAAAAGGTTTTCCCCTCATGTTGTCTCTTTTTTTTTCCCAATTACCTGAAGTCTGATTCTCAATCTTTCCATCAACTGGGAACTGATTCCTCGTACCTTCATTTACCAGGTCCCTCATGATTTTGAATATCTTGATTAAATCTCTTCTCACCCTTCACTCATCCAAGAAAAATACTCCCAACTTCTCCAATCTCTCTCTGCAACTGAGGTTTCTCATCTGCAGACCTAATCTTGTGAATCTTTTCTGCATTCTCTCCCTAAAGCCTTTAGTGTCAGCCGAGTGTCAGCTGTAACTTTAAAAGTAGCACTCTGACACTGAGCCAGAAGGTTGGGCAGAGACTTGACTACATCGTCTAGCTAGCACACCAGTGGTGCAGTCTTTCAAATGAGGTGTTAAGCTAAAATCTAATAAATGACAAAATGGCATTTTTTCCTTTTGAAGAACAGCAGTAGAGTTCATTCCGATGCCTCCCAGTTCAGCAGATTGTCTGGTGGTTATCACACTGCTCTTTTGCGGTACCTTGTGACAATGCATATTGATTGTCACACGTCAGAGGCTGAGGAGTGACTTTATAGAGGTTTATAAAATCATAAGGGGCATGGATAGGATAAATAGACAAGGTCTTTTCCAGGGGTACGGTAGTCCAGAACTAGAGGGCATAGATTTAGGGGAGAGGGGAAAGATATAAGAGACCCGTAAGGGGCAACGTTTTCATGCACAGGGTGGTGCGTGAATGGATTGAGCTGCCAAAGGAAGTTGTGGAGGCTGGTACAATTGCAACATTTAAAAGGCATCTGGATGGGTATATGATAGGAAGGGTTTGGAGGGATATGAGCAGGGTGCTGGCAGGTGGGACTAGATTAGGTTGGGATATCTGGTTGGCATGGATGTGTTGGATCGATAGGTCTGTTTCTGTGCTGTACATTTCTATGAGTCTCTGACTAAACTCAAAAATACTGCACTGGAACACTGGATGCAAAAGTGCCTTGGCATGCATTATTTGCTATTGATGAAACTGGAAACAAAAACAGAAACTGCTGGAAAAACTGAGCGGGCCTGGCAGCATCTGTGGAAAGAAAGCAGAGTTAATGCTTCAGCTCCAGACACCCTTCTTCAAAACAGATTGTAGCTGGGAATCGGTTGGCATATTTGCTGAAGGATGAGTGTGGGGAGGGGAGGTGGAGGAGAAAAAGATAAGTGGAGGTGGAGCCCTGAGAGAGAGAGAGAGAGTGTGTGTGTGTGTGTAAAAACAGGCAGACAAAGGAATGGGAGGAAGTGAGGACTGCAGATGGTGGAGATCAGAGTCAAGGCTGTGTTGAAGGGTTTCCTGATGAAGGGCTTATGCCCGAAATGTCAATTTTCCTGCTCCTCGGATGCTGACTGACCTGCTGTGCTCTTCCCGCACCACACTCTAGACAAAGGAATAGGTACAGGTCAGACTGGGCGAACCAATAGCTGCTAATAGGGACCATTAGTGATTGACAATGGGTTATTTGTGGTAGCAGCCCATGAGATGACAAAGCCTGGAGTAAGGCCATGGGAGAAGGTCCTAACGTTGTTGAACCCAATATTGAGCCCTGAAGGCTGCAGCATCCCCAAGCAGAAAATGAGGTACGGTTCTTTCAGCTGGTGCTGAGCTTGACTGAAGCACTTCAGCAAGCCTGAGACAGAGACGTTGGTCAGGGAACACGGTGGTGTATTGAAGTGGCAAGCAACTGGAAGGTCAGGGTCATTTTGGCAGACAGAACATAGATTTTCTGCAAAGCGGTCATTCAGCACTGCTTCACCTGGAAGCTGTGTAGGGGGATGGTTGGTGGTGGTGGTATTTTGGGGGGTTGGTAAATTGTACGGAAAGGTGTCATTAGACTGTGAAGACGTCTTGGGAGTGAAGAAAGAATGGACCAGGGGGTCTCTGATGGAACAATCCCCATGGGGGGCTGACAAGGGAGAGGAGGGTAGTATGTGTCTGGTGGTGGCATCCCATGGGAATCTGACCAATGAATGCAAGAGTGCCAAATGCCTTCTTCACCACCCAGTCTACTTGCGCCTGCACTTTCAAAGAACTATGCACCTGACCCCCGAGTTCTCTTTGTTCTGCAACACTCCCCAGGACCCGACCTTTCACTGTGTAAGTCCTGCCCTAGTTTGCCTTATCAAAATGCAATAGCTCACATTTATCTAAATTAAACTCCACCTGCCACTCCTCAGCCCAATGGC
Source organism: Chiloscyllium plagiosum (assembly GCF_004010195.1). Lineage (NCBI taxonomy): Eukaryota > Metazoa > Chordata > Chondrichthyes > Orectolobiformes > Hemiscylliidae > Chiloscyllium > Chiloscyllium plagiosum. The sequence goes on from NC_057713.1 coordinate 92,122,215, forward strand.
CCATCCAATCAAGTTTCCATTGTGCTCAGCGATAATCTTCTTCACTGTTTACTACACCACCAATTTTGGTGTCAAACGCAAACTTACTTACCATATCTCCTATATTCACATCCAAATCATTTATTTTAATGGTGAAAAGCAGTGCACTCAACCCCGATCCTTGTGGCACACCACTGGTCACAGGCCTCCACTCTGAAAAACAAGCCTCCACCACCACCCTCTGTCTCCTACCACCAAGCATTGAAACATAGGAACAGGAGTAGGACCATCAGACCCTCGAACTAGTTACACCAATGCGATCATGGTTGATATGTGGGCCTAACTCCTTTTGGGCAATATCCCTTAATACCTTTGCTTAACAAAACTGTATCTCAGATTTAAAACTATTCATCAACGGATCCAACATCCACTGCTGTTTATGGAAGAGAGATCCAAATAGCTACCATCCTGCATGTGTGGGAGTGCTTCCTAACATCTCTCCCGATGGCCAAGCCCTAATTCTTGACTATGCCTTTTATTCTAAGATCTCCAACCAGTGGAGATGATTGATCTTTATAAACCCTGCCTCTCCTAAAATCTCAAGAAAATAGGTCTAATGTGTGTAATCCCTCCTCATAACGCTTGTGGTCTAGATGTCATTTTTGTAAATCTATGTTGTATTCCCTCTTAAGGTGTTGTGCCCAGATCTGCTCACAGTACTCCAAGTAGGATCTAACCAGGATGTTGTATAACTGCAGCATAACTTCTACATCTTTGTACTCGAATCCTTGAAATATAAAAGCCAGCATTCCATTAGCTTCCTTGATGATTTTCTCCACCTGCTTATGACATTTTAATGACCTAATGCAGCTGAACCCTCAAGTCTCTTTGGACATCCACTGTGTTTGACTTCATACCATCTAGAAAGTACCCTTATCTATGCTTTTTCTATCCAAAATGGATAACCTCACACTTGCTTACTTTGAACTCCATCTGCCACAGTTTTGCCAAATTACTTAGGCTATCAATATCCTTCACATACATTTATGTTATCATTTTCACTAAGGGAGGATATACTTACGGAAGATATTCCCAGAAATACATCCAGGGAAGTTATTTGGGTGGAAATGAGAAATGAGAAAGGGATGATCACCTTATTGGGATTCTATTATAGATTCCCTAATAGCCAGCAGGAAATTGAGAAACAAATTTGTAAGGAGGTTTCAGTTATCTGTAAGAATAATAGGTGGTTATGATAGGAGATTTTAACTTTCCAAACATTAACTGGGACTGCCACAATGTTAAGGGTTTAGATGGAGAGGAATTCATTAAGTGTGTACAAGAAAATTTTCTGATTCAGTATGTGGATGTACCGACTAGAGAAGGTGCAAAACTTGATCTAGTCTTAGGAAATAAGGCAGGGCAGGTGACTGAGGTGTCAGTGGGAGAGCATGTTGGGGCCAATGACCATAATTCTATTAGGTTTAATGTAGTGATGGAAAAGGATAGACCAGATATCTCAAAGTTGAAGTTCTAAATTGGAGGAAGTCTAATTTTGATGGTATTAGGCAAGAACTTCTAAAAGCTCATTGGGGGCTAATGTTCGCAGGTAAATGGGAAGTCTTCAGAAATGAGATAACGAGAGTCGAAAGACAGTATATTCCTGCTTGGGTGAAAGAAAAGGCTGGTAGGTATAGGGAATGCTGGATGACTAGAGAAGTTGAAGTTTGGTTAAGGAAAAGAAGGAAGCATGCCAGGTATACACAGGATAGATCGAGTGAATCCGGAGAAGAGTATAAAGGCAGGAGGAGCACACTTAACAAGAAAATCAGGAGGGCAAAAAGGGGACATGAGATAGCTTTGGCAAATAGGGTTAAGGAGAATGCAAAGGGTTTTAGAGACAAAAGGGTAAGTAGAGAGAGAATAGGGCCCCTCAAAGATCAGCAAGGCAGTCTATGTGTGGAGCTGCAGGAAATGGGGGAGATACTAAACGAGTATTTTGAAGCAGTGTTTACTGTGGAGAAGGACATGGAAGATATAGAATGTGGGGAAATAGATGGTGACATCTTGAAAAATGTCATTTTACAGAGGTGTGGTGCTGAAGGTCTTAAAATGCATAAAAGTGGAAAAATCCCCCTGACTCGATCAGGTGTACCCTAGAAGTTAGGGAAGTGATTGCTGGGCCCCTTGCTGAGATATTTGTATCATTGATAGTCACAGGTGAAGTGCTGGAAGACTGGAGGTTGGCTAATGTGGTGTCACTGTTTAAGAAAAGTGGTAAGGACTAGCCTTATGGGTCTCTTTTGCCCCTTAGGTCTCTTTTATATCTTTCCCCTCTCACCCTAAACCTATGCCCTCTAGTTCTGGACTCCCTTTGGATAAGTACACGAATAGAAAAGGTTTAGAGGGATAATGGCCAAACACGGGTCGGTGGGACTTCCCAGTGGACTAACATTCTCCCGCTCCTTATGCCCTAATAAACAAATTTGTTACCTAATTCCAATTTCTTGTCATATTTATGAAGCCTCTCTCAGTAAGTGAGATACCCTAGAAAGGGGAGTTTCTAATGTTGTTTTCTGGCATTAAAACAAAATCCACAAAACTAGTTCTGGAGAACTGCTAAGTCTTTTCAGTGTTTGAACATAATATGTATGCCAAGAAAAATTTCCAATACCTCAGCTGAAGCTACCTTGATATTTTGGATGTTAACTTCTGCCACGTCTAATAGAATAATTGATTTTCTTTTGATGAACAAAGATTTTATTGTAGTTGCAGCATAATCCCTCAAGTTTTAAAATAATTCTGACATTTCAGCAGTGACTAACTTCCAAAAATATTTAATTTACTGTGAAATTGTGAGGTTGTAAAAAAAGGCTACCTAATGCAAGTTAGTTCTTCCTATTCCTTATAAAAGAGTTGCATCTGTACAGCACCTTTCATGACCTTAAGACTTCACAAAGCACTGCATAAACAATGAAGGACTTTTGAAGGGGAGTAAGAGAGGAAACCTGGTAGCCAATTGACACGGCATGTACCCAATAGCAATGTGTTAATATCCCAGTTTTGGCGTATTGAATTGAGGGATACATTTTGGTCAGGACACTGGTGTTAACTCAAACAAACACAGGGGATGCTGAAGAAACTCAGCCGGTCTGGAGGCATCTATGCAGAGAAATAATGTTGAGAGTCTGGTATTATTACAGAATCCCTACAATATGGAAGCAGGGCGTTCGGCCTATTGAATCCACACCAACCCTCTGAACAGCATCCAACTCAGACCCACTCCCCACCCTGTACCACTGCATATTCCATGGCTAAACCACCCAACCTACACATCACTAGGCAGTATGGGCAATTTAGCATAGCCAATCCATCTAACCTGCACACATTTGGACTGTGGGAGGAAACTGGAGCACCTGGAGGAAATCCACGCAGACATGGGGAGAATGTCCAAACTCCACACAGACAGTCACCCGAGGGTGGAATTGAATCCAGTGCTAATCACTGAGCCATGGTGCCATCCGTAATTTCTCCCTCAGGGGTTAACTTCCCTTCTTTTCTTTGAAACAGTGCTGTCAGATGTTTGATGCTCATCTGCAAGAGCAGACAAGAACAATAGTTTAGCATTTCATTCAATAGACAGCACCTCTGATATTGCAGTGTCCCTGTGAAGTACTGCACACTTCACTGCAATGTAGCAAATGAAAGAGAAAGCACAAAGCCAGCCGCAGGTCCTTCACAACCCTCTTCTTGTTAAAATCAATGGAGATCGGAATGTAAACCTTAATTAATGGGAAGAACAAATTAGAGGGAGGGCAACGAACAACAGATTCAGGAAATTCAATGTGTTTTTTTTAAACATGAAGCTCTTTTACATCATTATGTTTGAATTGTTAGAGGAATAATATTTTTCCATCAGACAAGGCCTCACTGTGAAGGTGAATTATGCATCTCAACAAGGCACGGAGACAATGATGCAATAGGTCACAGCCCAGTGGAACAGTTAGAACTGTAAGAAGGAAAAGCATATCAAACCTCAACGGGATGATTAGTCTACAACTACTAATAAATTTAGTAATGTGAAAGATGGATTACTAATTCCTTCTCCTACTTGCCTGAGTTGAAGCCAGTCTCAACATGAAGCCAAATACCAAAGACATAATTAGTGTCATAAATGACATAATAACAAAGTCATAAAGATACAAAGGTTTAACGGCTCCAAGATACAGAAGACCAAAAGTAACACAACCTGTGTAATTAGATCGCTTTGCATGTTAAATTATGCCCAAAGGCTTTGACTGCAAATAAAGTTTGCTTCTTGAACTGGGGGAAAGTACACATGATGAAAGAAGCTCCATTTAATCCACTTGAGAAACTGGACAAATCAGGTAACAAACACATGATCTTCTAAATGCTGGAAGTTGCACAAACTCGGTACAACAATGCGAATGCTTTATTTTAAAATCGAGAAAAACATCTAGTAGAAGTAATCACACAGAATGGGCAGAGCTAAAGGAGAAGCTATTAGTAGGGAATGGCTGGATGTTTGATTTTTGTTTTGAAGGACGAGTCTTAAGGGAAGAACAAGAGCCAAAGCATTTTGGGCTAGTATTTCAAGAACACAGGACACTGGCAGCTACAGGCAGATCTATCAATGGTGCAGAAAAGGGAAGAGGTGAACACACAGGATTAGAGTCAGAGAATGGAGAGGTAAGGGGAGCTGGATACTGTCAAAGAGATGGGTAGGAATGTAGCCGTTTTATATTGCAAATAATGACGGCCAAAAAGCAAGTCAAGTCTGGTAACATAACAGGACTGCAGAATTAGATCCTTTCAGTGAGGGGGCATTCAGGTTACCAATTCCTCATGGACCTGTTTCACCCATGGGAGTACCATTGACAACTCTGTAAATACATCGAAAAGCAAAACTTTGATTATGTTTAGTCACACTCACGAACAATGCAATTTCACTCGCCAAAATTGCTTATTCCTGCCAAGTCTATAACACAACACAAGATATATTTGTTTTCCCTCCTGACAAAGAGCATTGTGTAATTGCAAACCTCCAACCTTCCAACCACAAATCAACACCTCTGAAAACCAATGTTGAATTTGGACAGTGTATTAGTTGCTGCAGAAGATGTACAAATACTGAAGATATGGTTTTAACGCATAGTGAGTCACAAATTCAGTTGCTGTGGAACAGAGTGTCGACATGTGAAAACGAGCAGGACAGTTTACATTTCCACTGAAAGGATTTGGAAAGAACTTTGTAACAGTGGTTTCCAAAGAGTGGAAAGTCCCCACCACTGCCACTACATCATGCATATCTCCCGACCTCCCATTAACCTCGTACCTCAACTCACCCCGGCCCACGTAAACCAATTATTAATTTTTTTCCACACTGCAGATCAGCAAATAAGTAGAAAATGTATTTCCCGCAAGAACTTTCCAAACATTGGAAAGAGTTATATTACTTGACAAAGGGAGTTAAATTAAAGCATAAGAGTCACTGATGTTCCTTTCAGACTGGTCTTTGCAGTGTTATAAATTTAAATCAGTCCTGAAAGAAGCAGTTATTTTCTCCTGTTTATCAAATGCCTTTGTCCCATACTTGGATGTTAACAAGAATAAACTATTTCAATTTCAGGACTTGTTTTGTGAATTCCCCTCCAACTCTGAATATCCATGTAGCCAGTCTAATACTTAAAATTGTACAAACATAACTTCTTTTTTAAAGTTAAAGAACATGCAAATATAAAAATCAACCTTCAAGTTGTTGTTCATTAACCAGCTATTCTTCCATTGCGTAAGTTTTCAGCTCCCCTACTGAGCTTAGCAAATGTAGCTGCAGAATTATTGTATGATACAAATTTTGCTTTCAAAGCTATCTCAGAAACGGTTCAACAGATCAAACTTCACCTTGTCTTGATTTTACATGCCAAATAAAAACCAAATAAATAAAACTGACAGTTCCTTTCAAAGTTTTCACCCTCAGAAAACTTCCACTTCAGAGGATGGAGCTTACAAACAATACCTTTTGTGACTGACCAATTCTGTGATTAAACCACAAGGAAGATTCAAGTCACTTAAGGTATGGCAGGGTGCAGCTTGCTGACCTGGCTTATGGAGTTTCTTCAGCAGACAGCAAAATCTATGTGAACCCTATACAAACACAGTCAGGCTACTCACATAAGTGGCAGAAAACAGTTTTAGCACTACAAATAAAGAAAATGCCATTGTAGAAGTGTAATAACCTTCTTGTAAATGTCTTCATGCCTTTACACAATGAAAACACATTTTACAGTAATTCAATTTATTCATCCTTATCTTTGTTTTATTGGGACATGTATTGATTAATCTTTCATAAAATTCATAAAATCCCTGCAGTGTGGACGCAGTCCATTCAGCCCAGGAAGTCCACAGCGATCCTGCAAAGAGCATCCCACCCAAACCTGCCCTCTATCTTCCCCCCCCCTCCCCCATTCCTGTAACCCTGCATATATCATGGCAAACCCATCTAGCCTACACATTGCTGGATGCTATGCATAATTTAACATGGCCAATCCCACCTAACCTACACATCTTTAGACTGTGGGAGGAAACCCACATAGACACGGAGAGAATGTGCGTACTCCACACAGAGAGTCGCCAGAGGCTGGAATTGAACTTGGGTTCCTGGTGCTATGTGGCAGCCACTCAGTGCTAACCACTGATTCACTGTGCTGCCTTTGATTTGGGGTTTTCACATGTTCTCAAGGAGAGGCCCTCTTACCTTCATCATTAATTTCCACATGCCTTGCTGTTTGTGTTCTGATTTGTGATAGTACCTGATCACTGTCTTTCCGAGGTTAGACTGAATCAGAGGGGAAGCTGCAATTCAGCAGTTAAATGCCACAACCATAGATCTGAACCTCAGACCACCCATTAGCAACATTACAGGAGATCTGTAAAGATACTTTACGTAGTTATTTATAATGAAAACTGTGGCCCAAATAGGAATGTAGTTTTAATTGTCACATCTGATAAAGCTTCCAACATTTTATATCTGTTGTATGTTTTATCCATTTTTTGCCAACTTCCAATTTTCTTACAAAGTTAGGATACAATGGCATATTGATGATGTCAGTGGCCTCCTAATCCATAACCCAGGCTAATGCTTCCACCCACTGAAATTTAAATTTAATTAATTAATCAAGAGGTTAAAGTTCAGCTCACTAATGGTGACCATGTCAATTATTACTGACTGTTGCAAAAACCCATCTGGTTCACTACTGTCCTTTAGGGAAGGAAATCTGCCATCCTAATCTGGTCTGGCCCACAGTAATATAGTTGACTTTTAACTGCCCTCTGAAACAGACAACCAAGTCATAAGGAAGGGTTGACTAAAGTATCTTTGCAATTGTACCAGAGCATCTGAATACTGACTTCAAGAGTTTTATTTCTGCAATGCTGAACTTTTTATTTTTCTATTTTCTAAGACCTTGTAACTGAAGATGATGTATCTAGGTATCTTCTTACCTAAGACGGCATTGTAAGTGGCAACTTATAAACCTCTCACAGTACTCACTTGAGTACATGTGACAATAAAGCTAATTCAATTCAATTAAATTCAATAAACGTCCAGCAATGATTGAATGACAGAGCAGACTCGATGGGCTGAATGGCCTAACTTCTACTCCTATGTATTCTGGTTGTTTGGTCTTCCATTGACACACTATTCAAGTCAGAATGATGATTGCAAGATGATTTTGCAAACATTTTGTCATGATGTCATCTTCAGCAACAAGTAATGTCCCTTCCCATTCTCACAAACTGCAATTGCATATCTAGGCTGAACCAGGAAGCCCACAACTGGTTTCTTTTGTTTGACCTTGAGCTGATCTTTCATGGCTTTGTAGCCGGTTGATGACTCAGAATAGACTTTCCCCACTCTGGAACCATTTGCTTCAGCTCTGAGCTTTCTGTGCTAAATGTCTCAATTTTTGTCACTTCTAGAATTAATGTTTTTCAATGTTTTCCTCCTCTGTCCTCCATTTCATAGCTTAATGCAAGAGATCAGTGGCTCCAATTCATCACAGCATACCCAGTATTCTTTCATGTTCTGCTGGTTTTTTTTTGCACTGCAACATATTCTCATCCTGATGAATAAATTTCCTCATTCTCTTGCTCCACCTTTTTTGAGTGGATTTAAATAGTTAGACATTGTGACATACCCATCACCATGAGCAAGGTCAATCCTCTCTGGTTGTTGGACTGTAGTACAGTACTTTGGAACTCTCTCCTTAAACAAATTGGTTTCTATCTTATCCTTTCTTCATTCAAAAAATCTTTTACAAGCTGGTCCTACAGTACCTTCTCAGTATTTGTTTGTTCCTAACTGGCATCCTTGTCCTTACCCAATAAAAAGCCTCAGACATTCTTTTATTTAATGCCATTATGTTATTAAATTGTTCAAATTAAAACAGCAACAGCTGCTTTGCGTGCTTTTCTATGATGCTAAATCAAACCCAAATGGTATTCAATCACTATGGAAGCATCTTTTCAGTTTTAAACTACAGTGCAAACATCAACGAGGTACGACTGGAAAGCAAAATTAGGTTGCTATGTTAAACATCAAACAGCAGTTGGTTTGATGCTTGCTTAAAAAGAAGTTTGACATATTTGAAAATATGTTATAATAAGCACTTTTGAAGGTTAGAGATTCAGAATAATATGACTATGATGACTAAACCAGTAGATATTTTGGTAAATTACCACTCTTTAGCGTGACAAAATCTGCACACTGACAAAGTTTTCGTAAACAAGTTAACAAAACACAAATTCAAACTGGGAGCATCACAAGTTACGAGAGCACAAGAAAGCAGCAGCAACGAAATGTTATTTTTCGGCATGCTAATTCAAGCATCTTGTTACAATCTCTAATTGCTTCAAAATATTTGTATTTATACCATTTTAAGGTGTGAAGACAGGAGAGAAATGATGTAAACAGCAAAACGTGTCATTAAGAAATGAAATGAAAAATTTTCTTCTCCCAAAGTGGTTTATTTGCTTGCAATAATTTCATTAACAGTCTACTGGATCTAAAATTGTTACTGTCACAGATCAAAACTAAACAAATACATTTATAAACAATCATGTCATGTAGTTAAGATGACTCAATTCTTTACTTTAGAATATTATCTCACATTGCAGTGATGTGTGTGAATATAATTTTCAGGATATTTGTAACAAAGTGGTACAAAGAAACAGAAAATCAATAAAGGGCTGGAGTGATCAAACTCAAATCTCAACAACTTGATTGTACACCGTGATCAACCCACTGAAGCTCACAAACATTGCAAATGGTCACTTTGCTATCTTGGTTTGGATCAGTTTCTTCTCTAATTTTCTTTTTTTGCTCACCTCTTTGTCCATGCTCTCCAAATCCTCCTTACAGAGCGTGTAGAGGGGCATTGTCTCAGACATGCTCGGCTGACGTTTCCTGGCCCCAGCTCGAGATGGGCCAGGCTTCTCTTCACTGTGACTGGAGTTAGGCAGTTCATCTTCATCTATCACCTGATGCTGGTGAGGCTGCACAACTCTACAAAACAAAACACAATCTTGTGTGAGGCAAAGTGACTACTTTATAATATTCCGGTCTATTGTACAGGGAACATGGCAGGAAAACCAAAGGCAGGGGTTTTTTTCCTGAAAATTTTCCCAATCTTATTTGTTACCTGCAATATCAACAACATGCGCACACCTGAAATAGTTAAAGGAACCCAATATATTTCTCTCAAGCATCCTAGCCCCACTGGACTGGGAAACATGAATAAAAATGAGAGGGAGACACATGAGGAGCAGCAGCCTAAAATAAATTTGGGGGTTTGGTTATTCGATAGAAAATGTTGAGATTCAAACTGCATTAGTGCAAAGGTTGCCTATGGTGAAGATCTAAATTGATAGATCAAAAGGACTTTTGTTACAATCCCTTTTAGAATTAACTACACAAAAAAGGGGAGAGGAGGGAACTTGTATGCAACTGAACTGATAAGTGATCTTTAACACTGTAACTGATAACATTGTGGTGGAGAAATTGAGTCATTCAGTGAATTTATTCATAGAATCATAGAACTCCTATTGTACGGATAAGGGCCATTTGGTCCATCGAGTCTGCACTGAACCCTCCAGAGAATATACCACCAAGAACTGTCCGGAACTCTCAGAGCCCTCTGTTTCCAAAAATCCTTGGAAGAAGTACCAGAGGATTGGAAAACTGTTGTGATGCCCCTGTCCAAAATGAGAGGGAGGCAGAAAGTGGGTAACTATAAGCCAATTAGCCTAAGATCTATTGTCAGAAAAGTATTAGAAGAAATTGCAGAATATTTAGAAAATCATAAAACTATTTGAATAGAGTCAGCATGGCTTCATGAAAGGGAAATTATGTTTTTCGAGCAAGTCTCAACCAGATTGGATAGAGGGGACCAGTAGATGTATTGCATTTGGGCTTCCAGAAGGCATCAAGATAGCTCACAAAAGGTTAGGACATAACATATAACAGCCCATATGTTGGAGGTAGTATACTGGCACAGATAAAGAATTGGCACATGGGCATGAAACAGTGAGTGGGAATATGGGGGTCTTCTTCAGGGTGGCAACCTACAACCACTAGGCTTCCACAAGGACTCCAACTATTTACAATACTGACTTGGAGGAAGGAAGTGAATGTACTGTAGCCATATTTGCAATGATATAAAAATAGCTGGAAAGACAAGTTGCAAGAGGAATGTAAAAAAATTAACAGAGAAATAATGATAGGTTAACTAAGTGGGCAAGAAGTTGGAAAATGAGCATAATGTGGGAAAATGCAAAGTTTTTCATTTTAGAAAGGCAAACAAAAGAACAGAATATTATTTAAATGGGGAAGAACTGCAGAGAGTTGCAACACAAAGGGACCCTTACTGGTACTGTGCAAGAAATACAGAAAGCTAGCACACTGATGCAGCAGGGTGGCACGGTGGCTCAGTGGTGTTTCACATCACCACAGAATCAGGTTCGATTCCAGCCTCGGGTGACTGTCTCTGTGGAGTTTGCACATTCTCCCTGTGTCTGTGTGGGTTTCTTTTGGGTGCTCCAGTTTCCTCTCACAATCCAAAGATGTGCAAGCCAGGTGAATTGGTCATGCTAAATTGCCCATAGTGTTTGCTGCATTAATCAGAGGGAAATGGGTTTGGGTGGGTTACTCTTCGGAGGGTCAGTGTGGACTTGTTGTGCCAAAGGGCCTGTTTCCACACTGTAGGGAATCTAATCTAATGAGGAAGGATAATGGAATGTTGGCCCGTATTTCAAGAGAGTTGGAGTATAAGTCTTACTGCAAATGTACAAGATACTGGTGAAACTACGCCTGGAATACTGAGAACTGTTTGGTCATCTTATTTAAGGAAAGGTATCATTTCAATGGAGGCAGTCACAGAAGCTTCACCAGGTTAATCCCTGGTCTGGAGAGATTGCTCTTTGAGCGAAGGCTAAACAGGTTATGACTACTCACTGGAGTTTATAAGAATGAAAAACAATCTCATTGAAACATACAGGATTCTAAGGGGCTTGAGAGGGCAAATGCTGAGAGACTGTTTCCTTTCATGGAAGAGTCTAGGACTAAAGGGCATAATCTCAGAATAAAGGTGCTAATTTAAGACTGAGGTGAGGAGGAATTTCTTCTCTGAGGGTTGTTAGTCTTTGGAATTTATTCCCACATAGAGCTAGAGGAACGTGGGGGGACGGCAGAGTTCTTGTGTAGATTTAAGACTGAGATAGATAGGTTCATGATCAGTAGAAGAATCAAGAGTTACAGGGAAAGGGCTGGAAAGTGGATGTGAGGAATGTGGGATCAGCCACGATCTGATAGAACAGTGGAACAGGCTCAAGGGGATGAATGGCTTGCTCCTCTTCATATTTTTTGTGGCCTTATGTTTCAATCAAATTGCCTTTTACTTACTTGACTATCTTTATTTAATCAATGGTCAGAAAATGTCTAAAGTAGAGGCAATCTGAAGAAATGGTAGTAGGTGTAGTTAGTGGTATATCAAAAGGATTATAGCAGGTTGTTAGGATAAATTAGAAGAGGCTTTGTTTTCTGTCTGCTCTGTGTTGCACTTGGACTCATAGTCAACTTGATATCCAAAGTGGAACAATATTCCTCATTTATTTCCCAATTAGTTCACAGAGTTAACAAGGTTTATGGTTCATTCATGGTTATGAACGTTGTCTAGATGTCAGGTATGCTCCTTTATTCCTAGATTGTCATGGAGAGACATGCTGGAAGACAATATGTAAGCATATGACCAGGAGTAGTTCATTCATCCAGATCATAGCTAATCCGTATCACATGACTCTCCCATTCCAATGATAAATTACCATGTCTGCACTTGAACGTGTATATAGAGATCAACAAGTTTCATTTCTCAAAGTATCAGATCATACTAGTGTTGCTTGGTGTAGGAATGAGTTTTGAAGAGAATTAAATGACCTGTCAAACTTAAGTCTATACCAGTTGGTTGACATGCCACAATATATGACAAACTGCTCATCACCCAAATCTCATTTGAGGAAGAAATAGAATGAATTACAGAACCACTTAATTAATGCCGTGATGCACTATCATTGACAGGCAGTTAGCAGTAGCACATGTTGTGGCAAGTATTTTCGTAACAATTGTGGGGCTATGATCAATGCAAGGAATTGCAATTGAATCGAGGAAGAAAAGGATGTTCACACCATTAGCGAGGTCAGTAACTTTTTCCCATTTATACAATTGTGTTTTCAGTGGTACATCAAAAACAATATGAAATACATGAAGTATGTTTCTAAGCGCTGTTAGCATGAGTCATCTGACAACAACCCAAGTTGACTGTGAATGCATTGTGGTTATACATTGAAGAAATAGATCGACCATGTGAATCCACCTTGACAGGAAGGAGTTGCACAGTAGCTCAGCAAGGGAGGGCTTTTGCCTGAAACGTCGATTTTCCTGCTCCTCGGATGCTGCCTGACCTGCTGTGCTTTTCCAGCACCACTCTAATCTAGACTCTGATCTTCAGCATCTGCAGTCCTCACTTTTGCCGAGAGGAAGAAGTGCACAACATGGTACTGAACAGAATGGCATTCTGAACATGCGTGAGAGAAATGGTATTCTTTCCACTACACATTAAAGTGTAGTGGAAAGAATGCCATTTTTATTATGTCAAGTTTTATTACCCGACTTAAATGAGTTGGATTACAGCTCAGGACATTTCTTGGCAATCAGTTTGGTGCTAAACAGTGAAACGCAATACAATTTCACTGATAATAAAAAAAAACCATCAATCAGTCTCTGTAATGTTATTTTTTTGCAAAACTCTGTGGTCGTATAGAAGCTGAACTGTTAAAAAAAATTATATTGTGATAACATCTCGTTGATATTCAGTTAAAATGACTAATGGAAGCCATCATCTTTCTGATTATCTTTTTACTATGCACTGTGGTAATATTTTACATAGTATTCTTCTCCTTTAGAATCAGATGAAAATGGACAATTTTGTGGGTGTGTACAGTTATAGAAATTAATTAAACAATTATACAGATATATCGAAGAACATATGGGTTATGAGCAGACTGGGTGTAGGATTGACACATGGCTGAGACATTTCGAAACAAAACATATTGAATGTCAGCTTAATTCAGAACTGCTCAGACCTATAGGAGACATGAACCACTTAGTGAGACAAAAAGAGACACAACCACAATAATGTATATAAAATAGAAACTAGTTTAACATTGCAGAGAGATAATTGCTGCAATTTGGGAGTCTGTTTGCATTTTTAAGGAACATGGTCACCGGTCATGTCACTGCAGGAGCTAGATTAGTCTTACAATGGAAAGCATTAATCTGAAACAGGAATCATTTAGCCTTCTAAAAAGACATTGGTACTGTAATTCTCTCATGCTGTTTATGGTTATACGATTAAATGTATGCCTGACTAACAAGTGTGATTGTAAAGTGTACAAGTATATAATGAAATTTCTGTTTGTTGGGCAGTCTCGCTTGTGTAGTATCCCCGCAAGCACACGAGAATAAAAACATTGCATTGTTTTGACCACTAACCATCTCCATCTCAAGTGTTACTTAAAAACACTACAAAATTGACATTGTGTAACAGTGTTTGTTTTGTTGAAAATAAAACCCAAGTATTGTCACTCAGCTTATTTAACATGTTGGTATCAATATTATCTTGTCAAATTCAGTAAACTCTAATGTATCTTTATCACCTGAAATTGCTTTCAGGGCCAATATCAGGCCTGAAAATAGCAAAATAAAACATTACAAAGTGCTCTTCGCTTTATTAGGAAATTCCTGCATCGAATATTATGCTTCAAAGCTTGTTAGATAGGATCTGAGATGGCAGATAAGTCCATTGCACAATCTGTAGACTCTGCCACTTTTCTGACAGGTGTTGCCTGAAGAGTTGAGGAGATGGGGCAATTGGTTCACAGGCTCTCTGGAACACTTCAACATCACCCCTATGTGTTTTGGTCAAAATGGGTTTGGTGCCATCTTTAATGAGAATCCTCCAATATGGTCAGTCACAAGCCAGGAACACCCATGAGTGGTATTTAAAACCTTAAAAGAATTTCCACTGTCTTGCTGGAAGGCACCTGCCATTGCTAAATTCCCAGCAGCACAGTCACTTCAGGAGCATTGCAGCAGGCATACAAATGACAGAGCTAGGCAGAGCTGCTTTTGAATAATTACCACCTTGATGCTGAACATATTCAAAGTATCCCAAAACAAGGGGAGATGGTGGTGCAGCAGCACTAGAAATATAGGACTAGAAATCCAGAGGCTCATGTAAATTGTTTGCGGACATCGGTTCAAATCCCACCCTTGCAGTTGGTGGAATTTAAATCAATGAATTTAATTAATAAATCAGGAAATGATGTTAAGCAGTGACCATGAAACCATTGTCAATTATTGTAAAAATCCTTCTGGTTCGCTTAATGCCCTTTGGTGAAGGAAACCTGCTGCCCTTCAGATCGAGAGCAATGTGATTGCCTGTTAACTGCCCTCAAACAGCCTAGCACATCACTCAGTTCAAAGGAAATTAGGGAGTAGCATCAAATACTGGGCTTGGCACCCAGATTCCACAATTTTGTTTTAAAATAGCCCTCTACTTTAAAAGATAAAAGTCAATTAATGTGGCAAAATGGGACTTCATTTCTACTGAACAATTCTGTTCAGGTAGGGTAAATCATTCAGAATATCTTGAGCTGACACGTCTGCAAGAGATTTGTTACGTTTTCAGCTAGAACAATTGCTGGTTGAACTGCAATTATATAGTGCAATGCATCGGCCCAAAATCAAATTAATTGCCCACTACGAATGCATTTAGTTGTTTTTCAGGCAAAAAAAGACTCAACAGGAAAGAAGTGTTCAAAAATACTTAACAAGAGAAAAAAATCGAATAACATTGGATTTAAAGAGGAGTCATATAAATTTGCTAGAAAAAGTAGTAAGCCTAAGGATGGGCAACAGTTATCAATTCAACAATGGAGGACCAAGAAGTTGATTAGGAGAGGAAAATAAAGGGTTTGAGCGTAAGTTTGGAAGGAACATGAAAACAGACTGTAAGAGCTTCTATAAATATGTAAAAAGAAAAAGATTAGTGAAAACAAATGTAGGCCACTCATAGTCTAAAACAGTAGAACTGATGATGGAGGACAAGGAAAGAGCACAAGAATTAAACAATTAATTTTGTTCTGAAAATGACAAATGCTGGAGATCACAATGGGTCAGACAGCATTCATGGAGAGAGAGCAAGCTAACGTTTTGAGTCAAGATGACTCTTCAAGGATGCTGTCGGACCCACTGTGATGTCCAGCGTTTTTGCTTTCACTACAGACTCCAGCATCTGCAGTAATTTGCTCCAACTAACGAATTTTGTTCTGTCTTCACTGAAGAATATACAATAAAACTTCTCAGAGGTACGAGGCAAGCAAGGGTCTATTGGGAAGAAAAACTGAAGGAAATTTGGGATATAGATTATCAGGCTCTGAAAATCTGTCAGCTTTAAGTCCTAATAAACTCTCAAGCCTTTTCTTAAAATAAGTTCTAAATTCCTAGAACCTCATAATCTATACTCCATGCTACTAAATAAGGTGGCCCTTGAAATTGTGGTTATCACCTTCCAAACTTTTGTGGGTTCAGTCCTAGCAGATTTGAGTATGGCAAATGTAACCCTTCTGTTTAAAAAAAAGGGAAAAGGGAGAATTACAACCTAATAGCAGTAGGACTAACAGTAGTAGTGAAAACGCTGAAGTCTATGATGTGATGTTGTTATATTGTCCTTCGGTATTTTTTTTCAGAGGATCGCAAACCCAGAGACTCTGGGAAGTCTAAATTTGAAGGGTTTTAGAGCCAATTTGATTATAGCTAACAGGTACTTCCTCAGGCAAAAGGTGTTCAGTTTAAAGAAAAACTTGCACAATGTAAGAGGAGTAGCCATTTCTCCTAGCTCAGCTTTTCTCTGGTTTGAAAATGTGTTGCTGGAACAGCACAGCAGGTCAGGCAGCATCCAGGGCACAGGAGAATCGACGTTTCGGGCATAAGCCCTTCTTCAGGAAAGCCCTTCTTCATTCCCGAAGAAGGGCTTATGCCCGAAACGTCGATTCTCCTGTTCCCTGGATGCTACCTGACCTGCTGCGCTGTTCCAGCAACACATTTTCAGCTCTGATCTCCAGCATCTGCAGACCTCACTTTCTCCTTTTCTCTGGTTTGGTATGGTTATAGCAGGCAGTCTGTTGTGAAGCTGCTGGACCCAAAGAAGCAGGTCTATGCTGATCCTCCCTCTCTCTGACATCTCACCTATAAGAACATACGTTGGATTTTTCATTTTTTTTGCATAGGGATGTTAATGGGGATTATTGTTAGTACTTGGAACAGCATTATTAAGTTGGGTTTTTGGATAGGTTACGTTATTCTATATTCTGCTCTGTTGTGATTGTGTTACATTCTGTAATCTTGCAAGTAAATTCCGTTTTGTTTAAAACTAAGTGGTTGGGTCAGCTGCACCACTCCTGCTGAAAACAACTAGTAAAGTTTTGAAAGTTTTCAAAACCAGGGGTCTGGCCTGGTCCATAACAATGATGAAAGATCTGAAAGGACTCTTGAAAATTACCAACAAGATTACACAAAGTCAACATGGATTTATGAAAGGCAACCTGGATTGGACCAAATAATGGAGTCTTTTGACGGCATAACTAGCAGACCAGATGAGGAAGCAGCAGTAGATGTGGTGGTATTTGGATTTTCAGAAAGCTTTCAAGAAAGTCTCACATAGAGGTTATTATTTAAAATTCAAATATATGGGATTGAGAATTGGTCGGCAGACACAAAATAGACATTAAGTATAAATGAGTCATTTTAAGAGTGGAAGGTTGGAACAGGTAAGGTCTTCAGGGACTAGTGCTTATGCCCAAGCTATGCACAATATTTATCAATGACTCGGATGAAAGAACATTTCCAACTTTGTTGTTGACACAAAGTTAGGTGAGAGTGAAAATGGTGAGGGTGACGTAAAGATGCTTCAGGACAACTTAGACAAGTTGAGTGAGAAGGCAAATACATGACATCTATAATGTGATTAAATGTTAAGCTACCTTCTTCATTAAGAAACACAGAATGGCAGAGTATTATTAAAATGATGATAGAGTGGGAAATGTCTTTGTATGTTGCTCTTGAAACTAAGTAAATAGCTAAAAAGGCAAATGGTACATTGGCAATAAATCCAAGAGGAGTTAAGTAAGGTTTTATTTTAAGTGCAGCTATACACTAGTGAGACCATACCTGAAGTATCGTGTGTAGCTTTGGTCTTCTTACCTTGAAAATAATCTCACACAGTACCTTCCACAGTATTGTCTTTTGTGAATGGGTCTTGGCAACAGAGATTGAGAACTTGAGGTGTTAAATCCAGGTTATTTGCAAAGACATGAGGGCCACTAAACTAAGTCACATCCATTCCTGTGTATTAACTTTTGTTGTCAGTTCAGATTGACCTTTTCAAAAGTAATTCCACTCCTGGATCAATTGGAAAGTGCACTTATATTGCGGGATGGTCTCCTGATTGTCAGTCTTCTATATGTAGCTCTTCTATTCAAGCAAAGAGATAGCAGAGATTCCCAAAGTGATCTTCTGCAAATGCCAGCAGAGACTATATTAAAAGCCTACTCAATTACTTGGTGAAGAACAGGAAAGGTAAGGAATGCTACGTTATTGCTTTAAATCATCCCATTGTATTTACAGAGTCAAAGCTTGCTGCTATAAAGTATATTGCTGCATAGGAGTTGTCAGATATTTCCTGCGCAGTTCAAAGTATTTTGGCACAATAATTTGCTGGAAGTGTGAGCTGTTAGAAAAATACATTTGGCACAGGGATGAAAAACGGAACTAGACGTCTATTTCATTATTTGAAGTATTGACGATCTGATCTTGAAGCTGTTTCCATTCATTTCTTATCTCACTTGGGGGAGCAATGGCAAACTATAAGGTGGTGTCAAGTTGTGCAGCAATAGTGGGGGTTCCTGAAGAGTTTGATAGCTGGCTTTGGACATACCTGGAAAGCTGATTCATAGTTGGAACTCAGCATGGTCTGGCGGTCACCTTTTCACATAACATGACTTACCTTGATGTCAGCCTTTTCCTTCAGTTTCACAAGCAAACAGTCAAGGAGATGCAGTGCTTAGATTGTTGGAGTTACCAGAATGTTTTCTATTTTCCTTTCAAATGCCACATGGTTTTGGTTATGGTATGAGGAGGGTAGACATTTGATAGCATTGAGTGAGTTCCATTGACTTTGACCAATGAAATTTGAGGATTTGGAAAGAAACAGAGGAACAGCAGAGGAAAAGGGGAGAATTAGAGTTAAATTGTAATACTGAATGGACAGTAAGTCCATTAACTAGGCACTACTGGACAAAATGGCTCCTGTCTATGCTATACTATCACATGACTCCACAATAAGTAAACTTTACTCAAACGTTATCCTGACAGGGGACCAAAAGAAACCATACCAGGAAATAACACCAAGCTATGAGAAGAGATATTAGGATAGGCAATCAAAAGCTTAGTCAAAGAAGAAGGGTCAAAGGAGGCTTAACTAAGGATGGTGAGGGATAGAGGTTTAAAGGAGAAGTTCCAGAGCTTAGGATCCAGACTTCCAAAGCAGTGATAGAAATCCAGGATGTTGAAGAGACCAGATGGGAGGAATGCAGAGATCTAGAAAAATTATAGGTAGGTTACAAAGATATAGAGGGAAGTAGTCATCAATGGATCTGAAGATAAGGATGCAACTTTTAAAATGGAGGTGTTATCAGATCTGGAACCTGTGTCTGTGAGCACAGTTCCTGGAACTAACTGCACAAGTGTTTTTTTTTGTCAAAAATCATTTGCAACTCTGGAGAATTTTCTTTTTAAGAAAACTACTCAATCAACATATTTAGGTCAGTGCAGCGTACCAAGATAGCTAGAGCATGCAACAGGGAAATAAAACTTAAAGTCGAGAGACGAGGTTCTGGATGGGATATGAATTAGCGGTCACAAAAAGGACGTATAGAAAGTAAGGTGAAACTGGTCAACTATTCTTTCCTGATTAACTTCGTACATAAATCTGACCAATGCTTTACAAATTTAAATGCTAAGAACCCAGGACGGAATTCAATCCATTCCAACACCGATTCAAGGAACTTATGTCTATATCATCCTTGATCCATTAATAGACTGTCTGCTCCACTAAACATCTTTTACTTATAGGAGAAAGTGAGGACTGCAGATGCTGAAGATCAGAGCTGAAAATGTGTTGCTGGAAAAGTGCATCAGGTCAGGCAGCATCCAAGGAGCAGGAGAATCGACGTTTCGGGAATGAGCCCTTCTTCAGGAATGAGGAAGATGTGCCAAACAGGCTAAGATAAAAGGTAGGGAGGAGGGACTTGGGGGAGGGGGCGTTGGAAATGCGATAGGTGGAAGGAGGTAAAGGTGAGGACGATAGGCCGGAGTGGGGGTGGGGGCGGAGAGGTCAGGAAGAAGATTGCAGGTTCGGAAGGTGGTGCTGAGTTCGAGGGTTGGGACTGAGACCAGGTGGAGGAGGGGAAATGAGGAAACTGGAGAAATCTGAATTCATCCCTTGTGGTTGGAGGGTTCCTAGGCGGAAGATGAGGCGCTCTTCCTCCAGCTGTCGTGTTGCTATGGTCTGGCGATGGAGGAGTCCAAGGACCTGCATGTCCTTGGTGGAGTGGGAGGGGGAGTTGAAGTGTTGAGCCACGGGGTGGTTGGGTTGGTTGGTCCGGGTGTCCCAGAGGTGTTCCGCAAGTAGGCGGCCTGTCTACCCAATATAGAGGAGGCCACATCGGGTGCAGAGGATGCAATAGATGATGTGTGTGGAGGTGCAGGTGAATCTGTGGCGGATATGGAAGTTTCCTTTGGGGCCAAAGGATGCAATAGATGATATGTGTGAAGGTACAGGTGAATCCTTAACCTCCTTCCACAATCGCATTCCCACGCCCCTCCCCCAAGTCCCTCCTCCCTACCTTTTATCTTAGCCTGCTTGGCACACCTTCCTCATTCCTGAAGAAGGACTCATGCCCGAAACGTCGATTCTCCTGCTCCTTGGATGCTGCCTGACCTGATGCACTTTTCCAGCAACACATTTTCATCTTTTACTAATAGAATAGTATTTTCCCATTTAAGGTGATACTTCATCTAGTAAGGGTCCAGGCTTAGATTTAGTTCTTCACAGTATTAGTTACAACTTATTTATAGTCAAACACATCTTAAATTAATGATAATAATAACAGAGTCATACCAGGAAATGGAGAGAAGCATGTGCAAAGAGTAGCATATAGCCTCTCCTTCATTCTGATGAATGAAGAACAAGTCTCGACCATCCTCCTCAGCTTTAGTTACGATTGTTCAACTTTTTATGCATGATCAAATAATTTAAATTCAATAATGTAGCCTTTAACAACTTTGGAACATGTAGTCATGCAACCCCAATTCATATTGAGTTCCAATACTCAATGATACTTTCTAACTTTTTCCACTTAATAATTTAATGCATGATTGTTTGGAAAGTATTATGCACCAATTTATAATGTATAAATTAAGACATCCTGTCAATGAATCCAAGGCTAGTCTTTAGGCTGAAACAAACATCTATCTATATCTCCACCAATTAAAATAATTAGACTTATGACATAGCATGCAATATACTAACCAGAAGGACAGTGTGTGTTGTGGTATATAATGCATCAATTAAATTATAATATGATCACCAATAATACAGCAACTAAAAGCAGTAATAATACATAATGCCTTAATTAAGTAATTAAACTGTGTGATAGCTATTATATTAACTAATTGCTACCACTGTCTCAAATCATTGGCTGAAGGTTTAAAACATAAATGGGCCATTTTTAAATTCAAAGTTAATACAGCACTTTTCTTTTTAAATTGCGCCACAACAGCGAAAATCACGACTGTTTAAAAAGAAAAGATGAAAATCATGAAGAACACGGCATTTTTATCACATTCATTTTCAGAAACCGCAGGTTTCATAAATCATATAAATTACAGCTCAGAGGAGGTCATTCAAATCAACACCCCTCCACTCGTGAGAGGAAGTCATCTGTGATATCTGGCAGGGGTCCAATATGTTTTTCAGCCATTTATAGGAATTGTAGAGGCAATGAAAAATGTGTGAATAATGACTTTCCTCAACTTTTTACCGAAGGGGAGTTAAAATATATTCTTGCACAATGTCACAAACGTTATGCAAGTCTTAAAGGGATCTCTTTTCTTCAATAAAGGATCTTAAGAGAGATAAAGTTGAGGAAGGAGAGAAATTAAAGAGGAGGTAGGAGTTATCTGCAGTGGCAGGAAATACGATTTTCAGTTAGTAACATGACAAGGTCGGACAAGAGATCCGTTTCTGAATTATATCATAATTTTATTCATGCATGAAGATACAGAATATTGTATCATAAACACTGTGGCATAAATACACTGTAAACCAAAAACCAATTAAGCCCAAAAATATGCCAGACACAAGTAAAGCACCAATGATCAAGGTACAGCAAAAGAGCATATCAAATCTTCAATAGGGAGCGAGAGAACAAAAATCTAATTAATTGCCTTGTAGCAGTAAATACTGAATATCTTGTACCCAAAGGTCATCATTCTTTGAAGGTGATTATAATAGTTTCCCAGCAACAGTGGCTGTGCATTTAAGTCTTTCCTTCAGCTCTTCTACTCCTCCCCCATATTTATTCCAAGATAGTTTTACTCAGGTGGTCTAATTCCTGTTAGTTTGAAGCCTATTTTAAACCAGATTCTAATTAGAACCCACCGACACCAAGGATTCAGGTTATATCAGCAGCAAAGAAACAGAATTAATGCTAAGGCTAAATTGATAACAGAGGCCTAAAGAATGCACCCACTGCAGATCATGCACGAAGCTGGTTGGGTAAAATAAATGGCATGGAAGATAGACAATTAGGTGTGCATTTTCAGTTTTGCTTTGGTTCTTGTTTTGGGAGAATACCCGAGTGAATTTGGATCATTAACAATGCAGTCAGAGCAGGCGAGGCATGCTTGAGGATAGATGCAAACTATGAGCAGAAAGAATGAGCTACATCCACAACCAAAGGACAATAACAGGCATTTTATTTTTATTTGCATCTTCTGAACAATTGGTGTCATGTATCAAGCTGCAGTTCTGCTTAAATAAAATCACAACTGTTATCAGTGTGATGTCAGCTTCGAACTATTGACCACACAGTCCTAATGGATTCTAATTTTCTTTCCTTCATTTGCTGTTTTTGGAGCCTGGTGTGCTAACTGACTGCCTAAATTGCCCTCATAACAACTCTCCTTGGATAAATAATTAATTGGCTGTGAACCATTTAAGATTTCCTGAGGATGTAGAAAGTGAAAGTGCAAACTCCCTCTGTGTAACAGCTAACAAGACAGGAATTTAGCCTCTGACAACATTTCAATTTCTTGACCTAACTATCTTACCTACATGCTGATCTCTGTTTTAAGTGGCCTCAATCAGCATCATTGTGTTTTCTGCTGCTGATATAATGGGCTGGTACACATAGCTTCGGGACTTCCATTCAACATTGTTACATATGACGCAAATGCGCTAGCTTGCAGAGGCCTCTCTTGCTCATTGCCTCTCTCCCTGAACACTGTCTCTCGCACAGATCCTCCTGCTCAGCACCTCCCTCCATGATCCTCCTCCGCTTGCCGCTTCCCTCCTCAACACTTGCTGCTTTGCTTCCCAACCCTCCCGTTTCACTATCTCTCTCTCCCCAACTCCCTCCTAGTGAGAAGAGCGTGAGAGACAAAAAAGAGCAAGCTGGGAAATAAGAGCATTGTTAAAACTGGGAAGTAAGAGTCAGGAGGTGGGAGTGTGTATCAGGAGTAAGAGATGGAGATTGTCAGGGACTCGAGGGGAAGAGAGAGTGGAATTGTCAGGGAGCAGGAGTGTGTCATGGAACGAGAGAGGGAGGAACAGAAGGGGACAGTCAGAGAGCAGGAGACAAATAAGAAATAGCATATTCAATTTGTATTTTAAAATTACTTTATTTTAGAAGTGACTTCATTTATGAACACTGGAATTTAAGAATTTACAGCATTTCAGCTTACAGGATATAATGTGCTAATGTTTTCCTCCTGATAAGTCCAACAGATCCTAACTATGATAAAACCTAATTCACTTAAAGTTGCGCCTTTCAGGAATACAACTATAAGGTTAAGTGAGAAATTACTGTAATCACTCTTTGCTCCATCATTTCAGTGGTACACAGACAGGACACTCTAGAACAGGAAACTGCTGTTCCAAAACCACATGCCATCATGTTACATCTACACTAGCCAAGAGGAATTTTATCAAGTTTAAAGAACTTTTGGATGCAAAATCATACGCATCTAAAATGGCTATGAGTTTAGCTTTACATGACACATAAAATTACATAAAATTCTTAATATTCCATTCAGAAGATATAGTCATAGAGATGTACAACATGGAAACAGACCTTTCGATCCAACCTGTCCATGCCGACCAGATAGCCCATACTTGACAAATGCAGCAGAGAGACGTCTATGATCAAAATTATTACAGTTATTCCACAAGAATTTGTTAGAATATAACGGCCATAGCCCACAAAGAGCTGGGTGAGTCAATTGTTGTCCAGATTTCAAGTTGAATATTGGATTTGTATCCTTTCCATTGTAATCTGTAGTGACATTTAAATCTGTCCACATGTTGAAAAGCAGGATCTAGCTGACAGCCACACTATAAGAGCAAATTTCCACCATGCCAGCAGCCAGAATAACAACATGAACTGTGACCAGGCAACTGTGTAAATCAATCACACAACATCTATGTTTGAAGAATGTGCATAAATGCTAATCATTGGCATGTGCCACTTGTGTAGGAGTAAAAATAGATACTTGTACTTTTCCAAAATTGTAACAGTGGTTTCACAATCTAAACTGTTTAGCAGCATAGTGTTTCAACATAAAAGAACACTTTTCTCATATTGCATACAAAACTACATTTGCAAATGTTAAAGAGGCATAACTGTCATGCCAGGCAACTGAAATGTATTTTCAGACCATGATTCATTTCTGTCAAATGATGACTTATGCCACAGTTCACAATCATTTTTTGGTCCGCATGACACAGTTCATTATAGCCATTAACCTGTTCTAAAGAATCCGTACCCGTACTATTGCACAAGAATACTTAATGAGCCTTGATGACTGAACACAAAATCATCAGGCCCTTGAAACAGTTTTCCACAAATAGCTGTACTTCAGTACGATTGTTGTCGGTTGCTATTCATCTGAAAAGCAGCATATGCAATCTGAGATAGAATAGGAGGTGTCAGTAATGTGAAGCAATCATCAGCAAACAGCTCGCTTCTAACATTAAGATGGAGGGAAGGTCATTGACGAAGCAGCTGAAGATGCTTGGGCCTAGGACACTACACTGAGGAATTCCTGCAGGGTTGTTCTGGAAGTGAAATGACTTGAAACTCACAAGCACAACCATCTTCCATTGCGCTAGCATGACTCTAACCAGTAGAGACTTTTCCTTCTGATTCTCATGGACTTTAGGGCTTCTTGATGCCACACTTGCTTAAATGCGACTCTGATGTCAAAGCCAGTGATCTTCACTTCATTCTTCTGTCCATGTTTAGACCAAGTCTGTAGTCAGGTTAGAAGCTGAGTTTTTCTGCAGGAACACAAATCGGGCATTACTCAGCAGGTTATTTCTAAGCAAATACTGTTTGATAGCACTGTCGATGAGACTGTTGTCCACGTTGTTGATCAAGTGCAGACTGATGGGGCGATAACTGACTTGGTTGGATTTGTCCTGCATATTGTATACAGAATATAACTGGGCAATTTCTACATCTTCAGATAGCTGCCATTGTTGTAGCTGTACAGCAGCAGGTTGGTTGCAGTACAGCTACTTCTGAAGTACAAGTCTTCACTGCCTTTGCCAGAAGACTTGTCAGGGCCTATAGCCTTTGCAGTATGAATGTGTTTATTTGCTTCTTGATATCACATGGAATGAATCAAATTGGTTGAAGACTGGCTTTTATAATTGTGAGGACCTCAGGAGTGGGTAGAGATGGATCATGGACTCAGCACTTCTGGCTCAAGATGTTAGTAAACACTTTACTCTTGTCTTCTGCACTGATGTGCTGGGCTCCCTCATTATTGAGGATGGGCACTTTTGTACAGCCTCTTCCTCCTTCTGTATGTTGCTTAAATTACGGCAGGTGCACACAGCTTAGATCTGATCCTTTAGTTGTGGGATTTCTTATATTCATCCATCACATGCTTCATCAATTCATCTTCCTCCTTCATTTTCTTTTTATTTCTGCCTTGAGCCATACAGATTGCTGGTTAAGGAGGTAAGTCCTGTCATTCATCAAGGTCCCAGATGCTCCATGGGCCTCACACTTCCAAGGTTAAAGCAGATATTGAGTCATAGAGATGTACAGCACGGAAACAGACCCTTCAGTCCAACCCGTCCAGTCCGACCAGATATCCCAACCCAATCTAGTCTCACCTGCCAGCATCCGGCCCATATCCCTCCAAACTCTTCCTATTCATATACCCATCCAGATGCCTTTCAAATGCTGCAATTGTACCAGCCTCCACCACTTCCTCTGGCAGCTCATTCCATACACGTACTACCTTCTGTGTGAAAAAGTTGCCCCTTTGGTCTCTTTTATACCTTTCCCCTCTCACCCTAAGCCTATGCTGTCTAGTTCTGGGCTCCCCCACCCCAGGGAAAAGACTTTGTCCATTTATTTGTAATCAGTCTTCAGCAGAATGACTATTAAAACCGGGAAAAATGAGCATGCCACCAACCACCTCCCCCCCCAACCAAAACCCCAACCCCCACCCAGCCGAGCGAATCAATCTGCTCCTTTTACCATAATCATGCTTCTCAGGATGATTCTTGTCCAGAGAGCTCACTTAAGCCATGCATTAGCTCTTATGATAAAACAAGAGGACAGAACATAAAGAATTCACTTAGCCATTTAATATAACTTCCAAGACAGCCCATGGGATGGCAACTCCATCGAGAAAATAGTCCTACCTTCTTTACAGAGTTCAATAACATAACCCAGAACAACTATATTCTTTTAGCAACAACCTTGTTCTCTCTGCTAAGATGACGGATGAGAGCAGTTTGAGAGATTTCTCAGCTCACCCTGCTTTTTCTCCAGCTTGGAGGTGCCAGTGTTGGACGAAGTTAAAAATCACACAGCACCAGGTTATAGTCCAACAGGTTTATTTGGAAGCACACTAGCTTTCGGAGCTCCGCTCCTTCATCAGGTGATTGACAACCACCTTATGAAGCAGTGCATGGAAAGCTAGTGCTTCCAAATAAACCCATTGGACTATAACTTGGTGCTGTGAGATTTTTAACTTTGTCCAGCACAGGGAGCATGCAAGATGCTGGTACAACCAAGTACCCAACTCATAAGGCAATGTGCACGACTGTCTATCATGGAGCACAGTTTGTGCAGTCCCAGGGAAGGCTGGTTTCAAATTCTAAAGAATTGTAACTATCAAAGATACAAATGGCTGTGCCTTCAAAATTTTTCTATAACAACGAGACTGTGCATTTAGAAAATAAAATAAATGAACTACACTCTTCAATGACACCTGGTACAAAAGAAGATTCACACATTTGCAACTCAAATCTACTAAACTCATCAGGTGAGTTAAATAATTTGCTCATAGTGGGTAAAGCATATAGCTTTCCTTCAAAAAAATTCACTAATTGTCATAAATGTACATGAAATGCATACACGATTCAACAACAAATGGACTGCAGCAGTTCAAGAGGGCAGTTAGCCACCACCTTCTCAATGGCAACTGAGGACCAGCAATAAATGTTTGCCTAGCCAGCCATGCCTGTGACAAGTGAATGAATAAACGAAAAACAGGGATCCCCTTTTGTTTATAAGCTAAGTTAGAGATTTCAAACCACAGTTAAATTCATATTTGCCAGGTCAGATTTTTCTTTAAATACAGGCTTTTTAAAAAAAACTGACTATTCAATCAAATTTATGAACTGGAATCAACAGGTTTTATACGTTCTCTCATTCCTGTCTCTGTGGACATGGAGAACACACTGACCCTGCAGCAAAGCAAATAAACCCCCAAACCTTCACAAAGAAAGGAAGAGTCACAAAGTGTGCTTGACCCTGATGTTTCCAACTTCTCAGTACAAATGAACACAAACTGGCCCCTCTGCTGTAACCATTCATAACGAGGTACTAACATGGGCGATCTTAAGTGTGGGAACAGTTTTCATTTATGTCCCACAAACTTTCCCAAGGACTATTTCTTGGGAAACAGGAGACACATTAAGGCAAAGCCAGGATGAATTATTGTTTTTTTTTGGATGGAGGTTACTATTGGAGGTTACCGGAAACACAGTTCCCTGACTGACACTGAAGGATAGCAATTACAAATAGTGCACTTTACTGAACACTCTTCAGACCAAGCTACACAGCCTGCTAGAGATAACGCAGTACAGAATTCTTTCCAAAAGTATACATTCTCTGCTTTACTTCTAATCCACAAAATTGTCATTAGAAGCAACTAGTAATGATACTTCATGTCCTGGTTGGTTATGTTTAACCATAACTTTCAACAGACAACTGTTTTAATCAAAGTCTTGCATCTTGTACTCTTTGGTATGTTCTTGCTTCCACTATGATGTTTCACTCGATGTGACAATGCTTACATAATCTCCTAAAACACAAGAATCTGACAGTGGATAATGTGATAATGAAGAATCCAGTGTATGTTTATCATAGCTATCACTTAAATACAAATGTTCCATTTCTCAGATACCAAGATTCTGGGCTAATATTAAGTTGTAGGTTTACAATAGAGGAGCCTACTTCAAATAAGATTGTCAAGCTTCAAATGATCCTGCAGTAAGATGCAGTATAAGGTTTTATTTTTACATTTAGGTCACATGCTATCTTACAGTAATGACATCATGAGCATGTTTCTCGTGGCATACTGTCAGTGAGACATCACACAACACTTTTCTAATTTCAATATACATCAGAATGTTCAGCGAGTCTTCCGGAAACATTACCTGAATGATGACTGTTCTCCATGAACGGATAACGTAACTGGTGGAGCTGGAGGCTGGATACACACTGATTGTCTGTTTCCCTGAGAATCTTTTCGGATGAGCTTTCCTGTGTTGGGATCGTAAGTGCGGACTTCTAGTCCTGGCTGAGGCTTCGGATGAATGGGAGTTGGATGAAACAATGGCGTTTGGAAATCACCTTGAACTTCAGGGAAACTGGCAGGACTGTTGCTTCTGCCAAAAGAAAAAGAAACAAAAATAGTAATTGATACTAGTCACTCTTCAATAATATTCTGATTGATAGTTCAGCACGTGGAGTCCAGTTTCTCACTGCCATGCATTTATATAACATCTTTACCACAGGAAAGCATCTTAGGGCATGGTCGTACAAACTCGATGAGAAAATCAAACTGACAGTAAGACTACTGAGGCAATATTAGGAGAGGTGACCAAATGTTTACTCAAAAAAACTGGGTTAAACCAAGGTGGTACAAGAGAGATAGAGGTGGTGTTTACAAAGGGAATTCCAGACTTTAGAGTTTAGCTGACTGAAGACAATGTTACCAATAATGGAATGAAGGAAAGGGGGTTGTGGAAGAAGCTGGAATCTTGGGAATGCAAAGTATGTGTTCACAGGGAATTACAGAGGGGGTGATATTGGGGTGAGACATCAAAGGCAATTACACATAGCAATGGCCTTTTGCATTTGATATATTTGGGGGTATCTGGAGACAATGTAGGTCAGTGAATCACGATGCAAGTTAGAAAACTGACAGCAGAGGTTTTGGATAAGGTAAGGTTTATAGCACATGGGAGTTGAATGGTTGGCCTTGAGAGGACTTTAACTGTTGAGTCAGTAGGTGACAAAAGTGGCAGATACACTGAGATGGAGCAGAGACCAGCGATGGAGAAGACACGGGATGGAAGACTTGGGTCAAATTCAAATAAGATCATGCGGTTTGAACACTCAGGCTTCAAGTCAGTAGACAGGATGGAGATGGAATTTGTGGAAAGGAAATGGATCTAGTGCAAGCAACTGAAGGAGATGGTTTCAGTCTTCACACTACGGTTAAAAGGGGGAGAACTACAGCTTGTCGGAGGCTGCATGTTGAAAACATTTGACAGCAGACAATAGGGAAAGAGCAGACAGAACCAGTGGAAATGTAGAGGTAAATATTGTGAGTACACAGGTAGCATTTGTAGCGTTGTGTAGATGAGGATAAAGAGGAAGCTAATGAGAGATTCTTTGCATGGGGGCTCCCAAGATACTGCTGATGACTCTATAGAGATATAAGCGAATTTAATGAAATGTTCAAACAGTAACTTACAAACAAATGGTTCTTAAGTGGTTCTATGACAAAGAGTTCTGTTATCAATTCAGTCAAACCTTCATCTCATTTTTTTTTTAGATATTTTCATTTGTATCTTTCATTAAGCAATGCTATTGCTGGGTGTAGAATTATGCCCATCCCAGGACTTCTGGTTATACAGTCAATTAATGTCTCAGTGCAGTAATGAGGGAAAGTTGCACTCTCAAAAAGAGACTATCTTTCAGGTCAGAAATACAGATCTCACTTGCCTAGTCTGGTAGTTCAGATGGATGTTTGAGATCCCAATGCAAAGTTAAAGCAAAGTATGCTCAATATCCTGATTAACATTCCTTGCTCAACACTGGCAAAAGAAGTTAACTGGATATGCATATCACCACCCCTTGGTGGGACCACAGCTGCAACATGGTTGTAAATGATACCTACTCAGAAAAACGGCTGTTGTAGAGTCATGGAGTTATAGAGTTGTACAGCACAGAAATCGACCCTTCGAACCAACCCGTCCATGCCGACCAGATGTCCAACCCATCCTGCCCCTCAGGATTCCCTCCAACAACTTGCCCACCACCAATGTCAGGCTCACTGGTCTATAGTTCCCTGGCTTGTCCTTACCACCCTTCTTAAACAGTGGCACCATGTTAGCAAACTTCCATTCTTCCAGCACCTCACCTGTGACTATCGATGATACAAATATCTCAGCAAGACACCCAGCAATCACTTCTCTAGCTTCCCACAAAGTTCTAGGGTACACCTGATCAGGTCCTGGGTATTTATCTACCTTTATGTGTTTCAAGACATCCAACACTTCCTCCTCTGTAACATGCACATTTTTCAAGATGTCACCATCTATTTCCCTAAAGTCTATATCTTCAATGTCCCTTTTCCACAGTAAATATTGATGCAAAAATACTCTTTTTCTGCGGCTCCACACAAAGGCCACCTTGCTGATCTTTGAGGGGCCCAATTTTCTCCCTAATTATCCTACCAGCCTTCCCTTTCACCCTAACAGGGATATACTTTGTCGGGATTCTCATTATCTCATTTCTAAAGGCTTCCCATTTTCCAGCTGTTTCTTTTCCTGCAAACATTTGCCCCCAATCAGCATTTTAAAGTTCTTGCCTAATACCATCAAAATTGGCCTTTCTCCAATTTAGAACTTCAACTTTTAGATCTGGTGTATTCATTTTCATAACTATTTTAAATCTAATGGAATTATGGTCTCTGACCCCAAAGTGCTCCCCCACTGACACCTCAGTCACATGCCCTGCCTTATTTCTCAAGATGAGGTTCAGATTTTGCACCTTCTCTAGTAGGTACATCCACATACTGAATCAGAAAATTTTCTTGTACACACTTAACAAATTCCTCTCCATCTAAACCCTTAACACTATGGCATCCCTAGTCTATGTTTGGAAAGTTAAAATCCTCTCCCATAACCACGCTATTATTCTTACAGATAGCGTGGTTACAAGCTTGTTTCTTAATTTCCCTCTGACTATTAGAGGGTCTATAATACTATCCCAATAAGGTGATCATCCCTTTCTTATTTCTCAGTTCCACCCAAATAACTTCCTTGGATATATTTCCGGGAATATCCTCCCTCAGTACAGCTGTAATGCTATCCCTTATCAAAAACGCCACTCCCCCTCCTCTTGACCAGTCTTTAACAAAACTTGTGCTGAACTCCAAACCTTAAGTTTGTATAAACCCTGGATAGACTGAGAACCTATACCAGTGGGGTGGGGGGGCCTTTACAGATTAAGGATACAACTTCAGTTCCAGTCTCATATGAGAAGCATCTAGTTCAATTACCACTGATTGTAGTAAAAAGCTTGGGCCCAAGTGTTATTGGGCGAAATTGGTTGAGAAAGGTTCACTTAGATTGGGTCAATATTTTTTGATTAGAAAATGGCTGGCTGGCTGAAGCTCTAATGAAATACCTGGATGTTTTTTAGGAAGGTCTAGGGACTTCCAAAGGAGCCAAGGCCACCTTGCATGTTGACCAGGAAGCAAATTCATGATCTTGCAAGGCTTGCCCAGTGCCATTTGCCTTATGGGCAAAAGGTGAGGCAAAGATCAGAAGGCTGGAAAGCAAAGGAATCATCAAACCAGTCCAATTTGTGGATTGGGCAGCACCGATCATACCGTTGTGAAGATTTGTGGAGATTTTAAAGAAACAGTAAACAACTTTGCAGAGGTGGATAAATACTCAATGCTTTACATAGAGGATTTATACACAAAGCTGGCAGGAGGTCCTTCATAAAGCTGGATATGAGCCATGCGTATTTGTAATTGCAGTGAGAGGCTTCCCAAAAGTATGCTACATTTAATACCCATAAGGATTTGTACCAATGTATGAGACCGCCATCTGGGGTATTGTCAACCTGTGCAATTTTTCAGCAGACAATGGAGAACATTCTACAAAGTCTACCCCAGGTCACCATTTATCTAGAGGACGTGCTAATAACAAGGAAGACCAATAAGGACCACCTCGAGAACTTGGACTTGGTCCTTTGACGTACCTCCCACGCATGTATATGCCTTAGAAGGGAAAAATGCACGTACCAGACACCCCTACTTGGGCTACAAAGTCACCAAGACCAGTTACACCCAGCAGAAGATAAAGTAAGGGTGATCAAACTTATAGGTGGCTCAA
Source organism: Chiloscyllium plagiosum (assembly GCF_004010195.1). NCBI lineage: Eukaryota > Metazoa > Chordata > Chondrichthyes > Orectolobiformes > Hemiscylliidae > Chiloscyllium > Chiloscyllium plagiosum. The sequence goes on from NC_057713.1 coordinate 92,154,893, forward strand.
TGGAGAGGAATGCCCAATAGCGCATGCATACTGGACTTTCGCTAATGCACAGCATAAATACGCTGAGATAGAGAAGGTAGGTTTGGAGATCATATATGCAGTCAAGAAGTCCCACCAATACCTTCATGGGCATAACTGTTTAATAATAATGGACAACAAACCTATACCAGGTCTACAGAAAGAGAACAAGGCTGTGCTACCCATAGCTTCAGGCCGAATTCAGCAATGGACTCTAATACTAAGTGCATAGAATTATGAGTTGGAACACCGTCTGGGAGGCCAAGTTACAAATATGGATGCATTGAGCTGTCTCCTGTTGACAGATACACCACTGGTGGTACAGTCACTGGATGAGTCCATAATGGTTCTAATTTTCATGGATGCCCTTCCAGTCACAGCTGACAATACTGGACTTTTGATGCAGAAGGATACAGTTCTGGCAAAAGTGAAACAGTTGGTGGTGATGGGGGAACCAAAGAGTCATCACAACCAGAACTGAAACCTTTCTGGACCAGAAAATCAGATCACAGTAGAGAACGACATATTATTATGGGGAGCAAGAGTGATTGATCCGAGCAAAGGTCACCACCAGATACTGGCTAAACTCCACCAGGATTATCCAGAGGTTTCCAAAATGAAGGTATTGGTGAGACGTTATATCTGGTGGCCAGGATTAGATACAGTCATATTGGTGGGGTAGTGTCCAGAGTGCCAATAAGGACAAACATTATGGAAATGGGCAGGTAAACCCTGGACTCAGTTACATGTTGACCATGAAGATCCTTTTGTGAGCTCAACATTCTTAGTCATTGTGGATGCCCATTCAAAGTGGCTGGACCTGCAAAGAGTTCATTCGTCAAACACAGGGATGACGATAGACGAACTGTGAACGTCCTGTGCAATACACAGCCTCCTGGAGTATTTCCGAAAGTCAAGTGGCATTCAGGACAGCTCCACATTATTTATCACCCAATAATCTGGCAGAGAATGACGAGAACGAGGGTAGGTCCGATCAAGGACAGTAGTGGGAGACTGTGTATTGAGTCGGAAGAGATAGAAGAGGTCTTGAATGAGTACTTTTCTTCAGTATTTACGAACGAGAGGGACCGTATTGTTGAAGAGGAAAGTGTGAAACGGACTGGTAAGCTAGAGGAGATACTTGTTAGGAAGGAAGATGTGTTGGACATTTTGACCAACTTGAGGATAGACAAGTCCCCCGGGCCTGACGGGATATATCCTAGGATTATGTGGGAAGCAAGAGAGGAAATTGCAGAACCATTGGCAAT
>NC_057713.1:92157094-92186968 GCF_004010195.1 Chiloscyllium plagiosum
GGTGAAACCGAGTTTTACAAGGGGACATAAATTTAAGGTGAAGGGTGGAAGGTATAGGGGAGATGTCAGGGGTGGGTTCTTTACCCAGAGAGTGGTGGGAGCATGGAATGCGCTGCCTGTGGGAGTGGTAGAGTCAGAATCTTTGGTGACCTTTAAGTGGCAATTGGATAGGTACATGGATGGGTGCTTAAGCTAGGACAAATGTTCGGCACAACATCGTGGGCCGAAGGGCCTGTTCTGTGCTGTATTGTTCTATGTTCAATGTTCTAAAGAGCATTGCAATCTTCGAAGGCAGAATTAAAGAAACAACCTACAGCTTCACTAGATACCAAATTGTCCCAGTTTCCATTTGATTTTCAGACCACCCCTTGTGCAACCACAGGGAAAGCTCCAGCAGAGTTGTTAATGGGGAGAAGACGCTGGACTAGGTTAAATCTGTTCTTCCTGGACTGGGAGGGGGTGGGGTCTTTGAGATAGCATCAGGAACATCAATGTCGGACACATGACTTAGCTAAGCGAGAGAGACAGTTACTTCAGGGGACAATGTTTTTTTGTAGGAACCAGGGGAATGACCCTACATGGGTAAGAGGCCAGGTCCTATGACAGATCAGGTTCAGGTAGGTGTGACAATCCTGGACAAACACGTGGATCATATGAAAGTTGCAAACCTGCAAGCCGGGTGGCAGCAAAACATGCCTGCCTCCTATGAACCGTCGGAAAAGCTGGTGGAAGCCCGTCAAGCATTGAAGAGACCTCTGAAGCTGAGGTGGACATGGCAGATGTCACCTCCTCAATGCATTTGCTGCCTGAAGAGAAGGCATTTCTTCCGAGACGCCTCAGGTGCAAGAGGCTAGCTTCTGCATGTTACACGCTGCCCATATCAGAAGCAGAGATGGAGTGACCGGATCTGGTGCTAAAACGCCCCAGGAGCTGCTACAAAAAAAAAGGCCAATGTCCTCATTTTAAAGTGGGATGTAGTGATTGTGATGAATTCAGTCAAGTGGCCATCAGAGAATATCAGTTCCTTAACTGGGGCTGTTAATCTGGTCCAAGTAACAAGTTCTGGCTGACAGATAACAACTGAGTGTCAGGCATCCTATTCATTCTGAGAGCTGGCTCTGAGGGAGCTGGATCAGTGTCAAGGACTTTCCACATGTAAATAAAGAGTGACTTAGTGATGGGATACCGGCCTCTGTGAAGTTCTTTCACACGGTTTTACTTCTTAACAGTCAGAGTTTTCGCAGTATGGAAGGAGGCCCTTCAGCTTACAGAGTCATGCCCAATATCAAACTTCCATCTATGTTAATCCTATTTTCCAGAAATTGGCCCTGAGACTTGTGTATGAAATGGTGTTCCCAGTGTTCATCTAAATATTGTTGTTAAAGATTTTCCACCTCTACCACCCCTTTAAGCAGTGAGTTCCAGTTACCCACACACTAAGTGAATAAATTATTAGAAACCTCCTATTCCTGCCTTAATACTGCAGCCCCTGGTTAGTGACCCCTCTACAGAAGGGGAAATATTTCTTCCTATCTACCTTGTCTATGCCTCTCACTGCTTTAATCACTTTGACCAACTTCACCTCCGCCTTCTCTGCTGAGCCTATCTGGTCTCTCTTCATAGCTCACTTCAATTCCCGGTGAATCATTTCTGCATCCTCCTCTAGTGCAAACACAGACTTCTTAGCGTGTGTTGACCAGATTGCACACTGCATTCCGGCTGTGGCCTAGCTAACTTTATATAGTATTTAATCAAAATGAGGAAAAAATGGAACCTGGAAAGATTACCATTAATCCCCTATGACCCAAATACCCAATTGAGGGTAGTTTCCAAACTGGCAACAATCAGTGACCTACGGCATCTAAGATGGTGGCGGAGTAGCAGCATGTGTTTGAGCCCCTGATCTGGGTCTTATTCGCCTACATCTGCTTTGTTTGTTTCTTTTCTTTTTACTTTTGCTTTCTTTCTCTTTGTTTCTTTTTTGGCATATTTGGTGGGGCTGAGATTGAGCTCAGCCTGTTGAGTATGTGCTGTTGTAGCAGGAGAGCGCGATTCTGTCCTGTGGCACAGTGGAGAGTGTGGGCCCAAAGATGCGGACAGGACAGCAAACCCAGCTATTCAAGATGGCAGCTCCAGCATGGTAGGACTGTCTGCGCCAGGCTGGCTGCGTTCTTTTCTTTTCCTTTCTCCTTTTCATCATCTTCCTGGCATCACAGAGTCAGAGCAGCGTGGAAGTCAGAGCAGCGTGGCGGTTACTGATGCAGGGACTCCTGGCCAATGTGTAGACTCCTGGATTTGATGCCAAGGTTTTGTTAGAGCTGGGGGTCCTGGCTGCAATAAGCCCCGAGACCTTGCATAAATCCTGGAGCCATGTTTGTGACCCCGGCCAAAGAAGATGAACTCTATTTAAGTACTTTCTTTTGGACCTCAAAATGGTGCCAGATTGTGGCAACCAAATACTTTTCACTGTATCTCCCTAGATATATGTGGCAATAAATAAATCAGACATTCACAAGTGCTGTTTTATTCAAGTTATTGCTCAAACTGACTTCCAGATTAACAAATGCTAAATCCACGATAAACCAGAACAATCAAACAACATCGTAGAATATAACTTATTGAAAAAAAATTTAAATTCTTTTACCACCTCTTTTACCACCTGTGTTTTTTTTAAAAAAAAAGAGGTTGTGCAAACACCATTTATTTGTGAACACAATTTGCATTGAAACTTTCGTGCTAAAAGATAAACAGGCAGAAACTCCAGACCATTGAGTCTCAGGGGCTGTAACCAGTAAACTTTATTCCAATTAATCATAGCTCTCGCTCCATTCTGAACATCATAACTGGTGTGTAGTGAGTGTATTAGTTAGCTTGAAGAGGCAGGTGAACAGTGATCAAAGGCAACTGAAGACACAAAGAATTCCTCACAAGTCATCAAATAATGAAAGGCAAACAGCAGGCGTATTTTGACTATTAACAAGGATCTGCAACATTTCTGTCCTCCCTTTTAGAGATCTCTGACACTGCGTCAAACAATTCTGCATCATTATCATCAAAACAGTGTCATTTGCAGGCCTACTAACAAGCATTTCAACTGCCAATGCATATGAAGTAGTACATGGTTTTAGTATACTTAAAGCAGCATAACTTTAGAACAGACTTATGTCGATATGTTCTGGCATTTGCCTACGTTCTAAGCAGTTTTCTTATACATGTAACAGACATGTATAAGGTCCATGACTGTTCACTAGTTGTCAACAATTGCTAGAAACTGTGTGCTGAATGAAAACACTTGGAATAACTTTTTGGTCAAAGAAAAAGAAGCCCCTCCACTGCTTCTATATCGTACTTTGTTCAACTTTCACTTTTGAAGCAGCCACTATTTCGGCTATGCAGAGATGTGGCTCTCTGGGTAGTACACTTGCCTATGAATTACAAGGTTCGGGATTCAAGTCTCGCTTCAGGAGTTGGGCACAAAAAGCAATACTGATATTCCAGTGCAGGACGAAGGGAATGCTGCAGTGTTGGAAATGCCATCCTGCAGATGAAATGTTAAAACAAGGTAAACAAGATGGAAAAGATCCAATGGCATTGTTGAGTCATAGTCATAGCGCCATACAGAATGGAAACAGGCCCTTCGGTCCATCTCATCCATGTCGACCAGGTTTCCCAAATTCAACTAGTCCCATTTGCCTGTGTTTGTCCTATATCCTTCTAAATCTTTCCTATTCTTGTACCTGTCCTAATGTCTTTTAAATGTTGTAACTGTATCTGCCTCTGTGTAAAAACGTTGCTCCTCAGGTCCCTGTTGTCATCCCCCCCACCCACCTTAAACCTATGCCCTCTAGCTGTGAATACCCCGACCCTAGAGAAAAGACCTTTGCTATTCACCTTATCTATACCCCCCATGATTTTACAAACATCTACAAGGTCAGCTCTGGTAACATCCTTGTAAATCTTTTCTGCATCCTTCCTGTAGCAGAATGACCAGAACTGCATGCAGTACTCTAAAAGTGGCTTCATCAATTGCCTCTACAGCCACAACATGACGTGCCAACTCCTGCACTTAATGTTCTGATCAATGGAGGTAAGCATGTCAAATGCCTCCATCACCTCCTGTTTACCTGTGACGCCACTTGGAAGGAACTGTGTACTTGAACCCCTAAGTCTCTGTTTTACATCACTCCTTTGGGCCCTACTATTAACTGTGTAAGTCCTGCCCTGGTTTGTCTTAGCAAAATGCAACAGCTTGTATTTATCTAAAAGAAACTTCAGCTGCTACTCCTCGGTTCATTTGCCCAGTCATTTTATGATCCCTTTGTACTCTTGGAAAACTTTCTTCACTAGCCACCATATCACCAATTTTGGCGTCATCCACGAACTTACTGATCACGCTTCCTATATTTTCATCCAAACTGCAAAGGTCAGTAGCACCATAAATAGAATTACGGATACAAATGGAACATTTACTACTTTTCATCAGTTATGTTCACCTGTGTCAATTACATCAACAACCCTCTTCAAGGGGCTAATAAACTTACATTGTCATGCATCAAAGTCTCTTATCACTGATGGCTCAGTGCTCAATTAAAATCCTTTGGATAAATTCGTATAATGCAACAGGTATAAGAATATGTACTGTGGATACTAACAATCAGAAATAAAAACAGAAAATGTTATGGAGACCTACCAGACCTACTCTGCACATTTTTGTTAAAATTAGATGGGTGCTAAATTGCTCCAATGCACCACACATCCAAACATAAACTTGGCACAGATAGTTTTATACTTTATTTTTAATATATGACACCAAAATTGGAGGTGTAGTGGACAGCAAAGAAGGTTACCTCAGATTACAACAGGATCTTGATCAAATGGGCCAATGAGCTGAGAAGTGGCAGATGGAGTTCAATCTAGATAAATGCGAGGTGCTGCATTTTGGGAAAGCAAATCTTAGCAGGACTTATACACTTAATGGTAAAGTCCTAGGGAGTGTTGCTGAACAAAGAGACCTTGGAATGAAGGTTCAGAGCTCCTTGAAAGTGGAGCGGCAGGTAGATAGGATAGTGAAGAGGGCATTTGGTATGCTTTCCTTTATCGGTCAGAGTATTGAGTACAGGAGTTAGGAGGTCATGTTGTACAGGACATTGGATTGGCCACTTTTGGAATATTGCATGCAATTCTGGTCTCCTTCCTAATGGAAAGACACTGTAAAACTTGAAAGGGTTTAGAAAAGATCTAGAAGGGTTGGAGGATTTGAGCTAGAGGGAGATGTTGAATAGACTGGGGCTGTTTTCCCTGGAGGGTGAGGGGTGATCTTATAGAGATTTATAAAATCACGAGGAGCATGAATAGGACAAATAGACAAAATCTCTTCCCTGAGGTGGGGGAGTCCAGAACTAGAGGGCATAAGTTTAGGGTGAGATATAAAAGAGACCTAAGGGGCAACGTTTTCACGCAGAGGGTGTATGTGTATGGAATGAGCTGCCAGAGGAAGTGGTGAAGGTTGATACAGTTGCAACATTTAAAAAGCATCTGGATGGGTATATGAATAGGAAGGGTTTGGAGGGATATGGGCCAGGTGCTGGCAGGTGGGACTAGATTGGGTTGGGATATCTGGTCGGCGTGGATGAGTTGAACTGAAGGGTCTGTTTCCGTGCTGTATATCTCTCTGACTCTGTAAGAATGCAGTATGCGTTACAGCTATCACTGTGCATCTAAAACACAAATACTGACATTTTCCAGACAAATACATCTACCTCCTTATCTAATCAATATTAAGCACTGCTGCACAGAAGCTGCTCATGTCTTTGAGTTTTTGCTTGTCTGTAGGTGCTGTGAGATACACGGATGCATCACCTTCGACTGCTCTATATTCTTGGCTATTATTCTGTCATTTTTATGGTTCCAACTTGAGCCCGTGTTGAAGTCTCTGCATTTTTTGTAAACAGCTTGGTAATGAGCGAACATCAAAACTGATTCCTTTTTTTAATGCACTCATGGGATGAGAGTGTCACTGACAAGGCCAGCATTTATTACCAATCCTGAAACTAAGTGGTTTGTTAGGCCATTTCAGAGGGCAGTTAAGAGTCAACCATGTCAAAGAGTAAGGGAGTTACCCCTGGTGCCTTGGTCACTACTGATCCCTCATTCAGCATCACTAAATCAGGTTACTAGTGATTATTGCAATGCTGTTTTTAGGAGTTTGCTGAGTGTGAACTGGCTGTTACGTTTCCCACGTTACTACAGCAACCGTTTCAAAAGTATACAATTGACTGTAAAGCAACATAAAAGGCAAATCTTTCATTTCTTACTTTCAACACTGGGAAGAAAGAAGCTATTACCTTCAGTCTTTGTCTTAAAATCAATACCATGGACAGCACCCTTCTGGCCTTCATATCTGACTGATCCAAGCCAATCATGATCCAGGCAGCTCATTCAAGTCCAAATTACATATCCTACCACACATGCTCAGGAAGACAGCATTTTTTTCCACCTTTGCCCCTATTTCAGCCCACCCACTCCTAAACAATTGTCTCTGTGTTAGTCCTCCAGACATGATCATTCCAATGCTCTCCTAGCTGCCCTATCAACCTCCACCCTTTGGGGAAACTCAGACCAGCCAAAGCCACACTGCTCATATCTTGCCATGGACTACATTCAGCTCACTCATGATCTTGGTGACCTAGACTGGTTCTCAGACCCTCCAGCAACTCTAATTTTGAAATTTTCATCTTTGAATTGTTTTGGGGCCCCACATATCTGTGATGTTTGTAAAGATCTACTCCTCTGCAAAATTTACCTTCCTTCAATTCTGGCATCTTGTGCACACTGAATGCATTCATCCAAACATTGGTGACCTTGCCTTCTAACTAAAATTTCACATCCAACCAAACCATAGCGCATCTCCATCGCTGCCTCTTTCTTCAAACTGATCTTTGACCAAACTTTCAGTCACCAGTCTCCTAACATCCCCTTCTTTGGCCCAGTATTCAATTTTGACTTGCTGCATCTTCATGAAACACTGTAATATGTGTTTTCTACATCAATGTAAATTGTTGTTGCTTACCTTTGAGTTTTGATGTAGTCTTCTTTCAATGGGAACAACTTTTCATCAACCCTTTCCCATCGTTCTAGAGAGCTCCATAACCAGTCTGGATTGACTACATGGAGATGTTTACATGCTTGTGCTTGTCGAACCTTTTCTGTTCCTGCAATGACAAGAAAGGATTTCTTTTACCAAACCGCCCAAGCCAGTACAGATGATGCATACACACCAGTCATCATTCAACTCTTTCACAGATTGTCACTGCCCATAGATTGTCCCAGCTGCACAGAGTGATACACTTGTGACTTCCCCAAACAGACAAACCTGTCAAAAGAAATGACTTGATCTAAGCAATACATCAATTAGCCTGGAGCTGTACACAATCAATAATTGTAAAGATACACAAACTGAAGCAACAATTTTCTTTCCACTTTTTCTTGTTCTTTCAGTCTTTGTGTTGAACATCTCTTCCTCTATATACTTCATCCTTTCAGTAAAAGAAGTTGATTTTCCTGTTCTTTTGGAGGATTTTCTTTCAACATTTTGATTTTATATCTTAACAACAATCTTCTCCATCCAGGTTCAAGAGCCCATCAAAATTACTACATTTGCCACACTATAAGATGCTTTGGACCATGTGATGCACTGGGATTTTTAAGGGAAATGTTTTGGGATAAAACATTTAAGCACAAGTAGACATTCGGTTTTTATTTACTAATAAAGAACAAGAATGGCAATACAGCACTAAAACTAAATGCAGTGTGAAGCTTTCATTCATCACAAAAGTATAACGTCCTCATCCCTGCTATCACACTTAGCAGCATTGGGTATGCACCACATTTTACACAAGAAATAACAAACCATGCATAACTCTGAAACAACATACAAATGATCAGTGCGACAGGGTAATCTTCAAACCATAACACTTTTTCCACAAAAGAAGTGAATCTAATGGCCTGGCAACTACTGTAAGTGGAATGAACAGAACAAAATAAAATACTGCTCAAATCAAAACAATCTCACACAATTTGGGAATCTGGATATTGTTGGTCACGCAGATATTTTATGATTGTAAAGAGATAGCTAACAGATCTGTATTATGACACTTGATTAATCTGGCTTGCAAACTATACTAATTTCGAAGAATCAATTTTATTTAATATAGATTGAAATAGTTACAAAAGAAAAAATACAAATATTCAGAAAGGTAATTAACCAAATGAAGCTAAGTAATAATTTCATTAATTTATACCTTAAAACAAACCATGCATTAAAACTGCTCTCTCTCTCTGGAGTCTAAGTTCAAACCTTTTCCAGATGAAGGAACTGTTCACTGCAAACGCCCCATGTGAAGTGACTGCACATTACTCAGTCAGTTCCAAGTGAACTTACGCCTGCACCAAAGTAAAATTACTAACGTGGCACTAACCAACCATCTCACTCAGCACAATGATAGGACAGCTAGAATGAAGAATGGAAAAAGGCATCATGTTGAGATTTAGGCTGAGGCCCATTATAAAATGGAGCATAATTCTGTCCAGCAACAGAGACTGAGCTAATGTCCACAAGGCAGTGTCAACCAGAGATGAACTTCTCATTATATATCCACATCCATCAGCAAAATGCTTAATAGGATATTTAAGAGGGCACTGTATGATTATTCAGATAGAAATAGGGTGTACGCATATGGGGGGGCGGGAGAACAAGAGATTGGCACAAACTAATAATACATTTAATGAGCCACAATGGGCCAAATGGCCTCCTTCTGTGCCATACCAATACTTTGATTCAATGATTTCAATCTCTATAACATCACTCACCTCCAAGCCTGCCTCAATGCACCTGTTTCTGTAACACTCAACCATGCCTTTGTTAATTTGAATTTGATTATTCCGACACTTCCTGGCAGCCACCTCTAACCTTCTTTATATAAACTAGAAAATTGGGCTTCCTATATCATAAGTTGCATCAGATTCCATTCATCCAACAAGTGAGTCGCGCAAGATCCTGGTTAAACAACATTTTCAAATCCTCCCCAGCTCTGTAATTTCTTCCAGCTCTACAACCTTTTGATATCACATTCCCTCAAATCTGTCCTCTCACGCACATCCAATTTCAATTTCTTCACCATGACCACTTTCCTTGGTCAATTCCTTCCCCTAAACCCTTTCATCTAACTGCTCTCTGGTTTTATGGAGAATCTTAAAGAACCTATCTCTTTGACCAAATTATCCAAATAGCTCAAGTGACTCAATGCCCAGTTTTGTTTGATAACGTTCCAGTGAAATGTCTTGGGATGTTGTAATACATTATTAAAGGAACAATGTAAATACATGTTGCTGGTTATGCACAGATGATGCCAACAATGGGAAAAGCTGCAATTCTTTACAATCCTCCAGAAAAAGGCATCAAATGTTACTATGACACATATAGAACGGTATTAGAAATGCTGGACCTGCATATCAGGTTAGTTGTTATCTGAACAAGATTGTTAGGTTCACATTAGATCAGAACTTGCAAAATCAGCTTGCCGATGATGGAGGATTTTCTCAAAAGCATTAACCAGCCTCGCATCTTTCAGGTTTTGATTTAACAGCTACGCATTTCCAACAGAATCTATTCTTATTTCACATTTCAGCATGCAAACAATTTAACTTAATTAGACCTCAAAAGAGGTGCTTTTACAGAATATTACAGAGAAGCAGTAATTCCACTTTGAAAATATATTTTTGCCATTTTAATACTCTGCTACTGTTTTATGGGAGCAGGAGTAGGTCATTTAGCCTCTCAAGCAGTTTTCGGTCACGTTTGTCTGTGACCCTACTCCAGATACACACTTTTGCTCCAAAGCCCTTTGCAGTTCTGATTAATAAATATCTCCAATCTTAGATTTAAAAGTAACAATTGATTCAACTGTCACTTGCAGAAGACAGTTTAAACATTTACTACCCTTCCAGTATTGAAGACTTCTCTACCTCCACTCCTTAAAGATCAAACTGTAAGCTTTAGGCTCCGTAGCCCCGTTCAAAGCTTCCAAACCAGCCACATTGCTCATAACCAATTAAATCCTCAGGTGATTGACTCATTAGATCTTGTTGATTGAGCACAAGACAACCAAATTACGATCTGGTCAGGGAATTTACTTTGAAAGTAGACAAAAGATAAGCGAGCTTACTAAGACAACTGAATGAACTGCAAGATTCCACGTTTATTATACAACATTAGAACAGGAATACAGTCTACAGTACATGCACAGCTTATTTTTAACACCCAGAATTTATGTGGTAATTATGGTTATTCGATTGTGATCAACCACCTCATAGCTTGCAATAAATAACAAATATAATTAAGACAGATCCCACATAAATCTCAGCAATTCTCCCAGATGTCACTGATGGATTATTAAATCTCATTAAAGTTCACCAGGGATCACAATTTTTCACTTTTGTTAATCTCGCTTGGAACTCCTTCCCAACAGCCATTTTGTCAAGTCCGGCCTCAAAAACAGCTCCTGATGTGGATGATCAATGATCACCTCTTGGCCTAGGTCTTTGCTGCCCTGGACTCCAAAAACATATTTCAGTACTCAGTCATCTGCTAACTCTAGCTCTTGATCAACATCTAGCTTCACAGAGATAGAAATGGGCTCTGGGTTTTAATCTTGCTCAGTTGTATGAGGTAAATACTGTTTGGGTTTTTAAGTCGCACTCTTTAACTATATTTAAGAATTAATGCTTGCAGACTTCTATGGAGTCCTTTATGACTTTCCCCAACTCCAAGCTCGCAACCTTCCCACTTTTGCAACTTCCCAGGACTTTCTTTAGGTCCTTACTACAATGCATAAAGTTACTTCCTAATTGCTAGAAGTTCAACAGCACATAGACATCCAATTGCACAACTCCTTCCCAGCAAGACAGAGAAATATCACCAATGCTGACACTGCATCTGCTCTATCTGTGTCATTCCAAACTTCCCTGAGTCACATACTAAAACTCTTGCAGTAAGACCTGCTTCTATTTCAGGTCAGAACTGAATGTGGCCACTAGCATCTCTTGGACTGAATGCGTTCTGGACCTTAGTTTTCACAGATTGCTGTCTTCTCTGGATAAACAGGAAATGGATTTCAACACAATCTCCAACGAAATGTCCTCAAACTGAGATACATCCCCACTTCGCTCACCACAGATGCTGTCTGAGCTGTTGGATATTTCCACCAATTTATGATTTTCCTCATTAGAACTAGAATTAGATTTATTGTCATGTGTACTCAAGTACAGGAGTGCAGCTGAAAATGTACAAAGTCGCCACTCCCAGTGCCATCTTAGGTACAAAGGCACCTAGGTACAAAATAGAAAAGTAAAGTTAAAAATTCAACATTACAGTTCTTCTAAGTATAAAATAGAAAAATAAAGAAATACAGTTAAAAGTTCAACATTGCAGAACTTCTAAAGCCATGGGACTGCAGTTGTTCCACACTGGGCTTTCCCAATGAGGGCACGCTCTCCCCCCTTAACTAGAACCACACCCCCAACAAGGGCTCACTCTCCCTCCGTCACTGGGCCTGCACTCCCAACGAGGACTTGCTCTCCCTCGTCACTGGACCCATAATTCCCAATAAGGGCTCACTCTCACCCCATCACTGGACCCATAATTCCCAACAAGGGCTCACTCTCCCCCTGTCACTGGGCCCCCATTCCAATGAGGGTTCACTCTCCCTCCGTCATTGGGCCCCCATTCCCAATGAGGGCTCACTCTCACCCCATCACTGGGTCCCATTCCCAATGAGGGCACACTCTCTCCCCTGTCACTGGACCCCCATTCCCAATGAGGGCGCACTCTTCCCAGTCACTGGGACCCCATTCCCAACAAGGACACACTCTCCCCCGTCACTGGCTCCCATTCCTTGTTTACAAATCCCTTCACAGCTTAAGCCCCACCTCTGAAATCTCTTGTAGTCCCACAACCCTTCCATGATATCTGCACTTCTCTCGTTCTGACCTTACAAATATCACCAATTTTAACAGCAACACCTTCAGATTCCTTGGCCTCAACCTCTGGAATACCCTTTCTACCTCACTTTTTTCGTTTAAGATACTCAATAAAATCTATCTCTCTGATCAAATTTTCACTCATATGCCTAATATCTTACAGGGTTCACTATAATGTTTTGATTTATAAAACTCAAGAAGCACCTCACAATGATTATTACTTTAAAGGTGCCACCTAAGTTGTTGTTATTACATCATGAATCCTTTTAACATTTAATCTCTCCCACCTTTCACCCCAACATCCGACTTCCCACCACATGGACATCCTCCGATCCTTTCTTTCCCTTCTGTTGTCCTTACTGATAAACTGTTAAACATCTAAATCTCATCTCGTTCTGATAAAAGGGTCACCAGTTTGAGGCTTTCGCTCTGTTGCTTTCTCTGCAGATGCAGCCTGATCCCCGGAGTCCTTCGCAGCAATTTCTGTTCTTGTGTCAGGTAACTGGTCTCGTAACGGCTTCAAACAGCAAAGTAAAATGCACAATCTTTGACTGTAAACTCTGAGAGTGAATCTCGAGCACCCAATTAGTTACCTGACACATCAGATTGGGTGATTCCCTTGAAATCATTTCAGAATATCCCCTCTGTGTCGCAACTGAGGAGCCTTATTCAGTTTGTTTGCTGATAGTTGTTACTTTCAACAATAATGATGCATAGTCCTTTACACAGAAGAACAACCACATTATTAAGGGCTAATCAACAAGCAATTTGACTGATATATACCATAGTTATTTTATTTACATGCCATATGCTATCATTGATCAAACATATTTGAGTGATTACGATGAAAAACAACAACAGTTTATGGTCTATGGTAATCTCATGGGACTGCTAAAGAATCAATTCTTGCACCATCCATGAATAGATATCGACTTCATGAAATCTCCTGTACAACTCCTGCAAGGAAGTGCTGCAGGAATATATTGATAGCAATGGGAAGTCAGGCAGCAGTTCATCAGCACGCTACTCATCCATTACTTTTACATTATTCAGCAAATACTGAATGTTCAATCAATATCCACTTATCCAAGTGCACCACCTCTTTTACAAAGCAAGTAATGAAAATATATATCAAACGTGATGGGTAAATGACATCTTTATACACAGTGGTCATGAATAGGTCATGAGACAAGGTTTCTCCTACAAGCTTTCTTTGATGAATCCTGAATAACTGAATGCAATCTTTCATTCCTAAGCTATACAGTACTTAATGGGTCAGAAAAAGGATGAATACAGATTTCTCCAGTTTCCCTCATTTCCCCTCATAACTGAATGCAATCTTTCATTCCTAAGCTATACAGTACTTAATGGGTCAGAAAAAGGGATGAATACAGATTTGTCCAGCTTCCTCATTTCCCCTCCCCCCACCTTTTCTCAGTCCCAACCCTCAGACTCAGCACAGCCCTTCTCCTTTGATGCTGCCTGACCTGCTGCGCTTTTCCAGCAACACATTTTTAAGCTCTGATCCCCAGCATCTGCAGTCCTCACTTTCTCCTCCTTAATGGGTCATAAGTCCAGCTCTTTGTCACGATAGTAAAGAGATGAGGAACTATAATGAAACTGATATATATGTTTCTTACAGACATGGCGAATGCTAAGATTGATCCATTCCATGATGTTTTTTTGTTCCCCATTGTAATTCTACCATTTTAAATGATTTTCTGAAAACATATGGATCAAAGTTCAGAAACACAACAGTCCTGTTTGTAACAGCCACACACAAAGGGGCTTGCATTTATGAAGTACTTTTCAGGATCACCAAGCATCATAAATCTAATTTACTTTTTAAATACACAAACTTCAGAAAATGTGACAACCAATTTGTTTATCGGAAGCTTGCACAAACACTAAGATAATAATCAGATAATCAGTTTGTGTGATGTTGATGGAGGGCGTAATCAGGACGCTTGTGGGAAAACTCAAAATTACAGACACTAGATTAGCCAACAGTTGTTTCATGGACTTTTCCTCCTTTATCTGCCCCTATCAGGGGCAGCCGACTGGGGAGACAATTCTGAGACACAGAAGCTAGCAGGCCAGTGTTCGCCACACCTACAGAGAATGTAGGCCCAAAGAGCTTTGATGACATTGCCATTTTGAGACCACACCCTTCCCACAACAACCAAATTATCCACCTCAGTTATGCATTCAAGACAAACAATGAAACAACTTGTGTTTATCTACACAAAATATGGATAGTAAATCAAATAATGGAGATAGCAGGAGGTAGAAACAGGGCCTTAACTGAAGAGGTAGATTTAAGTGAAGGAAAAGAGATGGAGGATTTGAGGGAGGGGATTCTATTTGGCTAAATGCACACTTGCGAAGGGGCCAACATGAGGGGGAACAATAGGCCAGAGTTGCAATAAGGAAAAGAATGAGGGAGGCGGCTAATGGGGCTAAAGGTGGTTACAAAGAAGATAGGGTGAGGTTAGAAAGAATTTGGACACAACGGTGACATTATTAATGGGCCAACCAGGTCAAGGGTGATCGATGGCTGAGGGGACTTAGTGAAGGAGAGCAGAAGGGCAGCACAATTTGGATGAGTTGAAGTTGAGAGAGGATGGAGAAAAGGATGTTTGCTGGGAGGACGTAGGAATAGTCTAAACTGGAGATGACAAAGGCATGAATGAGAACTTCCGCTTCAAATGGATTGAGGAAACGGTGAAGATCAGCAATGCTCCTGAGACAGAAGTAGAAGGTTAGGTGATTATGCTTACGTGACGTAAACTGTGTGACTGACATGTGCATAAGCATTTTGAGTACGATTTATTGTAAGTTAGGGGTTTTGGTGTTTCAGTTAGTAATCTGTGGGTTTTCTGCGTATCTAAGGTTAATAATTAACTTGTAACTATTTCTGTAGCCACGGTAATTTCTTTTAAAACTGTTTTTGAGGCCTGACTTTACGGAGAATGTATTGTTGTTCACCATTGATGGATTTGTTTTTATCTGGGATTGTTTTGTGACCCAGTGAGATTAATAATGGGGTTTGTAAGAGTTTTCTGGAACTAGATTTGTTTTTTCCTAAGCTTAAGAGAACTTTTTCTAGCTTTCAAGAAGTGACTTTTGGCTTTAGTTTTACTTGGAGCAGGACCTTGACAGAGGATGGCTATATAGATTTGTGCTCCTGAGAAGGAAAAGCAAGTGAACTATCCACTCTAGAGCCAGTGTTAATCCCAGGCCAAAAGTGTTGGGATAAAGAGTTGAAGAGGTTACTCACATGTGAGTATGTTTAAGCTCAAGTGTCTAACAGCTCCTGGAAGATGCCGCAATATAAGATAATCAGAGGGTTAGATAGGGTGGATAGTGAGAGCCTTTTTCCTCATTTGGTGATGGCTAGCATGAGGGGACATAGCTTTAAGTTGAGGGGTGATAAATATAGGACAGATGTCAGATGTAGTTTCTTTACTCAAAGTAGTAGGGGTGTGGGACAGCCTGCCTGCAACAGTAGTAGACTTGCCAACTTTAAGGGCATTTAAATGGTCATTGGATAGACATATGGTTGAAAATGGAACAGTGTAGGTTAGATGGGCTTCAGAGTGGTTTCACAGGTCAGTGCAACATCAAGGATCAAAGGGCCTATACAGCGCTGTAATGGTCTATGTTCTAATCTAAAATGAAACACATCACTTCAACACACAACCACAAAGATATGCAACACTTTAGCTCCACAATGCTAGTTGAATCATAATACAAAATTTAAAATACTGCAGATGATGAAAATATGAAACAAGATCAGAAAATGCTGGAAATCAACAGGACAGGCAGCACCTGCAGAGAGAGTAATGAGTTGAAGTTTCAGATCAATGACAATCCTTCATAACCGGGCAAAGAAAGAAATGCAATAGGTTTTGAGCAACTTGAAACAGAATGGTAATAGGATGAGTAAAGTAATAAAATAATCTATCAGAAGAAGCTGTGAATGGCAGCTCATCTGAAGTCTGAATGCAATGTGAAGGAAACAGAAGAGGGAAGAAGCAAACCAGTAAATAAAAATGAAAAAAAAAGGGAACAGGCTATAACATAAAATAGATAAAATCAATGCTATGTGCAGAAGGTTCTACACTGCCCAGTCACAAGTTGTAGTTTTGTGATGTGTTTCATGGGAACACTGCAGAAGACTGAGGGCTGAGACATTGGTGTGAGAAAAAGACGGAGAATTAAAACTGGAAGTTGGGGGTCAATGTTTGCAGACTGAACAGAGATGTTCTACAAAGTAGTCACCCAGTCTGTATTTGTTCTACCAATGTAAAGATGAGCAGTAAATGGAATCATTGAACCCCTAAAGCGTGCAAGCAAGCCATTTGGCCCATCAAATCCACACCAGCCCTCCAAAGAGTATCCCACCCAGACCCACCCCCCTACCCTATCCCCATTACCCTGCATTTCCCATGGCCAATCCACTCATCTGCACAACCCTGGACACTATGAGCAATTTAACATTGTTAATCTACCTAACCTGCACATCCTTAGACTGAGAGAGGAAACTGGGGCACCCAGAGGAGACTCACGCAGTCAGGGGCAGAATGTGCAAACTCCATACAGGCAGCAATGTGAGGGTGGAATCGAACTGGAGTCTCTGGAGCTGTGAGGTAGCAGTGCTAACCACTGAGCCACCTAGGTGAACTGGTTTACCTTAAGTGAAAAACAATACAAGTAAATCACTGTATCCCTTGGATTGGTAGAATAATGACTCAATTTCTCACATGATAAGTCACTAATCACTTTACCACTGGAAGATGTAAACAATAACCCCACACAGAAAACACAACAGAAGATGACAAAAATCAAGTCACTTTTCCCATATTTCCGAGCATCATTTATGCAGTAACCCTGGCAAATAACAGCGGATTTGGACAAACCATTGGTAGTTAACCATTCCTAATTTGCTTCCAGCAACACCTGTGCTTATCAATTATCACCAAGAAACTTCAGACCAAAGGATAATTGATGCTGACTAGAGTCAGAGTCAGTGTTGGCTAAACAACATTTTACCATACTGGGATTCTTGGCTGACAGAGTTGATAGTTGGACCACTAGCCATTTGAAGGGGAATTATCTGCAATCCTTGAACTTATAGGTCAAACCCTGTACCAAACATATGCACATCCATCATTACCAACTTTGGCTGAGATTTCCCATAATGCAGGGAAGAAGCAGCCTTGTGCAGTGCTTTCATGTGTAGGTACACTCATCCCAACTTCTACAGAACTCATCGACAAGGGCAACTTTCCAATCCTTCTTCAAGAATGCAGATTGAACAGAATTGGAAAAGCTCTAGTCAAATTGCTTTCACGCTTGTCCATAAAAACATTAAGGGAAGATTTACTGGAGATATTTAAAATATTATGAGAGAATTTGATGATGGAAGTAAGGAGAAACTATTTCTACTGACAGAAGAGCTGGCAAACCAAGGACACAAATTTTAGATAATAAATGAAATCAGAGGTGACAGAAGGAAACAGATTTGGACAGCGAGGTATGATGATCCACTGCTTGAGAGAAAGTCAACAGTATCTTTCAAAAAGGAGTTAAGACACATTTGAAGAGGAATAGTTTTCAGGATGATGGGAAGGCGGCCAGGAAGTGGACTAATTAGATAGCTCATTCAAAAAACTTGGCAAACGTGTCTCTATTTGTGCTGTATGGTGCTGTGACGCAGTTTAATAATTCTGGTATTTTAACTTTAATCCAAGAAAAGTGCTAATCTTCATGTTCACAGACATATTTCACTGGAGATTATTTGCGTCACAATTTCACATTTCACTTCAGAGATGGAAAAACGCAAACATGCTGCATCACCCACTTTACTGCTATAAACCTGGTTACAAACTTGGAGTAGTGTGCACAAACATCAATATTTAAATAGTGGCTAAACACAAACAAAAACAGATCTTTAGTCTGAAATCCTGTAAGAAAAATATGATATAATGTTCTGAAGAGATACTTATTACTACTATCAATTTGATTGTACCATTTCCTGTAAAGCCCAAAATTGCTTATCACGCTTTTTAAAATAGAATTGCAACAAAAACAACAGAGAAATAGTTGATGTTAAATTGAACAAAATCATCAAAGATGTGTTTTCTGATGTAAGGTGACAAAAACCCCAATGATATCTCAAAATAATTGGCACTGTTTTCTTGAATGTCAATTAGAACTGCAAATTGTCATTGCATTTCATGAACAAGGCATGAAAGCCTTAAACCTAATAACAAATTTAAATGAGATTAATATAAATTTGCTGAGGAAACCCACACATTATTTCCAACAAATTCACTGTTGCTCAAAAAAAGCTAATTGAGGGGGCAGGTGCAATATGAAGTTAATTCTTCATATTGGAAAGGCCGCAAGTCCTTCAGTTTGGAAAAAAGCGTAGACAAGAATAAAAACCAAAACAACTGCGGATGCTGTAAATCAGAAACAAGAACAGAAATTTCTGAAAAAGCTCAGTAGGTCTGGCAGCATCTGCATAGAGAAATCAGAGTTAACGTTTCAGATCGATGACCTGTCCTCAGAAGTGTTCTAAGGAAGGGTCACTCAACCCAAAACATGAGTAATCCTTGTTGAACGGTTTAGAAATCTAATAGGGAATGCAGTTGAAGTCTCTTTATATATGATATAGGGCCAATTGGCCCAACCAGTTCATGCCTATGTATATGATTTAATCAGCCTTTCTCATCTAGATTTATCTGCTAATACTCTATCCCTCTTCTCCTTCACATGTTGATCTAACTGCCCTTTCAACATGTCTATACTATTTACCAGTCATGATTTCTACAATCTCAACACTCTCTGGTCAAATAGGTTTCTTCAGAATTTATGAAAGGATTTCTTGGTTGCTACCTTATATTGCTGCTCTATTCATGCATTCCCCTACAAAAGGGAGCACATAAATCATAGTTTTAAATACCTCCAATCGACCATTCTTCAGCTGTAATTTTTCAAGGGCAAAAACCACCAAACCAGACAATAATTTCCTGAGTGCATAAAATGTTACACTTCTAGTTCCATCTTTATCAGATTTCTTTTTTTTGCCCTGTCTCTAGAACTTATTTATAATATGATGATCAGAACTGTACACAACATCCAACATCAAGCTAAAGAAGCTAATGGGCTCCAGCGCCACCTCTCTGATTTCATCACAGCCTTAGTTCAAAAATGAACAGAACAGCTGAATTCCAGAGGTGAGAGGAGAGTACCTGGCCTTGACATAAAGGCTGCAATTGACTTAGCATATCATCATGGAGCTCTCACAAGACTGGAGTCATTCTTCACTGGTTGAAGTTATTCTTGGCACAAAAAAAGTCATTGGCACTTCATCAATGACCACCCCTCCATGATAAAGTTAGATAATTGAACATTGTTCAGCACCATTCGTGACTCCTCATTCAGAGAGAGTCTGTGTCCAAATACAGCAAGACCTGGGCCACTAAGTGGCAAGTTAACACTCAGGTCACACAAGTGTAAAGACCGTATCTTTTTATTTTTCACACTTTTGAGTCTGGATTGAAATGGGAAAAGGACTATTTTAAAAATCAACAATTATAGAAAGGATTGCTGTGCTTTTTAGAAGCAAGTTACCTGATACTCATTGTAACTACAATTTAAACTTGCTCAAGAACAGAGGGAGGGAGTCTGGTTGCAGACAACACGGAGCCGATAGGTGTGTGCAAATGGAAATTTGGCAGGCAACAAGGAGCTGATTGGTTGTGGAATGGCAACCACTTATTGATGACAAAGTCGCTTTACCTGGCAACAAGTACGTGATTGGCTCCCAGGTAGCTGAACGGTTTGCAAGTGTGAATGTTAAGGTAGAAGCAATAGGACTGCTGAAAAGGAAGGAGCTGCCATTTTTCTGTGCAGTAAAATAAAACCTTAAGCCTGAAGAAAGCCATGTTTCTTTTCCCTCATCAGGTGCTGTAAGCTGTGGCTCATTATAATTGTAAATCAATTGCCTTGTGCCCCTTACAAGCAAGTATGAGCTCATGAAGAAGAAAGGTCAAGGAGCAAACCATGTGGTCAGGGATCATTGATCTGCCGTTTCCCACACCCATAACATGCACGTTATGTAGTGTGTCTGCATATGTGCGGAGGGGCAGTTTTATAAGGAGATTTGAGTTTTAACGAGTAGATTTATATGTTGATACTTCATAATTGTTTACCTGTAGCTGGAATCCACTTATTTGTAATAAATAGTGATTCTTGTTGAGTATAGAAATCTGATTCATGCTTTCTGTCAAGTTTGGTTTCAAAGAAAAGGTACACTGGGGAACTTTATATACTTTTATAAAGTCTTTAACTTTTGTGATAACTCAAGAGTGAGCTCGATTTCAGCATGCTTGGCCCAGTGTGATGTAACAGGGGTGCCAGGCAATGAGCATCTCAGAGAAGAGAAAAATCTATCCACCTCCCTTAACCTTCAATGGAATTACCATCACTGAATCCCTCACAATTTACACCCTGGGGGCACCAATGACCAAATACTGAACTGGACCAGACGCATGAATACTGTGGCTACAAGAGTAAGTCCGAGGCGAGGGGTTCTGATCCAAGTGACTCACCTCCTGCATCCCCAAAAGCTATTCACTAAGGAATGAAGTCAGGAACTGCATGCAGCTCCAACAACACTGAGTCAACTCAACACCTTTCACAACATTGCAACCACTTGATTGGCATCCAATCCACCACCTTCAACATTCATTCCTTCCATCACTGACACACAGTGGGCAGTGCTGGATAACATTTACTAGATGCACAGGAGCAGCACATTAAGATTACTTTAACATCACCTTCCAAATTCTCAACCTTTACCATTTAAGACAATGGCAGCTGATGCGTTGGATCGTCACCACCCATAAGTGTCCATTCAAGTTACACACTGCCACCATGACTTAGAAACGTACCACCATTCCTTTTACTGTCACGAGGTCAGAATTATGGAACTCCCTTCCTAACAGCTCTGAGGCCTAAACCTCAGTAGTTACAATGACTCAAGGAGAGAGCTCACCACCACCTTCTCAAAGGCAAGTACAGATGGTCAATAAATGCTGGCTTAGCCAGTGAAATGCACATCCTACAAACAAATGATAAAGAAGCAAGTTATAAAGAATTTCTAAAAGTGGCCGGAGAGTTTGGGGAGGTAATTCCAGAGCTGAGGGCCTAAGCACCATTAGGCACCAACAGTAAGAACGATGAAGATCGGGAATTCTTTGAAGACCAGAGGGAGGGGCTTAAAAACCAGAAAAAGGATCTTAGGATTGAGGCATGGCTGAAACAGGAACAAATTTAGAGGCGGTCACAAGAATTGGGACACAGGCAGTAGGTTTATCAACATTGTGGCTGTTTGAAAGATCTCTGGCAGTCAAAATAAGGGAATTGCACATCTTGCTCAACCTTGTAAAATCAATTTTATAACTAAATTTTCCCTTTTAAAATCGGTGGTGACCTTGTTTAAGTGAACAATGCATTTTTTAATATATTGTTCATGAACTACGTTGTGCCAAGTGCTACAGAAATTAAACAGTTCATAGGACATAAACATTTTTTTTTTCAGTTTATGTATTTCGAGATTTTTACATTAACTCAACTTTCTCTCCAGAGAGGCCGCAAGACCTGAGCTCTTCCAGCAATTTCTGTGTTAACTCACTGCTTAAAACTGCCATAAACTGCCAAACTGACAAAGAAGTCACCTTCACAGAACCAAAATCAAAAACCCTTTTATCTCTAAAATTAAAACAAAAGGTAGCATGTTATAAACTGTTATTGTGAATATTCCTATTTTTAAAAGATCCTCCTCACTTTAGAAGCGGAGCATACATGCAGAATGCACAATGAAATCCTTGACCTGAAATATTAACTAGTATTTCTCTTTGCAGTTGCTCTCTGGTCTACTGAGTATTTTGAGCATCTCTTGTTTTTATTTCAGGTTTCTAGCATCTCTGGTGCTTTTCTACACCAAACATTGGATGGAGATTAGGGTGAGAGCCAAGTCATGGACTTTGAAGGCACAAAACCCCCGGGGTTTGATCCTACTGCAGGATCTGCTACTGCCCACTGTGTGTCAGTGGTGGAAGAAATTAATGTTGAAGCTGGTGGACTGGATACCAATCAAGTGGCGCGTTGTGTTCCAGTGTCTCTAGATGGACAATCTAGGATTAGGCAAAGGTTGGATAGATTAGATTTCTGACAGTTTTCCAACGTCTGTTACCAAGGAAGCAGAGTAAGGCAGAGCAGAGTGTCTGTAAAATGACTCATGACTGACTCAGCATTTCCTGCATTAGATCACGAACTAACATCAAAAGTACTTAAATGGCTGTAAAACGCATGGAGTGACCTGAAATGATGCAAAGTACCACGTAATTGCTTCCTTCAACACTGACTGCCAACTGCTCGAGGAACATCTGCAAATATTTAACAAGCCGCTGCTCCTGGGGACAGAACCACTTGATTATGTCAATCACTCTGTTAGACACAGCCCCAAACCCCAGCCTGAGCCAGACACACAAACTAAGGAAATGTAAACATTCTAATAAGGAGCAGCAACCTATAGCTGATTGATAATCCACTTTTAAATTCAATTCACTCATGCTTGATTTGAGAAAGAGTCACCTTAAGAGGGATGAAATTCTGAGTTGTTTTTTTTTGTCTCATAAACATCTGGTAAATCCCAATAATTGGAACTGGTGATCATAGGATCAACGAGTTGAAACATGAAATTTGTTCCTCTCCATACAAACAATGTTATGGATTTCCAATATTTGAATTCTTTATTTCAGATTTACAGCGTCTTCCTCTATTTTTCTTTCAGATCACCTAATTAGAAGGTTAACATTTTCTTATCAATGTAAAAGATGATGCATGTGGTAATTGGAGAGGCTCCCTCTCAATCTTTCGTTCTGCGGTTCAAATTCTGTTTGACAAGTGTCACTAACTGGAACATTAACATTTTGTAAGTGTCAATATAATAGCTGGTAATTAAGTGGCAATTAGAGACATAGTTTGTTTGAAAATAATTCTTTTTCTTATTGAACAGTGAGAAGAATGCAGTACTTTCTCTGTCTGTTTGTGGAAATTCTGAAGTCTATACATTATAAAAGCTGCCTCAGATGTTAAATAAGTATCAAGAACTTTTCTCTCATTTTTGAAGGAAAGGCCACATACGCCTTTTGTTTTATAGCCTGTCCACCTCCTTCTCTTAAAATTCTAGGTTGAGGAGGTTTACTTGTATGAAAAACTGAGACCAATCTCTTTGGAAAGGAGGAAGTTGAGAAGAGTTTTGATAGAGGTGATCAACCTCAGAAGAATTCTGAACAGAGTAGACAGGAAGAAATTCCCCCCATCGAGAATGAGTAAGTATAGATTTAAGGTAATTGGCAAAAAAAGCAATGGAAACATGAGGAGAGACTTTTTCACACAGCGAGTAGTTAAGATCTAGAATGTGCTGCTTCAGAGTAAGGTGGAAACAGGTTCAATTGAGGCATTCAAGAGAGCAATGGATTATTACCTAAAAAAGAAGAATGTGCAGGGCTGCAGGGGGAAAGTCAGGGAGTGGCACTAAGCAAATTGCTCTTCCAAAGAGTCAGCACATGATGGGCTGAATCCTGTCCCTCTGCAGTGTAACTAATTCTACAATTCTGTGAAAATAAACTGAGCAAAAACAGTAAGCTGAAGATTCCACCCATTAGCCACCTTTGAAGTTTAAGTGCACCCTGCATACACTAACACTGCGCAATTTTGCTTCAGCTAACATTACAACTCCAGGCAAGAAATGGCAACTTGCAGTCTACACTTATAGGAAGAGGCTGCGTTATTAAAGTAAAAACTTCAATAAAAGTATATAAAGAACTAAAATACAGTTCTATGAATATGCTTAATGTTATTATAAACATGAAGATGCAAAGTGTTGCAAGGATGATACAAGAAAGAGCTTGTAATTATCATCTCAGATTGAACAGACTTGGGCTCAAACTTTCTCAAGTGAAGGGAGGGCAGAGGGATGACCCAGATAACATTAATTAAAATTATGAAGGGATTTGAAAGATGGACATAAAGAAACATTTGTTTTTTTTTTAAATCAGGGAAAGCAGAACTAGCCATTATAAATTTAAGGCACACACTACCAAATGAGGAAAAGCAGAAAAATATTTTCACCCTCAAATATCGAATATGGTACCACTTGTTAGTGTGTCTGAAGTGTGTAGATTAGATGCATTTAAGGGAAAACTGGGTAGGGATCAGAGAGATGAATGGAATGGTAGACTTAGATGAAGCAGAGTGTGAAGCAGCTGGTGCAGAACATGGTGTTGCACTGGCGCAAACCAGTTCTATAATACTTTGTAATTCCTTATACAAGAAGATTTGAGGGTTATTTTATATTTTGGCTAAGTAAGATTCGAGAAAGGAGATTTAAATTACTGAAGGAAAACTGGCAACCCCCCCAGAAAGCATTTTGAGTGATACATCAGTACAAAGTGAATTAGAATTTTTTTTTGCAGAACATGGATTGAGATGGGGCACGTGGTCATAAAATCAGCTTGTGGAACTGAAACCAAATGTAACAAAAATGTAGACATTTATATAACTATCCAAGTTTCGTGTGGGAGCTTTCAAGAGAATTCATGGCCCCATGTACAAGATCTAGCACAGCAAGAGAAAAAGAAAAAGAGAAAGACTATGGAACCAATCCATCTAGTTTTGTGATTTTAAATTAGTGATACATAACAGTGCTCTTCTATTTGTTTTCCCCAAACCCCACTCATGTTTGTCTGTTTTTCTTTGTGCGTGTGCATGTGGGAGTTTAAGAGCTAAAGTTTAAGTTACATAAATCCTGCCCTTTTACTGTTTAATTTTTACCGGTATAGATTAGTAGTTAATCTGGTATACTTTCTGCCAGTAGCTTGACTACAATGCAGTTATTTTCTTGCAGATGGGAAAAAAACGTGCAATGCATATTCTTTTAAGCGAATTAACCTGACAGAATAGGGAAATTCAGAGATTTAATCAAACGTTCATGTTTGTCACAAATCTGGGAACAGAAGAGTTTGGTTTACAAAGTACTATCCCGAATGAGTCACGACATCAGCATTCGTCCTATCAATCCCCTTAAGAATTTTGTGTTTCAATGAGATCAGAGAGATGAATGGAATGGGTGACTTTGATAAAGCACTGAATTCCAGATATTATAGTCCTAGTTTACTCATTCCCTCCTCATAGGGCATTCTTAAGTAATCAAGTGAACCTCTGTTCCATTATCTGCAGATTATAAGTATAACTGCTGGTTAAAATATATGCTATTAGTCTCTTAATGGATAGAGTACAGTGCATAGGGGTATGCCATGGAGACTAGAAGGTTTCAGTGTCGGCTCGATCTAATAATATGTGCAAATTGAAATTCAGACAATGCTTTTAGCTCAATTCATGTGTCCTTTGAATCTATGATGACATTAGTTCACTGTTTCAACTGCATATAGGTGCATCTGAGATGCATTTCAAAATCCTTGTCTTGCAGAGGGCTAATAGCTACACAGTGTGCCTGTTAATGGGTGCATCAAGTAAAGTTTGTGGGTTAAATGGAGGTATTCTAAACATATTAATAAAAAGGGTGTTCTGCCTCTTATAAACACAAATCCAGTTGGTTAGATCTCAAAAAAATGCAAACAATTACAAGCTGATGAGAAAAAGGACTTGCAATTATATAGCATATTTCATTAACAACCATTGGACATCCCAAATCACTTTACAGCCAATGAGGTACTCTTGAAGTAGGAAACAAGACAGGCTCAAGCAGAACAGGATTGAACAGAAAAATGATCAAGGCCTGTTTCGCTGATGGGCAAATTACACACAGCATGCTCCCACAAACAGCAAAGTGATGATAACCAGGTTTCAGTGATGTGGCTGAGGGTGAAATATTGGACAAGCCACCAGCGAGAGCTCGCCTGTTCTTCTCAAAAGAGAATCATGGAATCACTCACGTCCACAACACTGCAAAAGATGCTTTCGTTTAATAATGTCAATTTATCTGAAAGATGGCACCAATGGCAGTGCAGCACCTCCTCAGTATCACTGGCTTGCCAATACAGATCATGCGCTCAAGTCTCTTGAGCAGGAATGGAGCCCACAAACTTTATTTAGAGGAGAACATTACTCATGAAGTCATCACACTTACGTATCTGTTTCTTTACCCAGTAATGTCTAGTTCAGTAAGCACAACTGGAATGTTGTAAAAACGGTTTATGCACTCTGGAATTACTAATACAGTTTCAAACTATCAAACATGAACAACTACAAAACAGATACACAAACTCAACCATGAGCTTCGAATTTTAATTGAATGCAATCATCCTTTCCTTGCTCACAGCACATCGATTCTCCTTTGTATTATTTGAAATCTGGTACCAGCACTTTCATTTTAAATTGGTTAACAATACTCAGGAAAAACAAACCGATCAACCTGCAAACTTAGTTCTGAAATTCATGTAATCAGGAATGATTAATGCAAGAAAAACAAGATATTCACATATAATGCACAGCACTAGAAGAGGCTATTCAGTCCAAACAAGAAGCCCATGCCTGTGATTGTGGTTCAGACAAGGCTCCTCTCAATCTAGCCCCATCAGCAAATCATTAAACTAGTGTGACGGGAGGGGGGGAACCAGAGCAGTAGGACAGCAAGTGAAATGACCAAGGCGGAATTTGAATCTAAGGCAGTATGGCTAAGAGGAAGAATAGACAGAGAAAGGTTACTGAAACAACAAGACTTGTTGTGAGATGTATATGTTTTAACACGAGGAATATGAAAGGTAAGGCAGATGAACTCAACCTTTGATTAGTACATGTAACTTATGATTAGATTAGATTCCCTACAGTGTGGAAACAGGCCCTTCGGCCCAACCAGTCCACACCGACCCTCCGAAGAGTAACCCATCCAGACCCATTTCCCCTCTGACTAATGCACCAACACTATGGATAAGGATAAGAGTAGTCCTCAAATGAAAGTATTAAACTGGGGGAAGGATAGCTACCAAAATATTAGGCATGGTGGGTGGCACGGTGGCACAGTGGTTAGCACTGTTGCCTCACAGCGCCAGAGACCCGGGTTCAATTCCCGCCTCAGGCGACTGACTGTGTGGAGTTTGCACATTCTCCCCGTGTCTGAGTGGGTTTCCTCCGGGCGCTCAGGTTTCCTCCCACAGTCCAAAGATGTGTAGGTCAGGTGAACTGGCCATGCTAAATTGCCCGTAATGTTAGGTGAAGGGGTAAATGTATGGGTGGGTTGCGCTTCAGCGGGTCGGTGTGGACTTGTTGGGCTGAAGGGCCTGTTTCCACACTGTAAGTAATCTAAAAAAAACAAAAAAAAACGAGGGAATGTAGATTGGAGGTGGCTGTTTGAGGGTAAATCCACATTTGTCACGTTGGAACCTTTTAAGTCCAGTTGCATAAAGTTCAGCACCAGCACGTTCCTGGGAAATTGAAGAGGAAGGACAGTAAGATTTGGGAACCTTGTATGAAAAGAGAAATTGTAAGCTTAGTGTGTTAAAAAAAAGAGACTTAGGAAGATTTAGGAAACTGAAGACAGACAGAAGCTTTGAAGAATATAAAGAAAGCAGGAAAGAACTTAAAGGAGGAGGTTGCCGGGCTAAAAAAAAAGGTCGTGAAATGTTCTTGGCAAACGGAATTAAGGGAAATCCTGAGGCGTTTGATACAGATATAAGGAGTAAAAGGGTAGCTAAGGGTAGGCCCACTCAAGGACAAAGGAGTGAATTTATGCATTGAGCTGGAGGAAGTGGGTGAGATCCTTAAAGAATACTTTGCGCTGGTATTCACAACGGGGAACGACATGGAGGATCATGAGTCTGAGAGGGGTATATTCTGGGGCATGTTGATATAAAAGAGGGGGCATTGGGTTTTTTTTTTAAAAGTATCAAGGAAGACATGTCCCGAGGAAGTGAGGGAGGTAATTGCTGGGACCTTGTAAGAAATCTGTGAAATCTCTTGAGTCACAGGTGAGGTCCCAGAGGACTGGAGAATAGCCAATGTTGTTTCTTTGTTTAAGAAGGGCAACAGGGATAATCTGAGAAATGACAGGTTGGTGAGTCTTATGTCAATGGTAGGGAAAATTATTAGAGAAAATTCTTAGGGACAGAACTTACTGACATTTGGATAAATACGGACTTATTAGTGATAGGCAGCATGGTTTTGTATGGGGGAGGTCATGTCTCACAATTTGATCACATTTTTTTGAGGAAGTGACAAAGATGAGAGTAGGGCAGTGGATGTTGTTTACATGAAATTAAGCAAGGCTTTTGACAAGGTCCACAAGGTAGGCTGATACATAAGGTGAAGTCACATGGGAACTGTGGTGAGCTGATAAGATGGATATACAATTGGCTTGGTCATAGAAAGCAGAGAGTAGCAGTGGAAGGGTGTTCTTCTGACTGGAGATCAGTGGTCAGTGGTGTTCCACAGGGGTCAGTGTTGGGACTGCTATTGTTTGTAAGATAAATAAATGATTTGTAGGAGAATGTTAGGGGATTTGATCAGTAAATTTGCAGACAACACAAAGACTGAGGGTACTGTGGATTGTGAGGAGGATTGCCAGACAATACACAGGATATAGTCTTGGGCAGAGAAATAGCAGACGAAATTTAATCCGGACAAATGTGAGGTAATGCATGTTGGAAGGTCTAATGCAGCAGGGAGGTATACAGTTAATGGCAGAACCCTTAGTAGCATTAACAGAATGCTCTCTAGGTCCAGTTTCCTGGATGTAGCAATACAAGTGGTTAAGGTGGTCATACTTGCTTTTATCGGTCAGGGCAAAGAGTATAAAAATTGATAAGTTATCGTGCAGCTGTATTAAACTTTAGTTAGTTGCTATTGTGGAATATTGTGTACAGTTCTAGTTGTCACAATACCAAAAGAATGTGGAGGCTCAGGAGACATACAGAAATGGTTCACCAGGATGTTGCATGGTCTGGAGGGTATTAGCTATAAGGAGAGATTGGATAAACTTGGTTTGTTTTCACTTGAATATCAGAGGCTGAAGGGCAACCTGATAGAAGTTTACAAAATTATGAGAGACATGGATAAAACAGATAGTCAGAGACTTTCTCCCAGGGTAGTGATGTAAATTTCTAAGGGAGAACAGGTGTAAAATAAAAGGGATAAAGTTTAAAGGAGATGTGAGACGCAAGTTTTGTTTTTGCACGGAGGGTGGTAAATGCTCGGAATGAGCTGCCAGGGGAGCTGATAAAAGCAGATACAAAAGCAACATTTAAGAGGCATTTTGACAGATACATGAATAGACAGGGAAAAGATGGATACAGACTACGTAGAGGTGAAAGGTTTTTAGTTTAGAAGGGTGTCATGTGTCAACATAGGCTTGGTGGGCCAAAGGGCTTGTTCCTTTGCTGCACTGTTCTTTGTTCCAGACTGTCTGTCCGTCCAAGGCAGAGGTCTCAGTATATTGAAGGCAGAAAATGGCTGCAATCTTTGTCCTAATGATACAGACTTTGTCACATATACAGTAAACTCTCTGTTATCCAACACTATGCGGAATGGAACATACCATTTGCATGAATATGCCAGTTGCATGACAAATATTTTTACAGAAACCTGAAACAGTACATTTTAGTATTCTTTGAACGAAATATCAAAATGTAAATGTGGAACATACCATTTGCATGAATATGCCAGTTGCATGACAAATATTTTTACAGAAACCTGAAACAGTACATTTTAGTATTCTTTGAACGAAATATCAAAATGTAAATG
>NC_057713.1:92189408-92197903 GCF_004010195.1 Chiloscyllium plagiosum
TCCTGATGAAGGGCTTTTGCCCGAAACGTCGATTTTGCCTCTTTTCGGATGCTGCCTGAATTGCTGTGCTCTTCCAGCACCACTGATCCAGAATCTGGTTTCCAGCATCTGCAGTCATTGTTTTTACCTCATATAACCATCTAGGTCTCATACAAATGCCTTTGTAAATCATTCATTGTTACTCTTTCAAACACTTCGCTTGTGACAGTGATAAGGTCATTACCACACACTCTCGCATGCCACCTAGATCACTTGCCCAATGCTAAACAGAAAAACTGCAATTATACACGGCAGTCGCTAATGGGTTGAGGATGTTAAAAGGACCAGCTACAAATGGATTTCGCACCAAGGTACTGAAAACAACTTGGACATATTTGCAAGTAGCTTCAGTAAATCGTTAGAACTTTCAGCAAGGGGACATCGGAAATATTGTGGAAACCACAAGCTGTTTAGCCCAAGATCTGCAGGTGAAGTATTCAGAGACATTCTTGAAAAAGCGATGGAACACTCTGACACAATACTGCATTACGTCAGAGGAAGTATGTACTAATGTGTGTTAAATGCTGTCTAACAAATTTCTCAGGATCCTTTAGGGGAATGGGTCTTACAGGCAATGAATATTAACAAACAAAGACTTTCAGCAGGTCTTCCAGTATCTGTGGGGAGAGAAACAGAGTTAGCTTTTTGAGTTTGGTATGTCTATTCAGAAGAAGAAACGTATGGGACTGGATATGTTAATTTGGTCTCTCTCTCCACAGATACCGTTTCTCTAACTTTGTCTTTGTTTCTTCCAGATTTCCAGCATCAGCAGTATTTTGCTTTTATTAATATTGTGATGTGTTTAGAGTTCAGCTGAATTTTTGACACACAACACTAGTGATGGGTTCCAGAAACAGAACACCTGCGAATAGATCTATATCCATCTTTGCAGGTGGCCTAGCAATTTAAAAAACCTGGTCGAAAAAAAATTACAACAGCCTTCGCTTCCAACAGAGACAGAGAGTACAAATGGATCACTGCTTACACCTCGGGTAGAGTGCTGCGTTCAGCCCTGGGCATCACATTTTGGCAAGAATGTCAAGATTTGGGCAGGATGCAGAGATTTCCCAAAACTACACCAGGGCCAAGGAATTCCAGATAGTTCGACAGGCAGAAGCTGGGAACAAAAACAGAAATTGCTGGAAAAACTCAGCAAGTCTGCCAGCATCCGTGGAGTGAAATCAGAGTTAACATTTTGGGTCAAGCGACCCTCCCTCAGAACTCAAGAGAAGCTGGGGCCATTTCCTAAGGGCAGAGAAGATGAAGGGTTGATTGAATAGAATAATTCAAAATGTTGAAGCATTTTGAAAAGTAAATGAGCAGAAACTGTTTCTGCTGGGTAACCAGATTGAAAATAATTGGCAAAAGAAGTAGATGGGAGACAAAGAGTTTTTCCTAATGTAGTGAGTTGTTGTAATCATGAATGCATTGACTGAAAGGGCAGTGGAGGCAGCTTCAATTGCAGCTTTCAAAAGGGATTTGAATTCACACTTAAAAAGGAAAGCTTTCCATGACTAAGGGATTAATTGGCTAACTTGTTCAAAGACAAGTTAATGAGACTAGAGAAGGGAAATGAAGAGAGTGCTAAACATGACAGCAGAATACAAGACAACACAGAGAACTCTCTAGGTACCAGTAGTTAGCTCACTGAAACCTAAAGCACAACAGAGTGCAGGATTCAGGGGAAACAAACCAAGGAGAGAATGAACAAATTCCAGAAAGTGGATGGCTGAACCTGAAGCAATATGTCGAAAGCATTATATAATAGCAAAGATTTAGTGAGGAAATAAGCACAGCTATGAGGAGACGGTCAAAATCCTGAGATTGTTCATTCTGAAGCAGCAAAAAGTGAAGAGATCATTTCAAAATCATTAAGGTAGTACTGTGCAGAATGGACTGCCTGGGGATGCAATGGAAAACTTGAAGGGAGAATTGGACAAACATTTTATAAATTGACAATTGAGAAATTATTCGTACTTTTAGAATTGGCCAGATGCAATGGCTTCGTTAATTCTAGCCCAGTAGCTTCTCACCTTCGCGAGTTATACTTTGTGTTCAACTAGTGTTAACAACGGCAGAGTCCATTTAATCCTTCAAAACTGTAACATTGTTATCCCAGCACCGATACATAACTTTTCTCTGTTGTCCTGTCCTAAATAAAAACTTATACGCAATTACTCAACTTCACACAATCTATCAGTAAGATACCACATTCTAATTTAGCCAACAGCTTTATACACAAAGGACTTGGCAGAAAAAACACCAACTTTTCCATTATTTCAGACAAGTTGCTGCACGTTGTAACAACGCCAATTTATCATAAGGGTCAGCTTTGAGACGATGCTTTTATTTGAAAACATATTCTAATTAAGGTTTCACTAACATTGCTGCTGATGATTCTCAAGCTGTGGTAAATAGAATCCCTTCAAAGTAATGCTGCTCTGGTCCAAACAGGGAATATATACATCTTTCATTTGAAATCACCTTCAGATTGCAAACAGATGTTTGTAAATAAATGGTGGAATATACATGTCCAAAACAAACTTATGAAATATACTTGAAACTTCACTAAGTGACCACTCAAGATTAACAACTAATTAGCTGGTAATCATTAGTCTGTCCCAGAGTGGATGTATTTTGGTTTCTAACCAGCATTGAGAACTGAATATTCTAATTAAAATATTGGCTTTTTCATAGGCAGAGGGAAGAGATATGCCCATATTTAAATGGGAAAAAACTCAAAATGTGACATGCCAACACATCCCACAATTGGGAAAGTAGCTTCCACTTTAAGGAGTGCTGAGGTGAACTTACCAAATGGGATTGTACCTACCACTTATCTGGTACTCCCTCAACCAGAATTTACATCTACTGAAATGTAAATACCTTTTTAAAAATTATGACCCAGCTGTTTATCTTCATATGCAATGTCAGAAAAAGGTATTGATTTTAAAATATCTAATTGAGAGATGGCCTTATCAAAAAGCTCCTATTGTAATGTTAAAAGATTAAAGTGTGCTGTCTCTCTGGACATTAATGAAATGTTAAAGTGTTAAACTGTACTGTCTTTCTCCAGAAGCTAAACATTCTGGAAGTGGGTGGGGTGACATTCATGCAGGAATGTGGATGACTCACACTTCATTTAAGCAGCCATTTACTACTACTCTCCTGCTATTATCAAATTAAACTCTCATTCAGTCCCTTCCATTCAGAAATGCTTTCGTAGCCATTCCCCAGCCAATCAAATTTGTTTGCGTGATCATCCCCTGATACTGAAGCATACCACACCTACATTGTCTGGGAAAGTAGCGGAGCCAGAACCCATTTGCAGGGCCACCCCAAAGCTAGGACATATCACAGCTACATCCTACCACTATACCGGTACATGTGGTTAAGACAGTGGAGTGGCCGGAGTACCTGTAAGCATTACCAACTGACCTGTATAAAGGGAATGTGTTTTCTTTGTTCGGGGCCTCTTTGACTCGATTTCGCACGCCTGGGAGGAGGGTCAAAGGGGGTCACCTAGCTTGTACAGGCTTTAATAAACCTAACTGTTTGCAGAGGTTGGTGTGCGCGAATTGCATCTTGTATGTGAAACTTCAGGAAAATAACCAAACACTATCCAGGTTTGAAGATTTCAAGGATTCTATAATCCTCATGGAATCACACAGCCCTGATTTACTTCCATTCAGGAACATCAGTTGGTGAAGATTGATATTGAGGACTTCATTCAGCCTTGCAGTTATTTAGAGTGAAACATTACATACATAAACCTCCTGACTCAAGCACACCCCTCTCTTGTTTCAGAAAATGTCTCTCTTTATATGCTCAAGTGAAAGAACAATTAATGTCCTCCACTTACATATAATTAAAGACATCGGATGTACAATTAGCATGATCCTGTCTTCCCTGCTCCTAGAAGGTGTAGGTTCATGTTCCACTTGTCTCTGAGGTATTGGAGAAAGTGAGGACTGAAGATGCTGGAGGATCAAAGTCGACAAGGGTGGGGTGCTTGAAGAGCACAGCAGGTCAGGCGGCATCCAAGGAGCAGGAGAAACAATGTTTTGGGCATTATCCCTTCATCAGCATTCCTGATGGAGGGCTCATGCCTGAAACCTTGACTCCCCTGCTGCTTGGATGCCGCCTGACCTGCTGTGCTTTTCAAGCGCCATCCTTTTCGACTCTTGTCTCTGAGGTGTGTCAGAACATGTTTAAAATGATTAAAATAACCAGTTATCTATAGGGAGAAGGTGTATATCTCTGTACAACAAATAAACACCTTCCGGGCATCTAAACTCCACAAACTGAATCTCTGCCTTATCTTCAGAAGCTCAGTCCTCTGTTATGATGTGGAATCTACGCAATGATTGTAATTATTTGCTGTACCACTTCAATGCTTCAATTTCCCTTGTGTGTCATCAACCCAGAGGGAGATGAATTTTATCAAGAAGCATTGAATGTGATGTTGAATACTTCTAGCCATTTTTAAAATAACTTTTGGGGAAA
Source organism: Chiloscyllium plagiosum (assembly GCF_004010195.1). Classification (NCBI taxonomy): domain Eukaryota; kingdom Metazoa; phylum Chordata; class Chondrichthyes; order Orectolobiformes; family Hemiscylliidae; genus Chiloscyllium; species Chiloscyllium plagiosum. The sequence continues at coordinate 92,193,954 of NC_057713.1, forward strand.
ATAAATACAAAAAATGTATCAAATTTATGGAGCCAAGAAACATTTTTTACTCTGTACTGCCATACGGGGCATCTCCCCATCAAAGAAAATCGGACACAGTCGCAATTAACATTCCAAATGCTTTAACTAGTTGTCATGTCATTGTGCTTTGCCAAAGATGAGTGAGGAAAATTAGAGAAGAATTATCCCAAAAGAAGTTGCTTTTCTGCTCTATCTTTTTTCTTCCTGATGCCACATGAATGGAAACCAAAAACTAGCAAGCAAAGGAAGGAAAAACATGAATGGAGTGGCCTTAGTTCCACAGTGTGAAAATCTCCAATCTATACAGACTAAAGGACAAATGCCAGGTTACTGCGATGGTCTCATCGGTCAAATCAGGAATTAGAAGAGAGAGGAATTCAAGAAAATTATAATCACCAGGAAAATGGCATTGAGCAAACTGTTGGAGCTGAAGACTGACAGGTGCCCAGGTAAGAAGGGACTTTTCATAGGTTGGTAAAAGCAGCAGCTAGTCAGATTGCGGAATGCTTCTAATTTTTCAAAGTTCCTCAGGTATAGGGAAGGTTCAAGAAAGGAGGGAGACAAACAGCAGGGAACTACAGGCCAGCTATTTTAGCATCTGTCATAGGAAAATGATAATGCTACTATTAAAGACGCTATACCACAGTACTTAGAAAACAGCAAGGTAATTTGGAAGAGTCACATGGAAATCACACATAACCTATTTATTGCAGCTGTTTGAGGAAGTGCATAATGGATAACTGCTTACCGTACTGAAGATATCCAGAAGATAGCTGATAAGGTGCAATGTCAAAGGCTATTGTGAGAATAAAAATTCATGGTGCACTGGGTAGAATATTGGCATGGTTTGGTAGTTGACGAGCGAATAGGCATAAATGATGCAGTGAGCAATGTGTCACAGGGAGCAGTGCTGTGACATTATATAAATGCCTTGAAGGATGGGACTGAAAGTATGGTTGCTAAATGTCTTGATGACACAAAGATGTATAGGAAAACGTATATGAAAATGTTACAAAGAGCCTCTAAAGGAATATAGATAGGTTAAGTGAATGGTCAAACATGTCACAACTGGAGGAGAATATAGAAAAGCATTAAATGGGTAAATGTTGATAGCAGAAAGAATAAATAAAAATACAGTATATTATTCAATGATAAAAGATTGCAGAGCTCCAGGATGAAGAGGAATCTGGGTGGCCTAGTGCATGAATCACAGAAGGCTCATACACAGGTACAGGTAGTAATTAGGAAAACTAATAGAATTATCATTAATTGCAAGGGAATCGAATATAAAACACTGCAGTTATTCAGGCTCTGCTGAGATTGAATCTCGAGTATTGTGCACAGTACTCGTCATCTTAATTCAGAATAGATGTGAATGTGTTGGATGCAGTTCATAGAATGTTTCCCAAATTAATAGCTGGAAAGGGGGAGGTTGTTTTATGATGAAAGTTTGGATGCACTAGGATTGTTATCTGCTAGACTTCGAACTCTAGAGGACATGAGATTGTTGGGGGACCTTAAAGGGCAATTGTGGAAAGAGTGCTTCCTTCTTTGGGATAATCCACAAATGGGGTCATTGTTTAAAAATAACAGTTTTCAATTTAAGACAGAAATAAAAAAAATATTTTTCTTCGTGGATTGTGGGGCTTTGGAGTTACTTTTTCAAAAGGCAGTGGAAGTAGAGTCTTTGAATGTTTTTAAGGCAGAGGTAGAAAGATTGTAAATAAGGGAATATAAGCTTATCAGAGGTATGCAGAAATAAGATCAATCATGAACTTAGTGAATGGTGGAGCAGGTTCAATGAACTGACTGGCTTACTCCTACTCCAAATTTGTATGTTTGTATTCATGACAGAAGCAGGTAGGCAGAGACACAGACGAATAAATATTACAGCCAATAAATCCAAGAACCACAAAAGAAAAGGACCTAGAACTTAATTCAGAATGTATTTTAAGTCAGATAAGTTCCACTGATTAGTTGTAAGACAAGAAACTGACCCATTGGACCATCCAACAGTAGATCATGTGAATAATGAAAATCACTTTCTTTTAATGAATTTGTTTCTTGAAAAGCTTTCAGAGAGTGTTAATATAGTTAACACCCATAAAAGGTTTGGACTACATGAGAACAATGCACAGCAGAAGGCTATACCTTTGGCAAAGACATAGTTTAAGTACAAAGCAGAGGTTAACAATGTCAACCATCTGTCCAGCACACAATTCACTTCAGTTCAATTAGTCCCAATGTGCTGATTCTGCTCTTTGATATCATAAACGTCAGAACTTTAATAGCCATACATGGATTAAAAGAATCAACAAAGACAAACTGTTACACATGGAAAGTTTCAGCAATAATTTAGTATTGAAGGACAAGGACAAACCTGTTGGGGCAGCTCATGGCCAGAGTGACACAAGAAGCTGCCCATGAATTTTTTAGTTGGCATAAAAATAACAGAGAAGATTTTAGTTGCAGTAACAAAAATAATTGTTTCGTTCAGTATTCGAGTGAGATTGTAAATTAGGACGGTGGTAGCTTGTGAAATTAAGATAAATCCAACATCCCAGGTAGAACAAAGAATCTTACAAATTAAAATACAGGAAGTTCTGTACAAATTCAAAATAGCAGCAGTAATCTGTAAGAGGCAGCCTGATAAGTAATGTTTGGGAACAGTCAGCCTGAAGTTTGTAGTTTTGTAGAATTAAAAGTATGATTCCACAATAACAGAGATTCTTTAGGTAATTGAATATTGAAAAAATAAGTAATGCAATATACACCTAACGTTAAGAGATTTGGTTGAATTCTTTTAAAACAAAGTGGACAAGAGTCCCATCTCACTGGAAAGGGGGAATGAACAACAAATGGGTAAGTACATGACCTCTGAAGGGTGCTAACTTGTAATTGAGAAAATAAACAATGGCAGCTTCACAACCTAAATAAGCAAACCTAGATAATAATAATTCAAATGAATTCTTACGTTCACGGATCAAGGGGTGAAGGCATTCCAATATTTTGTATAACCTTAGGAATTCAGACAAGATGTTTGAGCTGGGAAAGTGATCGAGTTTCAGTCAGTCCAAAAATGTGCAGGTTAGGTGAATTGGCCATGCTAAATTGCCCATAGTGTTAGGTGAAGGGGTAAGTGTGGGGGAATGGGTCTGGGTGGGTTGTGCTTCGGCGGGTCGATGTGGACTTGTTGGGCCGAATGGCCCGTTTCCACACTGTAAGTAATCTAATCTAATCTAATCTAATCTTTTTAGTGAATAGATGTCATCTTATTAAATAAAATAGTTAGTGTAGACATATTTGGACAGACAATTTTGTCTGACAAGCAATCTAAGACAGCATGTGAATAGAAGGATTTGTACTTGCAACTACAAGATAGAGGAGCAGTGTTTGTTTGACATTCCAAGGTCAGCTGAGAAAGAAGAGGCTCATAACTTGTTAGTTAAATAATTTTAATGTTAGGTGTAACCATACAACTAACTTTATATTAGAACTGACATTATGAATTTCATAGGTTAAAAATAATGACTGCAGATGCTGGAAACCAGATTCTGGATTAGTGGTGCTGGAAGAGCACAGCAGTTCAGGCAGCATCCAAGGAGCTTCGAAATCGACGTTTCGGACAAAAGCCCTTCATCAGGAATAAAGGCAGTGAGCCTGAAGCGTGAAGAGATAAGCTAGGGGAAGGTGGGGGTTGGGAGAGAGTAGCATAGAGTACAATGGGTGAGTGGGGGAGGAGATGAAGGTGATAGGTCAGGTAGGATAGGGTGGAATGGATAGGTGGAAAAGGAGCTAGGCAGGTCGGACAAGTCCGGACAAGTCATGGGGACAGTGCTGAGCTGGAAGTTTGAAACTAGGATGAGGTGGGGGAAGGGGAAATGAGGAAGCTGTTGAAGTCCACATTGATGCCCTGGGATTGAAGTGTT
>NC_057713.1:92201473-92229839 GCF_004010195.1 Chiloscyllium plagiosum
TGCCTAGCTCCTTTTCCACCTATCCACTCCACCCTCTCCTCCCTGACCTATCACCTTCATCTCCTCCCCCACTCACCCATTGTACTCTATGCTACTCTCTCCCCACCCTCCTCTAGCTTATCTCTTCACGCTTCAGGCTCACTGCCTTTATTCCTGATGAAGGGCTTTTGCCCGAAACGTCTATTTCAAAGCTCCTTGGATGCTGCCTGAACTGCTGTGCTCTTCCAGCGCCACTAATCCAGAATTATGTATTTCATAGCAAGTAGGAGGAATTAGCATCTTTATCCTGTAATAACTGCAAGGATTGGAATGTAAGTTCATGAGATGCATTGCAAGATCCCAAGGATTAATGATAAAAACGTATGGTAAACATCATGAGATCATGGGAGAACCTAGGGTTATCCATAGGGGTGTCCATCATTGATCAGATGCTTACAGGATTGGATGTATAGATAAGGAAGATGGAACAATGACATGAATGTTGCATGTAATTATTGTAATGTGAAGGGTGCAAAAAGTTTATAATTTATTGGGAGAGTTACAGTGTCACTGACCTCTCCTCTGATCTGAGTTGTAATTAAGAGGGCAACGAGGCCCCATGTGAAAGACAGATTCAGAGAGTTCACTGGCCTCTCTCATGCTGCATGATAAGGAGTTCCAAAGAGAGATTGATATGTGTGACTGAACACAGAGCTCAAGACTCTTCTTTGACATCTCTCCCCAATCGGAATTAAAAGCAATTAGCCATGTTTGGGAGGAGGAGGAGTCAAAGCTACATGAACAAAAGTGATCCGGCATCTGCTTGATAACTGGCTGCAAGGACAACTGATTACCCTCAGAAAAAAATAAGGAGTCAATCAGTTTTGTCTTCAAAACCGACAGTCAATGCCAAATATAACAAGGATAAGGGAAGTTACTTCTCATAAGAAGGCAAGCTGCAGGCTTGATAGTTTCAGAGCAGTAGTCAATAACTTGGATGAAACAATCTAAAGAATCATCAATAATATCACACCATAGATATGAAAGATACAAATCTGTTTATGAATCCAACATCAGAACACTTCTTTTAGCAGAACTTCAAAAAAAAAACACTGCACATGGGCCAAACCCTGGATATCAGAGACGGTCACTGTTGGCTGGAGTTGTAGCTAAATTCCACCATTAATCATGAAATAGCCAAGCTGGGTTGAGAGGCTTAACTGGCTTACTTGAGTTGTCTTATTTTTGTTGCTACATGAATAAAGTTTAAATCATTCATTCAGTATGTGATTATTGGTGAATTTCTTAATAAGTAGCAAATTAAAAATAACTTGTGGTGATTTACCGATAACACCCCTATCTGTCTACTTGAACTACAATGTTGTATCTCCCTGCGCTTGCCTTCCTTAGTTACAGCATGCTTTCTGAAGTGTAACAACTCAGAAATAAGCTACTTGATCATAAACCAGTGTCCCTTTCCATTTAAGGCCTCTTCCCAAGACTCACTTAACATCAGAAAAATACTATTTCTCTCTTAATGTTCTTACACAGCTTTCACTTAAATGCATTAATGCTATTCGCCTCAACTGCAGCTTGTGGCAGTAAGCTCATATCTTCACCATTCACTGGGTAAAGGTGGAAATGAAATAAAGACAAACATGAGAGAGAGCCATAAAGAGGAAGAGGAGTAAAAGACAAGCAAATGAGAGGGTGAGTGGGAATAGAAATGAGGGGGTAAATGGTTCTGATATTTATTCTATCATATACACTTATAGCTGATAATCTTGCCTGGTTTTATTACATGCAGCATCACTGAATGCTGCCTTAGCAGATCTCATTTCAAAGTCACCTTAGGGCTCATGAACACTAACGTTTAGAAACTTGCATTGCCCATTGTCTAAAAGCACCATCGGGTGCATATTCAGATACTTGAGATGTGATTGCGTTTTTATTGCAGCAGCACTATGCTGTGTAACATAAATATAGAGCAGTAAGAAAATACAACCATCCGTTATTTGGAGCCACGTGATTTAAAAGCAATGCTGAACAATGACCTTTCTCCTCTCTAAAATATACGCCTTTTTTCATTAACAAATTAAAAATGTCAATAGAAAGTGTTCTTCCAGGGTTGAGGATGAAGGTTGATGCCAGAACAAGGTGGGAGGAAGGGGAGGAGGGGGTACAGATTAGAAAGACCCCATAGGATGGTTCTCTGCTCTTACCTCCACTCACTCTGCACATTACTGGAGACATTTTGGAACTGCAGCAATCTCACGAGACTTGCCAGCAATGAAGACCCAGAGGCGATTTCGAGACCTGGTGGCACTGTAATTTCAAAATGGGGACGTCCAGGAGGCCATCAGGTCTGATTGTACATGCATCAACTCAAAGACATTTTAGTAATATATACATTTTCTTAAATAACATGTCTCCAGATCAAATGCTTATTTTCCCACATAAATCAACGGCTGTGAGCAAATCTGTGCAATCTAAAACATATCTTGAGACTTCTACTATCAACTGAATGCAGAACTGAACTGTATCCAAAGGATAACCAACTTTACCAATCCTCTTGCCTTTTACTCGCCCGTGCTCACTGAACCTCTCCTTCCATGTAAACTCTTCTATTCATACTTTAGGCCAACCTCTCAATTTTGCCAACTCACATGGAATCTCTACCCCAGTCTCTCAATCACCAGTAAAGACCTTTTCTGCTTTCTCTTTCCATTACTCGCTATTCAGTTTCCCATGTGTGCCTGCGAAAAAAAACATCAACTTGCCTATGGCACTTTGACTCTTACCTCAGCCCATTTGTTACTGATCCCCTCATCCATGTATCGGTTACCTCCAAGCTTGACATTTCAGATGGTCTCTTCGTTAGCCTCCCATCTTCCACCAGCTGAAATCTGAACTCTGCCAAAATATTGCTGCCCATATCCTACTCACACAAAGTCGAGCACACTGACATGTCTACTAATGTTTCAAGTTTAAAACTGTCCTCTTGATGGTCAAATTCTTCCCAGGCCTGAGCCCTCCCACAAAGTTCTTTTTTTTAAAAATAGTCCTACAAATCTCCAGGAATTCTGCATTCTTCCCCAACTCCTGCCTCTCATACATGGTCCACTCTTTCCACATCATCACTGGGTGAGTGCTGTTAGCCAGCTAGGCGCTCTGCTCTAGAATTCCCTCACTGAACCCCTCTCACCTCCTTTAAGATCAGGCTTCAAACCTGACTCTTTGTCCAGTATTTTAGACACCTATCTTACTAGCTCTTTCTTTGACTTGGTGCCAAGTACTTTCTTGTTATACATCTTTGGGATGTTGAAGGTGCTAAATAAATGCAAGCTATTGTTATGGATTTTCTCACTTGAACCGATGGAATAGTGCGCAGGACAGATATTGCATTTGAAATAAAGGGTATATTCCTAGATACACAATCCCACAGTGAAAAAGGGATTCAAAGGGAATTAAATTTATATTTGTAACCAACATGTATAACATCTGTTCGATGGGATGCATGAGATGCAGCATTGTGATTGGAAGTGGCAAACAATCCATCACCTCGTCTTATAATACAAGTAACAACCGCAATCCAATTGCTTTCATACACCTTAAAGGTATCATTCTTCATTCTGCAAAAATAAAAAGGACAGCAACACGATCATGAATGTACTCACCAGGTCGAGCTGCAATTAAGTGAGTTGTCCTGTTGGGGTCTTTGGGATTTAAACATAAGCTTTTTTTAACCTTGGCTCCAAGTGCAGTAGCATGATACCACTCTCTTGTCTTTTCTATGGGGTAGTTTGTGGGGTAAAGTCCACTGAATATTATCGTCGTGCCTTCAAGTGCCTTGCTCTTCAGTTCCGGAACAATCTTTCGTAGGTCAGGCACTTGTCTCTCCTTTTTAAGGTACTTGTCGTACTGGGCAAAATACTCAGTGTGGACATGGACCAGGATTGTTTCCAAGTACATCAAGTGGTCATCCTCATCTTGGTCCTCCTCTTCCACATCCATGCTCTGGTCCAGAGACTCACCCATTGTAACTCCAGACTGTTCACTATTCTGAGACTCGGTTTCAGCCTCTTTCTTATCGGTGCAGCCATTTCCAACATCACCCAGTGAGTCCTGATCATCATCCCCCTCAGGACCTTGATCAGTGTTTTTGTCCTGCGAATCGCACCCCGGTAGATCGCCTGCCTTTTCCTTGTCCGAATGGTTCAGTTTCGCTTTGATCGGCACAGGACCCCCTTTCCTTTGTTTCCTGGACTTCTGCTCAGTCGAACTCTTCTGCTCCTTCTCAGCGTCTAAACTTGAAGTAGGCGAGGGTGACGTGGAGTCTCTCTTGCCCTCCTGTGAGTCGCTGTCACTGTCACTTGACAAATCAAAATCAAGCTCGCTACTAACCTGAGTTAAGTGACTCTCAGCTTCCTTGCTGCGTTGCTCCATGTTACTTTCTGCCACCCTAACACCACACTCAAGTGAGTGTTCCAATTCGTCTGCTTTCACAGAAGCATCAGCAGTTTTGGTGCAAGAATCACTGGCATCGCATAAAGATTTCCTCTCGTTTGCTTTGTCACACGAATCCCTGATGCTAGGACCACAGTTTAAGGATTCAGCACTTTTTGAAGGTTCTTCGTTTACAACACCACTGCTACCATTTTGTTTCTTCAAACACTCCCCAAGACCATTACTCTGCTCTGTTGCCTCGGACTCTGCACTGGCCCTGTCACTCGTGCTGGCAGTGTCCATAGAAACAGAAGCCAAATGTTCCGAGCTCTCTGCAGGCTTTGTGGAATGGTTTACTGAAGAACAGAGAAAGAAAGAAAACAAGATTAACTCATTTTCAGCTTAAAATGTCGATTCTCTAGCAAATACCGCAGCTCATCAACAGCCACAAAGAGGGCAATTTTCAGTAAAGGCAAATTGTTCAAGTTCCCACCGGTTGGTGGGACGAGGATTGAAGGACACAAATTTGGGCAAACGGCGTTTCCGGTGGAGGAAGGCAGGCAGAAGGTTTGGATGGAGGGAGAATTCCTCTGTCGCAACAGGTTATGATTCACTTGCTGCCTATGAAAATGGTAAAAACGAGTTGATGAAAGATTTCGAAAGGAAAACAGATAGGTACATACAAAAGAACATAAGAACCAGGAGCAGGAGTAGGCCTTCTGCTCTTTTGAGCCTGCTCCGCCATTTAATAAGATCATGGCTGATCTTTTCATGGACTCAGATCCACTTACCCACCCTCTCACAGTATCCCTTAATTCCTTTACTGGTAAAAAAAAACTCTCTTAGCTTTAAAAACATTTAGTGAAATAGCATCAACTATTTCAGTGGGCAGGGAATTCCATAGATTTACAACCCTCTGGGTTAAGAAGTTCTTCCTCAATTTAGTCCTAAATCTGCTCCCCATAATTTTGATGCTATGCCCACTTGTCCTAGTTTCACCTGCCAGTGGAAATATCCTTCCTACATCTACCTTATCTATTCCCTTCATAATTTTATACATTTCTATAAAGATCCCCCCTCCTCTCATTCTTCTAAATTCCAATGAATATAATCCCAGTCTATTCAGTCTCTCCTCATAAGCTAACCCCCTCAACTCCAGAATCAACCTCATGAACCTCCTCTACATCCTCTCTAGTGCCAGTACATCCTTTCTCAAGTAAGTAGACCAAAACTGCAAATACTACTCCAGGTGTGGCCTCACCAGCACCCTGTACAGCTGCAGCATAACCTCTCTGCTTTTAAACTCAATCCTCTTTAGCAGCGAAGGACAAAATTCCAATTGTCTTCCTACTTACCTGTTGCACCTACAGGCCAACCTTCTGTGATTCATGTACAAGGACACCCAGTTCCCTCTGCACAGCAGCATTCTGCAACATTTTACCATTCAAGTAATAATCCTTTTTACTGTTACTCCTACCAAAATGGATGACTTCACATTTATTAACATTGGATTCCATCTGCCAGACCTTTGCCCACTCAAAGTATTCTGTTCCTCTGTAAAGTTTCACAGTCCTCTGCACACTTTGCACTGCCACTCATCTTAGTGTTATCTGCAAACTTTGACACACTACATGTGGTCCCCAACTCCAAAACATTTAAATTTGTGACTGAAATAAAGCTACTGAGCTATGGGGGGGTCAATAGGCCAATTGGACTGCTCTAAAAACAGCTGACACTGATTCAATAGCCAACAACCCTCTTTCTGTATCTTAATGCCTCTATAAGTCATTGTTCAATAAGTGAAGACAAAACGTGAATAAAACTGAGCTGTAAAACTATGCCAACTTACAGAACTGAAACTTCTCTGTTCACGTTCTGGGATCATAGAATCAAGTGTAGACTACTTAGTTCCTTGAGTCAGTTCCATCACTCATGTAAGACCATGGCTAATCCATATCTCAACTTCACCTCTCCACTTTGATCTGAAATTCTTAACAATCTTACCAGTCAGAAATCTGTCCATCAATGGCACACATTAAATTAACCACATGTTTCTTACATTAGCTTTCAATTCCTTTATTTTTGAAAAGATACATACTCCAATATTTTTGGCCTTCCCATGACTAAGAGTGAGGCAACAATGGAAAGTCAGCAGCAGCAGCAAAGTGTTGCCAAAACTGTGGTGGTAAGTCTGCATGTCAATACAAAGATGGCATTGCCTGGTTTAATTCTTCTCATTGGGAGCAGACATGGTCCAACACAACATCGCACTAGGTTAAATTCTGAAGACTTTGAGAACATTTTGGTAAAGGCCATTTTACATTTTGTCAGGACTTTCAGAAACATTCCAACCAACCCAATTATCAACTTATTAAAAAGAAACCTTGGCCTTTTCTTACCCTTCATCCACAAGGGAGACTGTAAAGATGCCTGGACAGTTGATTTATCAGGAAGGGATTATTTGAGGAAACAACTGAAACCCACATAATGCGAGATAATCAAGGAACGTCAAAGCAGATCTTGGAAGGATACTGTAACAAAAGAGCAAGTACTGCCAATTGAAGACAAAATTTGAGATCTTGCTCAAGAGTGGCATGCGGACATCAATCCAGTGAGATGGTTCATGGGAGAAATCATATCTACAGCATTTGCCCAAGATTATGGCTGAGCAAATAGTTAAGACCACAACTAAAAAACTGACTGACGTCAAGCCTACCTGAACACAACCCTTTACAGGTAAACTTTAAAAAAAAGGAATTAACCTGGGCCGACAATGTCTCTAATTCACTCACACTCAATACCATCACAGTTAAATGAAACTCTTTAAGAGGTTAATTAATGGCATAAGCTATGTGCCAATATGGTTCCTGCGAGATCATGTATTGCAGCTCAGCTTACATACTGTGCTACTTTTCTAATCAAAAGTTAATGTTGTTTTACAGTTTCTTGGTTTCAAAGATAAGGTTTTGTACATCTTGGCTCTATCACTGCTTATGCCGTTTATAACCAAACACGGCTGAACACAAGGTTACATCCAAGCAGAAAACACTGGAATTCACAGATCCAGCATTACTAAGAATCTCAGACTTGGATAGCTTGGTTAAGGTAAATCTGTAGAACTACACCTGAATCCTCATGTGGGCATATTTAACAGCAAAGACAAAAGAAAACTGCAGATGCTAGAATCCAAAGTAGACAGGCAGGAGACTGGAAGGACACAGCAAGCCAGGCAGCATCAGGAGGTAGAGAGTGGAACCCTTCGTCTGGACTGGGGATGGGTGTACGGGGAGCTGCAAAAAAAGTGGGTGGCAGGGGCAGGGTGGTGAAGTGGGCTAAGTGAAGACAGGTAGGCGGTACAGCCTGGTTGGTCAATGGGAGGAATGAATCCAGTTGGTGGCTGGGAGGAGTGGAAGGGGAGGAGCTGAGAAGGGAGTCGGGGGATGGGAAGGGAGGTTATTTGAAATTGGAGAACTCAATGTTGAGTCCTTTGGGCTGTAGGCTGCCCTGGCGGAAGATGAGGTGTTGCTCCTCCAAATTGCGGTTTGGTTCGTTGTGGCAATGGAGGAGGCCAATGATGGTCATGTTGGAAAGGGAATGGGAAGGGGAATTAAAATGGGTGGTAACTGGGAGGTCCGGTTGGCCACTGTGGGCCTGGGCTGAGATGCTCGCTGAACCGTTCCCTAAGTTTACGTTTGGTCTCCCCGATATAGAGAAGACCACATCAGGAGTACCTGATTGCAGTAAACTAGGTTGGAAGAGAGGCTGCCACTTAAAATCACCCATGTGAAAATGAGGAAATCCAATGTGGGTTACATTACTAAATACATCAATTCATAGGGTCATAGAGTTATACAGCATGGAAACTGTCCTTTCAGCCCAACTTGTCCATAGTAACTAGACTTCCTAGCCCCTGAATGAGTCCCATTTGCCTGTGTTTGGCCCATATCCCTTTTATCTTTCCTACAAATGTACCTGTCCAAATGTCTTTTAAACATTGCAAACCCATTTGCCTGTGTTTGGCCCATATCCCTTTTATGTCCAAATGTCTTTTAAACATTGCAAATATACCTGCTCTCCCATTCTCTCTGGCAGCTCATTCCACATACATACCTACCTTTGTGTGAAAAATACTGCCCCTCAGGTCCCTTTTAAATCTTTCCCCTCTCATCTTAAACCACTTATCTTCTAGTTTTGGACTCCCTTACCCCGGGAAAAAGACTTTGGCTGTTCACCATATCTACGCCGCTCATGATTTTATAAACCTCTTCGAAAGGTCACCCTTCAGCCTCATACGCTCCATGCAAAACATCCCAGCCCATCCAACCTCCTTATAACTCAAACCTTCCAATCTCGATAACATCCATATAAATTTTTTTTGCACTCTTTCCAGTTTATTAACATTGTTGCTACAGCCGGGGGTCCAGAAATATATGCAGCATTCCAAATGTGACCTTACGAATGTCTTGTCCAGCTGTAACATGACATCCCAACTCCTGTACTCTATCCTCCGACCAATGAAGGCTAGCATGCCAAGTGCCTTCTTCACCATCCTAGCTATCTGTGAACCACTTTCAAGGAACTATATACATGCACCCCTAGGTTTCTCTATTCGACAACACTTCCCATTGCCCTATCGTTAATATGAAAGTCCTGCCCTAGTTTGCCTTACCAAAATGCGACACCTTGTATTTACCCAAATTAAACTTCATCTAGCATTCTTCGGCCAACTGGGCTAGTTGATCAAAGTCCTGTTGCACTTTTAGGTAACCTTCTTTATTGTCCACTAAACCACCAGTTTTGGTGTTCTCCGAAAACTTACTAACCATGCCTCCTATATTGTCATTCAGTTTGAGATAAAGAAAAATGGCTAAATTACACAGCTTAACAGATTGTTAAATATCATGGAAGATCTACAATATAGTGTATTGCGAATTCTCAATATGGGTACAGTAGTCTGTTTAATTTGACTTACAGCACTTTCTTCTGATTCATTTGTCAATAGAATGGTCAGACTGCTGAATCCTGATCTCGTGTTAAGTAATCGATATTCACTATTCTCCAGTTAGCCAAAAGGGAAGTCAATACGAAGTTAGTGAGGTGTTGGGGGGGGAATATTGATGCATGGCAATGGGTGCTGCTAGATAGTAAACAAAGATTACCAATGTTAAGAAACTTGCAGGAAACTATTTAGCAACAAAAGAGAAAAAATAGAATTTATGGGGAGTGCTAGCTGATACAGTGTCTAGTCTTTTATCTTGGGATCCCAAGTTCCAAATTTGTCCTGAAAATTTAAAGAGGGCACAATAACGTTCCAAAACCTTACTTTCAGCCACTGCGGTAGGCAAACGCAGAAGCCAAATTGTGCACAGCAAGATCCCACAAAAAAAGTCAAGTGACAGAAATGAAGGAAAATGATCCCTAACACACGTCTGATGATGAAGATTTCATCACTCTGTCAACTCTAGGGACAAAATAAGAAATCACAGAACCTTTACAATGTGGAAGCAGGCCAAATATTTGCATCTACTTTGTAGAGAGAACCAAAGTTAGGATGAGAGTTTACTATGATAAAGATGCTGACCAGCTGATGGGTTGGTGGTTGGGGCGGGGGTGGAATACTTGATGGGAAAGGGATGGTCAAGTTGGAAAGTGTCAAGAGAATTTCTCTGCATGCCTCGTAAACAGTATATGTAGCAATGTGGAAAGGTTGGCATGTGGTCTGCTGTTGCTAGGGGTGGAGGGAACAAAATTTACAGAGTAAAGCTAGCTCCAACTGGTCCAGAACATGGAATGTACATTTTCAAGGGTGTATTATTGCATCATCCTGCTCACAGCATGAGTGTCTGAAAGTCATGAAAAAGCAAACTGCAGACTGAGACTGCAGAAGACAGCCTGGCATTCCCTGGTGTTTTCAGCATTTCTGATAAATGTGACAACATTATTGGAATATTCTGGAAGGCAGCCACTGGCCTGCATAATGCTGCATTGGCAGAGTAAGTATACTAAACAAGAGGGAAATAGAAAACAACTCCTTTGCTGGAGCCGAAGAGCAGAAAGTCAGGTTCAAGGGAGTTACTGACAGAAGGTACATGGTTGCTATGCAGACTTCACCCCATAACGCACTCCAATTTGGTTTAAGTGGATGACTCCCAATTTTTAAATCTTCCATATTCTTATGGTTCCATATTCTCCCATAAGTGAAAACATCCAAAGCACTTGCGATTGATGGAACGTTTTTTTTTTCACATTGTTCATAGGATGTGGACATTACAGACTAGGTCTTTTTTCATTGGAGAGTAGGAGCTTGAGGGGTGACCTTATAGAGGTGTATAAAATCATGAGGGGCATGGATAAGGTGAATATCAAAGGTCTTTTCCCCAGGGTAGGGGAGTAAAAAACTAAAAGGCAAAGTTTTAAGGTGAGAGGATGAACATTTATAAGTTGACCTAAGGGGCACCCTTTTCGCGCAGACGGTGGTTCGCATGTGGAATGAATGGCCAGAGGAATTGGTAGATTCAAGTACAGTTACAACATTTAAAAGCTATTTGGACAGGTACATGAATAGGAAACATTTAGAGAAATATTGGCCAAACATAGGTAAGTTGGACTAGTTAGTTTGAGAAACTTGGTCGGCATTGACTAGTTGGACCGAAGGGTCTGTTTCCATGCTGTGAGACTCTATGACTTTTCATAGCAATGTTGCTACACGAGTCAGTGATGAAAGGGATGAAATTCTCCTCCAGATTAACTAAGTCACCTATAACCTTGGTACATCTATAGCAGCATACTGGCCAATAAAGCTGGAATCCCCAGTGGCAATTTGAAAGTTGTACAAATACATTATTGTCACCATAAAAATACTACAGGCAATTGAGAGATCTTTGTTATATATTTCTGTCAGCTTCAACTATCTTAATTCGCATCTCCACTAGGTAGCAGTGTGTGGAAAAAGTACTATAAACTGCAACAGTATGCTACAACCCATTCTTGCTTCCACAGTGAGGAGTCAAGTCTTACTGCAGCAAATCTTGTAGTGACCAGACCCTTGCAGGAAATAATACTTCAATCTATTTACTGTGAAATGAATATTCCGTTCTTGTCCTTAAAACTATTATCCCTCAACAATGCCTCTGTCTGGTACTGTGCCTGGAATATAATCCAACATGCTACAAATGTCCCAGTTAACAGCTTGTTTTGAGCCCAGATTTTTGCCACTCACCTTTCAACTCTTCTGAAGTGTCATCTTCGACTTAAAATGCTAACTCGGTTTCTCTCCCCACCGCAGGGGATGAACTTGGACTTCACCAGTTTCTTCATCCCCCCTCCCCCCACCTTGTCTCAGCCTCAGTGAGTCCCTCTCTCACTGCACACCCCCCACCTATCACATTTCCAACGCCCCTCCTCCAAGTCCCTCCTCCCTACCTTTTATCTTCTCCTGCTGAACACTCTCTGCTCATTCCTGAAGAAGGGCCTGTGCCCGAAACGTCGAATCTCCTGTTCCCTGGATGCTGCCTGACCTGCTGTGCTGTTCCAGCAATAAAGTTTCAACTTCTCTCCCCACAGGTACTGCTAGACACACTGAGTATTTTGAGTACTTCCTTTCTTTATTATTGCTGTAAGTACTGGTGAGGAAACTCACTGAGGTCCCATTTTACAGCTTATCCTCACAGTATGGTAGCAGAACAAACTTACATATGACCAAAATGTAACTTTGTGCCCAACCTCCACTAACTGACTTCAACCTCATTGCAGTGGGAAAGTGCCAAAGGTTCAATCAGAAAAGAGTATGTGGTCTCAACTACACTACTGGTTCAGGAATTCAAATGAATGCTGTATCTAAATGACGGATATTATAGTATGTCATAGGTTGATTTGCACTTACCCCTCTTTTTTGTCTGAGCATCCCTTGGTCCTGGTGGGGCATTGATATCCCCAGTCCCTTGAAAGTAGGTGTATTTTTTCACTGCTATTAGATTTGGTGCAAACTTCCAAACATCTTCACGATCATCAATGATGCATACCATTGAGTCACCACATGGAAAGAGGTTTCTAAATTGAGCAGAAAAGATACCTAAAATGTAAATGCCATTCTGAAATATGAAGAGTTCTACTCCTCCACTGAAATCCTAATTCTATTTAATAACACTTATTACATTGGCAGTCTTGCTGGTTTGAGAAATTAGGGAGGTGTTGAGGGAAATTCTTTATCATTGCTTTCGAGACATTTCCGGTAACATTCGAAAGTTTTTTTTTCATTCACAACTGATGAATTCCATTTATTAACACATCCACGATCACCAGGTCACAACTGCATAGCCCAAGAAAGCATACTTACTGTTATAATGTACAAAATGTGGCAGCCCATTTGCACACAACAAGCTCTCTCAACCAGCAACATGATTATCACCAGATAACCTGTATTTGTGGTTCTGACTGTTGATAAATATTGACTAGGATATTGTGGCCCTTCCTCATTTCCAAAATTGTGTTGTGGGATTTTTTTAAACACTCACTTTAGAGGACAGATGGGTTGCTGATGAATTATTCATCGAAAAGATGGTCCTCCTCAGACAATATAGCTCTACTTCAGTAACTTTAGCTTTGTGCTCAAGCCCAGGAGTAGGAACCTGGAAACTTGTGACTCAATGGCAAGAGAGCTACAAACTGAGTCAAAGCACTCCTTACAATCCGCAAGAAAAATAAACAGGTTCATGCGGGACATCACAACGTGTGATCTTTATCTGCAGATTCCATTCTTATTTAATCTTACCAGTAACCATTTCTGCTAGCCAATTTATAATGATCTTAGGGCAACTCATCTACATGAGTAATACTATGACACTACTGTTTGGGACATTTTACTCATGTTAAAACACTGACTTTTATCTACAGTTAACAGTAAGCAAAAATTAATTTCTATCACCTCCACTAGATAATCCAATACTGTAAAACAATAATCAGTCAATAAAGGTGCCTGTAGGACAAAAAAAGTTGTTTTCACACTTTTCTCATTGACTGAGATAGGATATTGAGATTTCAAACAACAGTAATAATTTTTTTAGTAAACAGTTTGTGCCAATATTATTTCTGAGCTGAATGAATAGCTACTGCACAATGACATTTTTTTAAGTTAAATAAAATAAACAAACTTTAATTACCAAAAAAATCATTGGCTTTAACTAAGTATGTAGACTCCTGTGACTTTCCTATATTAGTTCTGATAACTGTGGTAAATGCCATTTAAAAGAGTATTAAGCCAGCTGTTTTTCTAAGGCTATCTTTTTCCATCTGATTCTTAATGCTTGGCTGCTTCCTCAGTTTAATTATTTCCCTATCAGTTCACCACTTCACTTTGTGACCATCTTCAGGCTGTGTCTATCATGTGAGCGATGCAGGCATCGTTGATGATGAATTGGATCAGGACTGATGAACTGCCTTTAAGCTACATCTTTCTATCTTCTCTTCTTCTTATACTATTCCAATGGCACTGGATCATAGCAACTGTGGAAAAGCTTTTCACTGTATTTTACTGCTTTTCTCACTGTAAAATAAACATGACAATAAATTCATTCCCTTCCTGAGCTGCCATCTGTACTGATATTGTTATCAGAACACCAAAAAAGGCACAGATTAACCTGAGAACAAACCAACAGTCCGCAGGTGTTATGGTGATGGGATTAGACAAAGTAGGATGGGAGGGCATGCATGTGGAAATAAATAGTGAAATAAAGAATAGCAGACCACATAGGTAGAGTAGAAAGTGTGGTGCTGGAAAAGGACAGCAGATCAGGCAGCATTGGAGGAGCAGGAAAATCGACATTTCGGGCATAAGCCCTTCATCAGGAAGCCCTACTAAAAGGAATTTGAGCTCGTATCAGTGAAGGAACAGTGATGATAGTTTCAAGTTAGAATGGAAAATAACATGGAGGGTAACTTGTGAGTGGTGGCATTCATCTACTGCCCTTGTCCTTCTAGATGATAAAATTCATTTAATGGAAGGTGCTATTGAAGGAGATTTGTGGTGGATGGGGTGCAAATTAAGTGGCTGCTTTGCGTTGGATTGTGACATACATCTTGAATCTTGTTCATCGAGACAAATTGCAAGCATTCCATCAACCCCTGATCTGCCTTGCTGATGGCAGGCTTTGGGAGGTAATGATGTGAGCTATTTGCCAAAATTCCTCGCCTCTCATCTGCCCTTGTAGTCACAGTATTTGGATAGCCTAGATCAGTTTCTGGCCAATGGTAACTCCCAGGAGGTTGACAGTAGGGGATTTAGTGAAGGTGATGTTATTGACCATCAATAGTCAAATCCCCTCTTGTTCGAGATGGTCGTTGCCTGGCACTTGTAGGATACAAATGCTACTGATTAGTTCAAGCCTGAATATTCTTTAGATTGTAACAGTGGGCATGAACTGCTTCAGTACATCACCAGAACCATTTTTGTTCATGCTGTTACAACACGGGGTAAACCTCTCTGCTAATTTAAACCAGACACACAGAAAAGATTCGCCCCCATGCTGTAATCTGTTAAAATTCGAGAGGCCAAAAACAATCCCACAAGTCTCTATTTACAGTACAATGAATTTAAGAACTTTATTCTTTAACTCTAACATAGAATATTAACTAACAGCTATTTACAACTCCTTTCTCTAACCTATCTTTTTCTTTTCCCTCTACTATGCTAGTCTGATAAAACCCCTAATTAAGATTTACCAAAAATATCAAATTTCAAAACCAGCCAGCTGCCAGATCTTCTCTTTCTATCTTCCTCTGTCTTCTTTTCTTCTTAGGGATTTCTGTTTCACAGGTCACTGATAGATGAAGGTACCTTTAAGAGAGCTGTTCTTTGGGTAGTCTGCAGATGTTGGGGGATGGCAGCTTTCCTCCAACTGTTCAATTTTTTTTATGGTTTTATTCCCCAAAGCGTCCGTTCGTTTCATTGGTGTTAATATTGTCAAAATACTAAATTCAAACTTGATTGGAGTTTGGTATTTTGGGGCATAATTTAAAGTGATTGGCCGAATTTGATTTTTTTTTTGTCTCCAGGCAACCCAGCAAATCTAGCTGTTTGACCATATGTTACATTGTTACCTTGTTCAGAACATTTGGTGCTGTGTCAGGTAGTTCTGCTAGCTTTTAACTCTCTTAAAAGGTATAGTACCTCTTACAACTTCATAGCAGTGCTTTGCATGAGTGCAACCAGTGGAGAACTTTCCCCAGCTTTAAACCAAGGATAAAGTGAGATTTTTACCTTAAGGGTGGCTTAATTTAGTTAAGGAAGAAACCAAAATATTACAGTGACAGAAACAAAATCCAAACCTGGGTGCAAGAAGGACAAAATGTGGAAGTGAAAACAGCTAAAACAACAAGATTACATGAGAGGATCGGCATTAGATAGGTAAGGGGCGATCTTGGAGACTGCAAATTCTGTAACTCACTATGAGCAACAGAAGGTAAGAAAGTAAACTCTAAAGCACCATTCAAACCATCCACACTACCATTTCAGGTACTGCTCCAGAACGGACGTCAAACCATTTTTCATCAACTTCTGTAGCCAAAATCACTTTCTCAGCTCTCTACTGATTCAGAAAATCTCCTTATTTACTCAAGGAGTGCAAATTGTTTCTGTGGTAATAGCCACTAACTAAATACAGCATTGATAGTATCTCTGAGCTGTTGCCATATCATTCCAATTATCAAACCTTTTCATTGCCTTGCTCTTCCCTATAACAGTAACAAAGTTAAAAATCACACAACACCAGGTGTCCAAAGTGCTTCCAAATAAACGTATTGGACAATAACCTGGTGTTGTGTGATTTTTAACTTTTTCCACTCCAGTCAAACACCAACTCCTCCACATTATAATGGTAGCCTCCTTCAACTGTTTGAGCCCTCTAAACTCCTCCATGTTCTGGTCACATGTATATTCTTAACTAACATCACTCCACCAATGGCGGCTCTATCTTCTGTTGCATAGGCATCAAGCTCTGAAATTTCCTCCCTGAATCTCCTCACCTCTCTCTTTAACTTTGCACAAACTTTACTTAAACAGCCTGCAATATCTCCATTCTTTCTAATGACTTGACAATATTAACCATATAAATGCATTATAAACTGTTTATTCATTATTCATGGAAATGAAAGCACAAGACTCAGGAGATGGAGAAAATGGATCAGTGCAATTTGTGTATCAAAACAGTTATTTATGGAGTAAGTCAGTGGCAAGAGGTGAAGACAGGAAAAATACGTCCTTACAAAAAGTTCACAGCAGTTGAGTATAGGAGTTGGGAAGTCATCTTGTGGCTGTACAGGACACTGGTGAGGCCCTTTTTGGAATGGTACTTCAATACTGGTCTCCCTGCTAAAGATTGTTGTGAAACTTGAAAGGATTCAAAAACGATTTACAAGGATATTGCCAGGACTGAAAAGTTTGAGCAATAAGGAGAGGTTGACTAGACTGGGTTATTTTCCCTAGAGCATTGGAGGCTGAGGAATGACCATACAGAAGTTTATAAAATCATAGGTTGAATAGTCGAGGTCTTTTTCCCCAGAGTAGGGGAGTCCAAAACTAGAGGGCCTAGGTTTAAAGTGAGAAGGGAAAGATTCAAAAGGGACCTGAGGAGCAACTTTTTCACACAGAGGGTGGTGCACATGTGGATTGAGGTGCCAAAGGAAGTGGTGGAGGCTGGTACAATTACAACATTTAAAAGGCACCTGGATGGGTATATGAACAGGAAGGGTTAAGAGGGATATAGGCCAAATACTGGCAAATGGAACTAGATAATTTAGGACATCTGGTCAGCATGTACAAGTTGGACTGAGGGTCTGTTTCTATACTGTACATCTCTATGATGCTAAGCACTTTCTTATTCATCATTCCTTTACTTGCAAGAGATGATCTTCCATCTGGCAGAAATTAGAACCTCACTCAGAACAAATCCATCAGATCTTTCCCCCCTTTTCAAATTATAATTCCTCATTGCACTCCAGGCACTTTTCCCCAAATACAGAAGCATATAAACTCTTTATTTATACATGTAAGCTCCTGAACTGAATTGGATTTCCTGAGTAGGAGAGGATGTTTCTTGATTATCTTTCTCTTTAGTGTCCCTGGTCGTTTCTACTTTTTTTTTGCTTTTCCCAGGAAATGTAACTAGTGGAGGGATAGGCAGACGGACGTCATACAGCACGGACCAGCTGTCTTCTCTTGCCTGTTTGGGTATGTAAAATAAGTTACAAATTTGTGTGTTTAATTCTGTAGTCAAGATGATGCTCCATGAGTACAGGTAAACCAACAGCAGAAATGAAAATCGCAGCTTCTCCATTGGAAGTTCTCACACACTTAGTGGAATCGTATTTCAGGCTCAATCTTTAGTCAAATTTTAAAAAAAAAAACAAGCATTTCAACAGAACAAAACAGAAGAGTGCGGTGAGAAACAGTTAAAACAAAGAACTGCCCAGGTACTGCCTGTGCACAAAAAGCAGGACAAATCCGATCGATTGTCAGCACTTCAGTCTGCTCTTGATCATCAGAAAAGTGATGGAAAGGAGTTGTCAATAGTACTATCGAGCAGCACTTGCTCAACAATAACCTTCTGATGCTCAGTCTGGGTTCCTCTAGGGCCCCTCAGCTCCTGACCTCATTCCAGCCTATGTTCAAATATGGACAAAAGCTGTGAATTCTAGAGGTTAGGCAAGAGTGACAGTCACAAAGGCCACATTCGACCAAATGTGGCATCAAGAAGCCTTAGAAAACAGGAATCAATGAGAATCCGGGAACAAACTCTCTGCCGGTTGGAGTCATGCCTGGCACAAAGAAAGATAGTATTGGTTGTTGGAGGTCAATTATCTCAGCTCCAAGACTTCTCTGCAGGAGTTCCTAAGGATACCATACCCCATGCAGTCATTCTAAACTCAGAAGTGGGTAGATTTGCTGATGATTGCGCGATGTTCTGCAGCATTCATGATTCTGCAATAGTGAAGCAGTCTATGCCCAAATATAGTAAGCCCTGGTCAATATCCAGACTTGAGCTTATTTGCGACGTGTAACATATGTAAATTGCAAACGTTAGACAATGACCATCTCTAAAAAGAATCTAGCCATCGCATTTTGGTGTTTAGTGGCATTAGCACCACTACATCCCCTGCTATTGACACCCTGGCTGTTACCATTCACCAGACACCAAACTGGACTCGCCATATAAATGCTGTGGCTACAACGGCAGGTCAGGAGTCTGGAATTCTGCAGCAAATAACTTATCCCCCGATTCTATAAAGTCTGTCTATCATCTACAGGCTACTAGTCTGGATGAATGCAGCTCCAACAACATTCAAGAAGCTTGAAACCACCCAGGACAAAGCAGCCCACTTGATTAGCATCACAGACATTCAGTCACTCTACCATCAATGCTCAGTAGCAACAGCGTGTATTATCTAGAAGGTGCACTGTAGAAATTCACCAAAGTCTCTTTGCATCTTCTAAAGCCATGAAAACGTCCATCTAGGTGGACGAGGACAAAAGTAAAATAAGAACACCACCACCTGCAGTTTCCCTCTCAGTCTCCAAGCCACTTGCCATCCTGACTTGGAAGTATATTGCTGTTCCTTTATGCCCGTTGGGTTCATCCGCATCAAACGGACCGCAGTGGTTCAAGAAGGCAGCTCACCACCACCACCTTCTCCAGGGATGAACAATAAACAATGGCACAGCCAGTGACATCCACATCCCGCTTAAAAGAACATTTTTCTTAAGCTCCATGAAAAAAGACTTGCATTCATACAGCATCTTTCACAACCATAAGACATTCCTAGTATTTATTTCACTTTTATTGGAGTGGTTTTTAAACTGTAGTCCCTGTTGTAATATAATAAAAGTGACAGCCAATTAGCGTACAAGTTTCCTCAAAGAACAGTGAGTGAATGAGAAGATAATGAGCTTTAGTGATGGTGGTAGAGCAATAAATACTTGCCAAGAAACTGGTAGGAACTTGCCTGCTCTTCTTCAAAATAACCCCATGGCATCTTTTACATCTGCATGAGAAGGGCAATGAGGGTATTGTCTTATCCAAAACACACTGTAAAATGTGCCGACTGTTCCCAGCAATTTTATTCTCCCCTTTCAGGTTTCAAGTGACTTTTTTGTTTGTTCAAGTCCCCCTACCTCACAAGAACCTCAATCTCCTTTTGTTGCATCTCCCACTTTAATCCTAACCTCTGAAAAGCACAAGTCACATCAAAAGGATGCTCTCCCTTACCACTCCCACTGTTTTGTATTTTCTGTGCAGCGCTCTAAGTGATTACATATGGGTGATGGGCTCAAATCGACCTAATTACACATGGCAACTACCACATCCAATTTTCTTTCCAAGTCTTACAGTTTATTTTGACTGCAGGTTTAAGCTACATTTGGGATGCTTTCTCTTGTGGGGTAGACTAGAACTAGAACAATTTAAGAACAAGAGGTCTCCCTTTTAAGGTGGAGATGAGGAGAAATAGAAACAGAATATCGGTGCAGGAATAGACCATTCAGTCCTGCTTTTCCCTATATCTTTTGATATTTTTAGCCCCAAGCGCTATATCCAACTTCTATTTGAAATCATACAATATTTCAAACTCGACTACTTTCTGTGGTAGCATACTCATCACTCTCCGGGCAAAGAAATATTTCCTCACCTCAGTCCTAAATGGTTTACCATATATGCTTAGACTGCGATCTATGGTTCTGGACTCCTCCACCATTAGGAACATCCTTCTAGCATCTACCTTGACTCACTGGTTAAAATTCTATAGGTTTCTATGATATTTCCCCCCCTCAGAGAGTCATTAGGATATAGAATCCTCATATGGGCTACACCCTTCCTAGGGGTATAAATCTAACTATTCCTTCCTTAAGAATGCCCAGAGGTTATGAAAGTCATTACATAAATACAAATTTTTTATTCCTTTTTTCTAATCCTTTGGGATCATTTAATACATGGGCAGTGATGATGTAACACAGAAAAAGCTGCACTTCAATCCTCTCCAAATTCTCTCTCCAAAGAGGAACTTACCATGTTGCCAGGAATAAAAGATGTGAACACATGAGGGATGGTATGGGCCAATCTGAAGAGTCACGCTGGACTCCAAATAACTCCATTTCTCTCTGCACAGCTGCAGCCAGCCTTGTGAGTTTCCCTAGCACTCTCTGGTTTTAGTTCAGATCAGCTCGGGTTGTTTTCGTTGGAACAGGGAAGGTGAAGGAAAGATCGAAGTGTGAAACGTAAAATTGTTAGGGGTTTGGACAGAATGGATAAAGGTCGACAACCCAGATGTGAAGGAATTGTCACAGGAGTAGGTTGGAAAGTGAGGAGAGATGTTCAGCCAGAGGGTGGCGGCTGTCTAAAACATGCTGCAGTTGAACCAGGAACACCAGTTTCAATTTTAAAAAATACTTGGAGATGTACTTTAAATGCTATAGCCCAAGAGATGGGAAGTGGGATTAGGCTTGATCTCTTTCTTTTTCAACATGCACAGGCACCACAGGCTGAATGGCTTCCTTCAGGGACAAGTTTCCAAGTCACACACCATTTTGGTTTGGAAATAATTGTTTTTCCATCCATTTCACTGGATCGAAATCCTGGAATTCACAACCTAACAGGACTGGAGAATTGCCTTTACCTCAAGGATGAGGTTTAGTGGGACGACTATCCTTTAATGAAAAAGGAACTTGAGTTAACCTACTTAAAAATACCTCAATATCTCCAAACTCTTCAAGAGCTCCAGCAAATCACTTGATTCAAAGTCATGAAAACCTATTCCAACACTGAAAAGTAGACAAATGCAAATAATAACCAACTATTTCACTCTCACAATTACAAATTAGTGTCACCAAGGGATCTTTCAATAAATGCAACTTTTCACAATTTAATAGTTGATGAAAGAAATCATACTTACAATTTGCACCAAAATGAGACATCTCTTTTGATCTACTGTTAATTTCACAAGCAGACAAAATAACTCATCAAACAGCCTGTGATTTAAAAGTTAGGTGCCCTCCTAATTTACTTCAACCATGGAAACACGGCTGCTTGCCTGGATACAGCTGATGCAGACATTGCCATTTAATAACCATTCACACTGTCCTTAAATCAAATTCATGTACCCACTATAGTACTCACCGTAGATTTCCAGTTTTAGAATATGGATCAATACATTCATCCCTTGATAAAATCCGATGTGAGAAAAGTTTCTTTTCCGGATCCAGAAATCCTTCAGCATTAAAAAAAAGAAAAGGAATCAAGATGGGTCATTAAATTTAACTAACATTATTTGAAGTAAACTCATTGGGACGAACCAATTTCATACACTATTAAACAGCCATCCATAAAATATGGCTCAAAGATTAGGATCAAGAGCCAAACGCAATTCCAAAAAGTAGTTCTCTCATGCTACATTTCAAACAACATTATGTTTGCTCAATTGAGGTTTAAGCTTTCTAATGACAAAGATTTAATGCCAAGGAGATGGCGTGAACAAGGCTGAACTCATCAGAGCCTATCCATATCTATGAGGCACAGTCAGGAATACTCTACTTGCCTGAATGAGTACAGATCCAACAACACTCAAGAAGATTGACACCATTAAAGACACCATATTCACCAACCTAAACATTCTCTTCCTCTGCTATCAAAACTCAGTGGCAGCACAGATGCGCGGCAGCAACCACACCAGCACCCCATTAACAGCACATTCCAAACCTGCAACCTCTAGCACCCAGAACGATAAGGGCAAAAGATGCATGGGAACACTAGGTGCAAGTTATTCTCAAAGCCATGCATTATCCCAACTATATCGCCGTTGCTTCCCTATCTGAAGGTCAGAATTGTGGAGCACCCAGGTTAACAATACCATGGCTATACCTACAAAACATGCAAATGCAGCAGTTGAAGGTGGTGACTCCCCACCACCTATTAAGGACAATTAGGGAAAGGCAGTAGATGCTGGCTCAGCCCGCGACATCCACATTCTGTGAAGGAATTTTTTAAACAACTGTTCCAGTTCCCATCTCAGAATCCTGCCCGTCTCTCCCCTTTCCACATCTAAAGTCCGGTGGCAGCCTTGTGTTCGCCTCTCACCAACTAGGAAATTAAGTTTATAAATCTATACATTCTTGGGATGAGATGTCAATAGCAAGGCCAGCATTTTTACCTATCCATAATTACCTCAGAACAGATGGTGGTACGGTACCGAGAACTGAGCATTCTTCTGGGCCATTTCAAGGGCAGTTTAGAGTCAACCACATTGCTGTGAATCAGAAGTCACATGTAGGCCAGATTAGGTAAGGATGGCGGGATTTCCTCCCTTGAAGGACATCAGTGAACCAGTCAGCTTTTAACGGTATCAGTAGTTTTATGCACTTATTAATAAGATTAGAATTTGATTCCAATTTATAATAATTAACTGAATTTAAACTCCTCAGCTACCAGTGTAATTGAATACAGGTTCTTGGAGCCTTCATTTAGCACTATCACTCCATTGGCGGATGACCTCAACTCAGAGGCACAGGTTTCAATATGTGACTGAACAGGCTAATACTCCATCCACAGGACCTTGTGCACTTGGAGTAGGCTGTCGCGTGAAATTGTGGAGTGTGAAAAATACGATTTGCCTCCTACTCTTGTCACTGCTCACCACACTATTAAGATGTTAGCTTAATGGACAAGTTGCATGCATTCTGAGTGAGCAAGCTCCTCCATCATTAAGTGATAGTGTGGCGTGTTTCTGAATGAGTACGAGAGTGTGTTTGAACTGATTCTTTAGTCCTCCTCGCGACACTGCCTAATTGAGAGTTTAGAGAATAGGATCTGGCCAAGGGGAGTTTTCTCGGTTATCTGGACAGTGTTGAACCCAAAGCAGTCGCTTTAGAGGAATGGTTCCTGATTGAAGCCAACTCTGCAGACTAAAAAGACAGTGTTGGTTTTAGGGTCCCTCTATCAAATCCAGAGAATGCAGCATTGCTGGTGGAATTTCCCTCACACTCGGTGTTCCTGATAGAAAATTCAGATCTCACTGCAGTACAGGACTATGATGATGACAGCTGCTCTGTACACAAGGGCTCCTGTGTTTTGACCAACTCAGTTTGATTTGATTTATTACTGTCACGTGTACCAAGGTACAGTAAAAAGTATTATCCTACGTACTTTACAGGCAGATTGTACTATACAAGTATATAAGGGTAACAGAAGAGTACAGGATATAATGCTATAGCTTCCGAGAAGTGCAGAAAGGGATCAACATTAAAGAGTTCTATTCAAGTCTAATAACAGCGGAAAAGAAGCTACTCTTGAATCTATTTGTACATGTATACAAACTTTTATATATTCTGCCTGACAGAAGAGGGTGGAAGACGGTATAATAGGGGTGGAAGGGGTGTTTAATTATGTTGAGAGACAAGGGGACTCTTAGACTAAGGGTTATGATTGTGAATGCAACACTGGATATATGGATTATAAACCAGTAACATTAACACTATGGCACGTAAAAACTGTAGGGAATACAAATACACAAAATAGATCCAGGCCAAAAACATGATGCAAGACAAGATAAGCAGGCAATTCGAAGATCCGCTATTTCACACACGAGTGACAACTAATTCTTCTACATTTACTTCATACTTCAATGCAAAAGTCCTCTTCTGCTGCCTGTACATGCAAGCAGCCAGCAGGAATACAGTGTGGATTTAGCTTTAAAAATCACCAGAAATTAGTATCCCGAAAGCTCAACTCCAACACACAAGTAATTGGGGGTGGACAAAAGGGAAAATGAATGCAAATTCCGATTGCTTCCAATGTGAAAGAAAGGATTCCTGCGATAGAGCTGGCAAGTTATACACATAAATAGTTGGGACTGAAGCCAACAATCAAATTATAAATCTTCACATACCAGGAGGGGGAAAATTCAGAGTTCACTCTTTTGAAAAAAGACATGTAACAATATAGGTATAGCATAAAGATTCTGATAACACAAGACACAAAAAAGAATTTCAAAAATTCTGAACTTTTTCAAACATTGAATGGCTGTTCTGTATATAATCATAAAGAAACATGAAGTCATTATTAACACAAAGCAAAATATATAAAGGTGAGTGGCAAGTGGGACGAAAGTGACAGGTAAATCGTCCACTATTTGGCTTTGCTATTAATAATTTGAAATTCCAATTAAAATGTAGATCACAAACATTAAGCAGCCCAATGATTCAATATTGAGACCATCAGTTACAAATGTGGTATGTGCTTCTACTAAGTACTTCTAAATGAAAAACAAAATAAAAAGGCAAAATACTGCTGATGCTGTAGGTCAAATATAAACTGCAAGCGTTAGAAATACTCAGCAGAAAAGGTGGTAGAATCATTCCAGCACCTGCTGGTAAACATTACTACAAAGATAAAAAGCTCAGGCAACGCTCTGACATTGCTCATGAAATATCAACACTCTCTCAGCTTGGAGCAGGATCACAACATGGATATGGTTGGACTTTATAATGGGTGCCTGCTCTCAGAGAGCAGGATGGTAGTGCTATACACTGCAGGGTACCACATAACTCTATAGAAAGGAATTAGCAGAGTTTTTTTGTTGCATAGTCCATAAGGAGTACTTTTGCAAAAGAAATTGGAGGAATAATATAGCCAATTTTCTTTGCAAACAGCACAATGCTTAGGGGAACAATTAAATTGCAGTAATCCATGGCTTTCCCAAACACTGTAAAAAGTAGATACATCTGTTTGCAATAGTATTGCAGAAATGACCAACAGAGCGAAGACAATATTGCATCCTGTCATGAGGCATCTCCCATCATGTAGAATGGCAGCATCATTGTCTTGGTAATGCACGATGTTCAGATCCATTAACTGGACATTCATGACAGTATGGCCCATCAGCAATGCAACTGATATAAAACTATAATAGCTAAAGTTATTGCCCAGGACGTTCTGCAGTCCAATCAGAAAGTCCAATTAATTTTCACTCAACGTGACTAGAATTAAGGCTGTGCTAATATCAGAGGCGAATGTGGAAAAGCTTGAAACTGTAATATGTGGCTGCCAAAACAGCATAAAGCAACATGCTATAGACAGGCCAGAGAAAATCTTAGCAGCCCATCTAAATCCAGTTGAAAATGTTAGTTGTGGACAATTAATCGAAGAAACTACCCTATCCTCAACCATGAGCATAAAAGAAAAGAATCAGGCTTTTGTAAACTTTACCGACCCCAACTGCTGAACTGACAATAGGAACAGAAAAAGATCATTTAGCCACCCAACAAAATCTATTCTGCTTTTACACCAGATTATTTCCAATCTCCAGCTAACTGCAGATACCTATTTTTGCTCCATATAACTTGACATGACAAAAATAAGTTTTTAATTGTGCATTAAGTTTCATTGTGGAAGAGAGTTCCAAACTTCCAACATTTTTCGGATAGCATTGCTTAAAATATGTCACAGGACAAGTCTTGCCAGTGATTACGCTCCTTGTGTGCCTCTTCCCCATCTAATTCTATCAGCATTACCCTCTACGCTCTTATTGGGCACAAGCCTCTCTAGCCTCTACATGAAATGCATGTGGAATGAATAAGGTGAACAGCACATGTACATTCATGGGGAATGAAGAGGAAGAGAATAAGGGTTAACACTGTTAAGAGTCAGATGGGGAAAGACAAGGAGCAGTTTAAGTGCTGCATTAACTGCCTACATCAATTGGTTGAATCCAATGGCCCATTCTCTGTTGCATTACCAAATGTAATTTTCATGTTCATGATGTATCTGCTATTAGACAACACAGCAGATGGCATCACACTGGGTAAAATATTTCTTCCCACACCCAAAACTTCTCTTAATCATTCCGAACTGAACTGGAAAACAAAAGCACACATCCACTTGGCTGATATATTGGCCACATTGTGCTGCCAGAGCATGGAAGTTAGAACTACATGAACATAGCTGGCACGATTTAGAATGGAAAACAGTTTCAGAACATTTGTTGAACCACCAAAATGACTGTCAACATGATTAACATATGGGCAATGGTCTCAAAGTACAACTATATTTCAGAGCAGAATGATTAGATCACGTTGCCAAACAACATGAAAACAGATGACTGCACATTAAAACAAGATGAGTTTGTTTGACAAAATTTATAACTTGCCTCACTGATATCGCACTGGTATTAGCTAAGTCTAGGTGCAGTTAAAAAAGACTTGCAAGGGAGAGAAACTACTTGTACAAGATGTTCTGGTCTCCAAGCACAAGTTATGATCAACAAACACACTGAACAGACTTCGGTAAAAGTGACTGCGATATATTCAAGCAAATGCATTTCTATTACAGCATCCAACTGTGTACTTAGAAAAACTCAAGGTAAATTGGGACATATCTACATAGTTTTGAAAAAGAGATATTGTTTTAACCAACTTAATCAAATCTCTTTAAGGAAGTAACATGCATTGAACTTCCAGAAGGTATTTGATAAGCCGCCTCATCAAAGGAAATACTACAGGAAATAACAGCTCATTGTGTCAGGGTTAACATATTAGCATGGACAGAAAATTGCCTAGTTGGCAGAAAAGATATGTATGAATCGATCTTTGTTAGATATGAAGAATGTGAGAAGTAGAGTCCGACAGGAGTCTGTGCTGGCCTCAACCTTTTACAATTTATATCAATGACTTAAGTGAGACAAAGGCATGATAGCCAATTTCACAAATGACACCAAGACAGGTAGGAAAGAATACTGTGAGGAAGATTGAGCTATAGGGAGTGGCTGAATAGTCTGGACTATTTTCCCTGGCGAATTGGAGGCTGAGGACTGACCTTAGAGAGGTTCATAAAATCATGAGGGGTATAGATAGGTCTTTTCCCCAAGGTAGGGGAGTTCAAAACTAGATGGCATAGATTTAAGGTGAGAGGGGAAAGATTTAAAAGGGTCCTAAGGGGCAACTTTTTCAGAGAGGGTGGTGCATGTATAGAATAAGCTGTCGGAGGAAGTGGTGGAGGCTGGTACAATTACAACATTTAAAAGGTATCTGGATGGGTACATGAAAGGGAAGGGTTTAGAAGGAAATGGGCCAAATGCTGGCAAATGAGACTAGATTAATTTAGGATATCTGGTTGGCATGGAAGAGTTGGACCAAAGGGTCTGTTTCTGTATAGTACATCCCTATGATTTTGTGAAATAAGGAAATTGTAGACAACCGTAGATAAACTGAGTAGGTAAAAATATGGTAAAGGGAGTGCAATATGGGAAAATGTGAAGTTGTTTACTTTTGTAAGTAGCAGAAAAAGTATTACTTCAAAGATAAATGACTGCAGAAATACAAGGGGCAGAGGGTTTAGGCATTCTGATTTTTGAGTCTCAAAATGTTAGTATACCGGCACAGCATATCATCAGGAAAGCCAAGGAAATGCTATCCTTTATTACAAAAGGAATTGAACATAAAAGTAACGACGTTATGCTCCAGGTATACAGGGCCTTGTTGAGACCACATCTTGAAGACTGTGTGCATTTTTTGGTTTCAATATTTAGATAATTAAGTAAAAGGAGGTTGTTCAGAGTGGGCTTATTAGAACGATACCTGGAATGAGTACGCTGTCTTATGAGGATACCTTTGACAGGCGGGGCTTCCTTCCATGGAGCTTAAAAGAATGAGAAGTGTCTTGACTGAAGACACTTCCACTCATAAGATCCTGAATAGTTCTATGGCCCCAGCTCAAGTTATTATGCCTGTCTCTTTGTTGGCCACACGTATGGGCCCCAGCTATGCCTGTCTCTTTGTTGGCCACAGGTATGGGCCCCAGCTATGCCTGTCTCTTTGTTGGCTACGTAGAGCAGTTGATCTTCCGTAATTACACCGGCACCACTCCCCACCTCTTCCTCCGCTACATTGATGACTGCATTGGCGCCACCT
>NC_057713.1:92230710-92248973 GCF_004010195.1 Chiloscyllium plagiosum
CAATGACTGCAGATGCTGGAAACCAGATTCTGGATCAGTGGTGCTGGAAGAGCACAGCACTCTATGCCACTCTCTCCCCACCCCCACCCTCCTCTAGCTTATCTCTCCACGCTTCAGGCTCTCTGCCTTTATTCCTGATGAAGGGCTTTTGCCCGGAACGTCGATTTTGCCTGTCCTCGGATGCTGCCTGAATTGCTGTGCTCTTCCAGCACCACTGATCCAGAATCAAGTTATTATTGGACAAGTCAAATCCCAGAATGCAATCTTGCTTGATATATTGTGCTTTATTTAAATGTAGCGAGGTGATCTTTCACTGAAACTCAAGTATGCAATAATCCAGATTTGGCATTAATAATAAAACTGAAGTTTATTTTACAAACAAAAAAGAAATGAAATGGAATACACCAAGCTATTTACATACAATACAATCTGAAAGATTTTAAAACACACTAGAATTATAATTCCTTCTATCCCAATACCATCACTTCGTGGACTCAAACACCAAAGAGAGTTCACTTTTCTATTACCAAACTGTTTTTTTAAATTTTCAGTTCTGAGATTTTGGTAGCCTCTTCCTTGATTAATTTAGCACAGAGCTCTGACTCTGTCAGCTTCGAATAACACCTTCCAGGTGATAACTAAATAGTTTTAGCCTGGAACTTTCAAACTAAAATCTTCACACAAAGATAACCTATTCAGCAAATGTTCTGAATCTTCTTTTCTCAGGAGGGATTGTGTTTTATATCAAACTTCAACCGGGACTTCTATGAACGGAAAACAAAAGCTTTCCAAACCTTGGATTTTTTCCCCTCAGCAAAAAAATCAACTCCTTATTCTTCAAACTGAAAACAAACCAACCAAAACCCACATGTCAATGATTCAAATTTAAAACTCTAAAGTAAATAATATTTATATGAATCCTGCATCTTACATTACACCTCCCAATAAAGAACAAAAATGTCTCCTTGGAGTTTTTTCAACACTCAAAAGCTATCTTAATATTATTTCTATGTTACATTAACAATAGTAACATATTGACAGTAAACATTAAAATATAGTTGCTGTGTAACTCATTTTAAGTCCATTTGCACTGCTGTACCCAATGTCCTTAATATCTGCTCTCGATAAAGCATCTGCTGTAGCATTTCCTTTTCAAGGCACATGCACAATTTCACAGTTGAAAAATTAAGCTTCACTGAAATAATCACAAGTTTTTAAACCAGAAAAAGTTGCAAAAACATTGAAGGACCATAATTTGTATAAACAGCAGTTTTTTCCACATTGTTGTGTGGCATATTTCAAAACGATGGAGAGTTACAAGACTTGCTATCTCTTTCTCAATCATTGAACATTTTTGGTGGCACGTGATTAATTTCTTTGAAAAATAACTGATAATCTGTTTGAACTCCATCACATCACGTTGTGGTAAATCAGCCACCACACCGATACTGCTGGCATCAACACCCAGTTTGAACAGCTTCTCATAAGTCAGCGCGGGTAGAACTGGGGCAGTTGTCAGCCCAGCTGTCAAGTTTTCAAAGTTTGATTCCATCATTCCAATGTACCTTGAGAATATAGTTAATAAACAGGAGATGTAAAATACTGTATTCCCAAACTAGTCATCAATTGTTTTGAACATCTGCAACATTAATTTTGAATTTTGATCTGACTGTATTTCTTTGAATAATCCATATCTTATGAATATTGAACTACTGTTTAAATTATCACTTTGAGAGTAATGTTTCAAAGGGCTTACTCCTGCACCTATTTTCTATGTTTCCTAAAGGCACTGCCTCAGAAAAGCTTAGTGGAAATATGCATCAATGTCAAAAGATAAGGATTCCTATTTCTGGTTTTAAGTTGGTGTCCTGCACAATCTATAAAGATCCTCCCAAATGCCTTTAAGAGCAATGTATAAAATTCTACCAGGAAATAGACAAGGTCTTTTCCCTGGGGTGGAGGAGTCCAGAACAAGAAGGCACAGGTTTAGGTTGAGAGGGGAAAAATCTGTAAGGGACCTAGTGGGAAGCTTTTTCACAGAGGATAGTGTGTGTATGGAACAAACTGCCAGAGGGAGTGATGGAGGTTGGTACAATTACAAAATTTAAAAGGTATCTGGATGGGTATATGAATAAGAAGGGTTTGACAGGGATATGGGCCAAGTGCTTGCAAATGGGACTAGGTTGGGTTAGGATATCTGGTCGGCGTGAACGTTTTGGTCCAAAGGATCTGCTTCTGTGCTGTACATTTCTATGACTCTATGACTACACAGGATAAATGTAGGAAACACATCCCCCATGACCAGAGAGTCAGAAGTGGGAACAGGGTACTGAGCTAGGTGATCAGCCATGACCACATTAAGCAGATTCAAAGGGCTAAATGATATTACGACACATATTTTCTATGTTTTTTGCAGTTTCAATTTAAAGTTAAAGTTTCCCTTTTACCTGACCAATAGCATGTCCAAAATATCTTTACATAATCATGGTCATAAAAATATTTTGATATTTTAGCCTGGGTTTTCCTAATATTTGTGTGACTCTAGCATTAGAATATTGAGTTTTGCTCATAAAAGTTTGTTACAATACTCAGTTGAGACTAACCACTATCCTTTTGCTGGTAATTGAGGTAGTCTCTATTTCCTCTTTAATGCTTTCAATTTCTGATTAGATGTTTGATATAACCCTTTCAATTCAGAATCTGGTTTGTTGCATTTCTAAGAAAGAAGATAGGTTAAACATATCAGGCTTATTCTCTTTACTTTCATTCATTTTAGTTAAAGCTTCAAAAATTGCAACCAATAGCACAATCTCCAATTCATCTCCCTTTTTGATAGGCTGCTTTTCTTCTTGTTTAGTTCTAGGGGTCTGAACACACAGAAAACAACCCAGAATGTTCCTTCTGTAACATTTCAGTTTCTTTTACCTCCACTGTCTGATGCACTGCCCTTAGCTAAGCCAATATTCTTGAATCTGCCAGATCGTTTTGCAAAGTAAAGTAAATTTCTCCTGTAGAAATTTGATGCATTATTCCCACCATAACTTTTTCAATTTCCAGGTCACACGTTAATCTAACACAATATGCAATGATTTGGAGATCCCAGTGTTGGACTGGGGTGGACAAAGTTAAAAATCACACAACACCAGGTTATAGTCTAACAGGTTTATTTGGAAGTGCTAGCTTTCGGAGCACTGCTCCTTCATCAGCTACTCCATTTTTTTTAATAGATCCCAAAGAAACATGTTCTTTTGTACTACTGCTACAGTTTTAGGACCTATTCCCTTTCCTGATTCCCTCTATACTGTAGAGTCCTTCGACTTTCTGACTTTGTCTCCCTTTTAAATTTCATCAATTATTTTTGGCATGTTCTATCTTGTTACATTTGAAGTATGTTAATTTATTTATATTACCTTTTAGTTCCAGCCTTTCTCATTTCATACTTTGGCATCCTACTGTCTATCTCTAAAACTAGTATGTCTTCCAGCTGCAGATTTTCAATTCCTCCAATTTCTTTGTGGATTTCCACATAACCACCTCTGCACCTGTACCTGTTTGTCTCAGACATCATAGATATCTGACAGAATTCCTGCTTCTCTGAGGATGGCATGGCGGCTAAGTGGTTAGCACTGCTGGCTCACAGCACCAGGAACACAGGTTCGATTCCAGCCTCAGGCAACTGTCTATGAGGAGTTTGCATAACCTTCCTTTGCCTGCATATGTTTCCTCCAGGTCTCTGGTTTTCTCTCACAATCCAAAGATGTGCAGGTTAGGTGGATTGGGTATGGTAAATTGTTTATTGTGTCCAGGGATGTGCAGGCTAGGTGGGTTACNNNACTATGGGCAATTTAGCATGGCCAATTCACCTGACCTGCACATTTTTGGACTGTGGGAGGAAACCGGAGCACCCGGAGGAAACCCACACAGACACGGGGAGAATGTGCAAACTCCACACAGACAGTTGTCTGAGGTGGGAATTGAACCTGGATCTCTGGCGCTGTGAGGCAGCAGTGCTAACCACTGTGCCACCGTGCCGCCCACAAATCAATGGGAAATGCAGGGTTACAGGGATAGAGCAAAGGGTTGGGCCTGGGTAGGATACTCTTTGGAGAGTCAGTATGGACTTGATAGGCTGAATGGCCTGCTTCCACAATGTAGAGATTCTATGATTTGACTTGTTACATTTCATAACCTCATAAGCATTGGCTTTTTTGACAGCTTTGTACTCTGCAGAATGTTCTTCTACCTTATAAAATCATAGATAGACCGGTTAAAAAGCTCTGCAACATAAGGTCCAATCATATTGTGGCCACTTCATCTATCTAGTAATCATCTCCATTGAGGTAAAATACTGCTCCACTGCATCCTCTGCAAACTTAGGCACTAAACATAGATTTTCAAGTAAATCAAAACCCTCACTGGAATCAAGATGATCATCCAAGACTTTCCCTCCTCTTTCCATCTTTATTCTAGCTTTTCTTGGGTTAATTCATGTTCACTAAGTTCACTGTACGTTTGGAGTTCAAATTTTTTTTAATTCTATCCCCTCACCTGTCACCTTCCTGTGCTTTTTCTTCTGGCTCAAGTTTTTTCTTATCTCACTAAATCCCTATTTCAGGTTTCCTTTCTTCCAATTCTAAATGTTGGATAATCAGATGAAGCTTCTCATCCTTATGCGATTTTGTTTTTACCTCTACTTTCAATTTACTGAATTCTCTCAGTTTAGCTTTACTCAAAAGATGTCAAATAATCCAGTGATCCAGCTTCCATTTACAAATCTCCTAGCAACATATAAAGCCATCTTCAAATGGCTTCACTAGAACATGGCCATTTTATGGCCAGAACCAGCAGATGGACGCAGACCCCTCTGATGTCTAGCAAATTTAAATTCCATACAAGCTTAGACTTGTTATGATCTCAGCTGATAATAATAATATTGGACAAGTCACATCGCAACATAATTTGTAAGATTTTGAAACACACAGTAATGCTACAATCCCATCTATCCCAACACCATCACTTTAGAGCACTGAAAGAGCAAAAAGAGTTGACTCCTCTATCCAATCTATAGTTTACCATAGCTGTTACTTTAAATTCCCGTCTTGAGAATTTGGCAGCCTCTTCCTTAGTTAGTCATGCATTTGAGTTTAGACTTTGTCAGCTTTGAATAACCCTTTTGAGGTTCTAACCAAGCACTTCTAGTCTGGAACTTTCAAAATAAATCCTTACACTGAGATACCTGTTTCCTAACTGTTCTGAATTATCACCTTTCTTCAGGAAGAACTGTATTTTACCTGTAAATCCAAACTTGTGCCAACTGACGACAAATCCAATCTATGGGTTTTTAACCTAAGCTAAACTGGTTCGTTTAAATGAAAGTAAATAATGCTCTTCAATGTTTATTTCGTTGATTCGTAAAACTAACATAAACAAATCCCCATTATCACCCAGGGACTTCCTCTCTCATACTTATGTAATATCAGAGTCATACAGCACAGAAACAGACTCTTCAGTCCAACCAGCCAATGCCGAACAAAATCCCAAACTAAACTAGTCCCACCCATCTGCTCCTGCGCCATATCCCTACTAACCTTTCCTTTTCATATACTTAACCAAATGACTTTTAAATGTTGTAATTATACACATATCCACCACTTTCTCAGGACGTTCACTGCACACATTTGCCCTCAAGACTTCCTGAACATCTTTCTCCTCTGACCTTAAAAACCATTGACGAGTTAATCATTGAAGCCAG
This sequence comes from Chiloscyllium plagiosum, assembly GCF_004010195.1. Classification (NCBI taxonomy): domain Eukaryota; kingdom Metazoa; phylum Chordata; class Chondrichthyes; order Orectolobiformes; family Hemiscylliidae; genus Chiloscyllium; species Chiloscyllium plagiosum. Next base: position 92,236,463 of record NC_057713.1, read on the forward strand.
TCATACACACAGACCAAAACCCATTTATCATTCGTTCAATATTCAAACTCTCAAATAAATGACTTTAACACGTCTAAATCATAACAAGATGGACACAGAGAGACTGTTTACATTTCTGGATCAGACCAGAACTAGGGGCACTACTTTAAACTTGGGCATTTCCCTTCCACGACAGAGATAAGGAGGTTTTTGTTTCTCTCTCAGAAGACTCTACAACTTTGGAACTTTCTGCCTCAGAAGCTGGCCAAGGCTACGTCATTGAACATTTTTAAGAATGAGATGTGTAGGTTATTGTTAGGCAGTGGAAAGATGGGAATGTGAAATATGAAACAAAACAGATCAACTGATATCTTATTCAATGGCAAAGCAGGGTCAAGGGGTCGAATGATATATTTCTGCCCTTATTTACACAACATCAGAATTAAGGAACCTGGCAGATGTCCACTCACTAACCCAGGAGCCCATTGTTTCTCTTTACATCAACATACTAGCTCAGATGGTACACTGAACATGACAGCTTTAATCTTTCAAAATTCTTTAGCCCCAACCAAAGGCATGGACTCCTTCTGGAGCAGCATCACATCAGGGCTGGCACAGACACAGTTGTTTTCATACAACAGAGAGTCTAGACGGAGAGCGCTGGCAGACAATTGAACCAACTTGGCAAAGAAGGAACAACAGCAGTTAATTCGCCACAAACCCAACTTCCAGATGTTCATTCTCTTCCATCAAATGGAGCTCAGGAGACAAGAGTGCTCATTGCACTTTCAGATCCCAGGGCAGGCACACAGGTTTGAATACCATTACCCCTCCCTGAGAAAACCTCACCGCTTCAACACTAGGAACAGTCCATTTGATCACGTGTTCTACTCCGCATACATGTGATAAAAAGCAAAAAAAGTATTATGTGCTAACTTGCATTAAGTCCTGTACTCACTGCTTTGCCTCCATTCAAGCAATATATTGACTTTAAATAAAACCAAGAAGTGCTAGAAAAGTTCAGTGCATCTGGCTGTACCCATGGAGAAAGAAAGAGTTTGAAGAAGAGTTGTATTTCACTCAAAATGTTTGTACTGTTTGTCTCTCTATTACCTGCTGCCAGAGTGGCTGTGTTCCACCAGGATTTGAATTTTTATTTCAGAATTCCAGCCTCTGTAATATTCCACTCTTACTTTAGTCTTGATTTTAAAATTATTCTTCTTGTTTTCAGATTCCCTCCATGGGCAATGCCCCTCCCTATCCCCATAATTTCCTAGAACTCTACAACCCTTTTGAGTTTCCGCATTCCTCTAGCTGCGGCCTCTCCAATATCTTGGAGTGCAATTGCTTACGGGTGGCCATGGATTGAGTCGGCAAGTTCCCAGCTCTGGAATTCCCTCTCCCACGCACACAGTTTTCCATCTTTCGGACACCAGTTTTTTGACCCAAGTCGTGGTCGAACCAACATTTTATACAGGTCCAGTAAAACTTCCCTCCTCTTGGATTCTACAGTTTGAGTAATAAAAGCAAGAATCCCATATGCTTTCTTAAGCATACTGTCTACTTGTCCAGCTACCTTCAGGGATCTGTGAATATGCACACCAAAGTCCCTCTCATTCTCATTAGTCCAGGGACCTATCATTGAAACTATAATTCCCTGTCTTGTTAGCCCTCCCCAAGTGCACCACCTCTCTCTTTGCCAGATTAAATTCCATTTGCCAACTAACCAGCCCACTAAAATCCCCCTGCATTTTACAGCGCTCCTCCTCATTTTTCAATTTTTATGCAACCCATGAATTTTCTTAACTGCATCGTCTAGTGAGACTGAGTGGGAAACTATAGCAATGTGTTTATGCCCAAAGAACATTGTGGTGAATCAGCCTGTATAGCAATGATACAGGGACTAAGGAAATAAACAATGAAGACAGATTGCATAAAAATAGCTTGTATTCTCTTGATGAGGAAGATTATGGAGTGATATAACTGAGGTACTCAAATGAGTAAAACTATTTCCTCTAGGTGTGATGGGGGCAAATAAAGGGGGGATCAAAGCTAGAGCCATCAGGATAATTTTAAAAAAGTACTTCCTTACACAAAGGATAGTGAGAATCTAAAATTCTTTTCCAAAAGTAATCAAAGTAATTTTCATTTCCTTTAAATCCTATCCAGGTCCCATGTCTAAACTTCAACAGAAATTCAACAGCCAAGTACAAGATTTTGCAAGATCCCTCATCAGTGATGTTGCTGTTTTAGAAGCAAAAATAAACACAGCATTTCAAACCTTCGAAGAAATAAAATAAAGGTGGTCATTCCTGGGATAGCTTGTTTAATGGAATTGCTAGAACAATGCTGTGATCTTCAGACTGATACTGCCACCAACTGTTCATTGAAAACATTACAATTACATAATTTGAAAACCTTCAAACCAAATGAAATTTGAACATGTGCACGTTGATAGGCAACAAAAAGACTGCTACTGCTAAAAGTTAAATCTCTGGCAATGGACACAAAGTAGAGTAGCCAATTTGTTTCTAAATTCTTTTATTAATATTTAGTTTAGCAACAAAATATTACCCAACACCACCAGAGGAAACGTCAGATATTTCCTCAACAAGTAAATTTCAGTTAATTTAACACTATGCTGATTAAGATCAAGGAAGAATAATCGATTCCATCAAATCTTCTCCAATCAGGGTCCATATAACTCCACGTACTTGTCTCCACCTTGAGGCAATACTAAACTCCCTACTTTGAACACCCTATGAACAAAATAATCCTCATGAATAGCTTTATGAACCTTGGTATATCTCACTTTTAATACTTAACTTGCTTTCCAGGAATGGATACAGAATTCTGGAGTAAAGACAAATTGTAAATCAATGTAAAATAAAAATCTTCCAAATATAAATAATATTCAGGTTATAGTCACAGCATCCTATAGCACGGATACAGACCCTTCAGCCCAAACTGGTCCATGCCAACCAAAACGCCCATTTACACTAAACCCATCTCCCTGCACTTCGCCCATATCCTTATAATCCCTTCCTATCTGTGTTTTGTCCAAATGCCTTTTAAATGTTGTTAAGGCACTCATTTCAACCACTTCAGCTGGCAGCTCTTTCCATATGTGTACCACCCTCTGTGTAAAAACGTTGCCCCTCAGGTTCTATTTAATTCTTTCCTCTCCAACCTTAAACTGATGCCCTCCAGTCCTCTATCCTCCAACCCTGGGAAAAGGACTGAGTGCATTCACCCTATCCATACCTCTCACGATCTTATACACCTCTCTAAGGTCCCCCCCTCAGTTGTCTACGCTCTAAAGAAAAATCCTAGTTTGTCGGACCACTCCCTATACCTCAGACTATTGAGTCTTGGCAACATCCTTGTAAATTTCTTCTGCACTCTTTCCAGTTTAATAACATCCTACAGCAAGGCGACCAAAACGGAACACAATCCTCCAAATGCAGCCTCACCAATGTCCTATTTAACTGCAACATAACTTCCCACCTTCTATACTCTGACTGATGAAGGCCAGTGTGCCAAAAGTCTTCTTCACTGCCCTGTCTACCTGCGACTCCATTTTCAGAGAACCGTGCACCTGAACTCCAAGGTCCCCATGTTCCACTACACTCCTTAATGCCCTACCATTCACCATGAAACTCCTTATCTTGATTTAACTTTCCAAATTGTGCTCCAAAAATGTTGACATCCAAGAAACTTACTCAGATTCACATTATGATATCACGTGGGCCAGGTCTGGCAAGTAGAGGTGACAGATATCTTTCCAAGACACGAGTGAACGAGATGGATTTTAACTACAATCAACAATAGCTTTATGGTTGCCATTACTCAGTCTTGCTTTATATTCCAGATTTATTGATAGATTGCGAATTCCATCAGCCGCTGTGGTGGGATTTGAACCTCTGCCCCCAAGGGCATGAGCCTAGGATTGCGATTACTGGCACAGGTGACATTACCACTATGTCAGCATCTTGCCCAAGTAACACAGCAGTGTAACATCTCGATGCTATCAACTCATTACCATGATTCCTACATGAAGTGCATCCACTGGCTTTGTGCATCAGCAAGAGTGGCCCAGCTTAATTACTTGCTTGGGTTATTTCAAGCAAGCCGACATTGCTTAAAGTGTAATTGTATTGTAGTGGCACCCTAACCCTTCCCCACTATTTGTGGTCCATAGAGCAGTGAGTATTGACCTTAGTGTCTTCCGCTGACCACCACAAATACACATCATCTATAGTCTGTGAATGGTGGCAATTCTGTTCCCACTCAGCAGAAGGTTTGCAAAACACTCTTGATGTCTAATTCTGCACAAAAGAACCATGGCCTGTCCCTGAATGATGCATAAATATCAAGCCACACCGACAGCCAAAATATTCCAGCTCCCCTACATAAGCAAATATTCAGTAATATGATGAACATTTCCTACATTAGCAGTCAGCATTCTCAAAAGGCCACCAGTGACGACGAGGTCCAACACTAGTTCAGCTGCATCAGCCATTTACAAACTAGAGGCAGTCCCCGAATTGCAAATGAGTTCTATTCTGGAATCCGTTCATAACTCCGAGCACAATCAAAAGCTCTGTACAAATGCATATCTGTCAGGTCTTTAAAAATTAAAAGCATTTATGGAATGGCATTCATTAAGTACGAGATTACAAGGTGGAAGTTCGTAAACTGACGACCCCCTCTATTGCAATAAAGGTTACAAGGGGTCCTGATAGAGGTACAGGAGATTTTAACAGGCAAAGATAGGACAGATAGAAACATCAGCGGAGGCATCAATAAACAGGGGATATAAATTTAAAGCAAGAAGGTGACAGATTCCTCCAAGCTCCCTGGCCCTGTCACCAAACACTTTGTTGCTTATGCCCATCAGTCTTCTTTCATAAATTTACCCATCACAGTCCTCTACGGAATCCACAGCTGAACTCACATCCAACTGCTTGCAATCAAAGATGGTGTCTTATTTCAATGGATTTGAAACATTAATGCTTCCTTAGCTTGTTGTATGTACTATATTGCAAACGTCTCAAGTACAAATATAACCATAGTCAATGCAAGTAAACGTGTGATCAATTCAGCTGAGAAAAGGGAGTGTGCCATGAAACTGTTTGTCTTATATTGAAGTGTGCTGTATTACTCAGAAGGTTGGGAACCGTTGCTCTACAACATAAGCAGCGTCAGACTTGGCTGTGAATGTGGAATCAATTTATGGAAGAGCTTCAATGTCACTTTCTTCCTGCTGGTCCTCAACTGCCTGGGAAGGATGGATTTCTTGTCCCTTTTCCCATTCAGGTGCCCAAAAATAAGGGGAAAGTAGGAGGTGCATGGGATGTGAGGAAGAAGAACATTAGGAATAAAGATGGCAACATCCTCAATATTTTCGGTATGACCACTGCAACAATCCCTCCAATAACTCAGTGCCATCTCCCCAGTAGGGTTTGGATTATAAAAGTGTGCTTCTCCAGCCCAACCAGCTGGCTCCTGCTACTTCCACTTGTCTGCCATTTAATCCACAAGAGGCAGCAAGTGTGTTAGTGACCATGGTGATTCCTGTTTGGGTGATGGAGCAGTCAAGGTCGCAAGATGGTCGTGTCTCTAAGTGATGAAATGTGGGTGTGAGACTTGCAATGCTGCAGAGATGAGGGGACAATGAAGCAATTAAATATCATGGACAAGGCCAGACTGACAAGAGATTGTTGGGAAGCAGCTGTGAGCTGAAAATGTGTTGCTGGAAAAGCGCAGCAGGTCAGGCAGCCTCCAAGGAGCAGGAGAATCAACTTTTCGGGCATGAGCCCTTCTTCAGGAAGAAGGGCTCTTTCCTGAAGAAGGGCTCATGCCCGAAACGTCGATTCTCCTGCTCCTAGGATGCTGCCTGACCTGCTGCGCTTTTCCAGCAACAAATTTTCAGCTCTGATCTCCAGCATCTGCAGTCCTCACTTTCTCCGGGAAGCAGCTGTGGCAATTTCAATGATTGAAACTAGTGGTGAAGCTTTTAAACGTCCTGCAACATCACATCAAGATCCTCAGCATTCAGCTAAGGCACTTGCCTCGTGCTCCTTGTTAGCATGTGATACAAGGTGCTCCTGGCCCAGAGCATTCCTCCTTTACCAAGTTCTGAAAGACCACAAAATAAAACCTAGGTGCGAGCAGTCTCCATGGTCTGCTATTTCTTGTTGTCTTGCAAAGCTCAGCAAGATGGCAGCACCTTCACTCACCACAATACAATTCTACTTCAAGCAATGCAGGTTAGCTTTAAGTACCCAAGGAAATAACAAGCCAGGCCCCTCTTGCTGATTCAGAAAGCCAATGAGTGCATCTCATGTCGAAATCATGTAATGAGCTGACAGCATCAAGACGTTACACTCCCTATGTTACTTCAAGTGGCATAGTGGTAATGTCACTCGGCTAATAATCTTGGGGACGCCACAGCAGCTGGTAGAATTTGAATTCGATCAATAAATCTGGTATATAAAGCAATACTCAGTACAGGTGACCATAAAACTATCGCTGATCATTCTGAAAACCTATTGGTTCACTCATGTTCTTCAAGGAAGGAAATGTGTCATCTTTACCACCTGGTCTACATGTAACTCCAGACCCAAAGGAATGTGGTTGATTCTTAACTGCCTTCTGAGATGCAGCAGGAAGCTGCTCAGTTGCATTCAGCTACGTATGGGCCCACATCCCCTGAGAAAAAAACCTTAATGGCGCGGAATACTCCAGCATGGGCAATCCAAATGCCTGTGTACTGCAGCTTTACAATTTAACTCCTCACGAGTACCTCTTGCAGTTCAAAGAACTACCACAGCACAGACTACAGTGACCCTTCAAAGAGAAGGAACGTTTTTTAAGCAACAAGGTGCACAGCAATAGTGTCCCACCATAAATAAAACAATGCTCCAAGGCAAAAAGGTGGCATTCCCTCTGCCATCTCTTGCCACACTCTCCCTGTTTGCAGACTTTATAAGACACAAAGTCCCTGAAAGGATTCAAGATGCACAACAGGCCACTTTCCATCATAACTGACTTCAGTATTGCATCCCATGTTTTAAAACCATTTCTCCAGCCACTTCCCTCCCACCTACCTGCAATTGTGTGCGCGTAGAGCCTACTGCCAAAGGTGAACACGTGCAACTCGTACAGTTTTGCTATTTTTTCCAGAAACTCTTTACAGTGAGGTCGTAGTCGAGTGTGTAGCATTGGCTCTCCCCGCCCCAGTTGGAAATGGAATATTCCCTGCAGGTGATTGTAAAAAACACAGAAGCACCATAAATCGACATAACCGAACTGCAATGAACTAACAGCATCACAATTAATTTCAGATTATACATAAATTGCAGCCAGTTAATTATTGATGCTTTAACCAGGTGGCCTTCGCTATTTCAAGGAGATGTGTATCAGAAATATTTGGCAAATATGAAAGATCAAAAAACACACTGAAATAACAATTTACATACAAATCAGCTGAACAAATACCAAAAATTGTCCACTAATAGAATAGGGACGTATACGTGAAGCAATGAATTTTGGTGCAATGAGTCGTAAGGACCTCCTGTACCACAAAAGCTCTTGGTAGACATGGCAGTTCCACATTATCCAAAACTACTATATTACGCAATAAGCAATATATTGCAATACTTCTCGAGATTGCCTCGTAACATCCTATTCATTATTGCACAGGTGAAGGGATATATAACAGATTTACTGTTTTTAAATGCATGTTAAGGTGAAGGTCAACAACACAAACTTTACTTATACAGCACATTTGAAACATCCTAAGGTCTTCGCAGCAGTCAGCTAAAATGTGAGATCAAAGCACTTGAGACGACCAGACATATGGGCAGACTTTAAGGAGTGGTTTAGAAGAAAAGACAGAGGTAAAATGTTGGAAAGCATTACTGGGGGTAACTGAAAATATAGACATCAGTGGTTGAGTAATTGGTGCGCCAGGGTTTAAATGAATACCAGAAAACGACACGTCAGAGAAAAATGCAGGTGCATTACTAACAGTTGCTGTGTTTGAAGTGCAGGAGGTCGCAGATTGCAAGCAAGGTGAAAAAAAAACACAGGAGGTGAGGCTTCCATAGTTCGGAGGTCATGAGAAAGATGAGTTCAAATAAGAGATTGAGAGACAGATCTTAATTGTAACAGAAGACAGACAAGGAAGGCACTTTGCTGCGTACACAATTACAGTATCAATGCATTAAACAACAGAAAGGTGTAATGGTAGATTAGTCGTAAGTTAGAGACAGACAAAAAAATGACAGAAACAAATTTAAATGTTAGCTTGTATCCTGTCCATGAGGATGACAGGAAGTGACTTCCACACATGGAGCCTTGGATATGGTGAACCTTCTATTCGAGATAACAAGAAACAGACAGATCGAGAAGGGCAGATGGTGAACAATAATTGGAGGCATCAAAGGAAAGGGATGATAGCAGTCGCCGTCAAGAAAAGAACTAAACAATTTTCAGTGTTCCATAGAATTTAGTCAAGCATGCAATGATTAGACTGAGAGAGATCCAGAGGGCACACAATCTCAGGAAGTTAATGAATGCCGGAGATGAATCATTTGCAAGACATTAGATAGGGTTATGTCATGAATGGTACAAGTCGGAGATAGGAAGGAACAGTCGAAATGAGAACAGAAGCCTGGGTTAAACGGAAAAAGCTGGAGGTTAAACCATCAGCAGCACAGAGGGGTTGTGATTCATAAGGAGATTAGATACACCTTACAATTTAGCTAATGTAATCTGATTGGCTCTGTACAATTCTGAGCGATCTGTTTTGAAAAGTAACAACCTCAATGACGAATGATTCATGAAAGTGCTTGACAGTAATGTTCAGGAACAAATCAATCAACAAGGTCACCAGTCAAACTGAAAATTATGTTTTCAGTTAATATTTAGGTCAAAACCTTCAAGATCATTTAAGAATTAACAGTAAATTCCTTAACTTTAAACCAAACAATATAAAGGTAAGAAAGTTGTTGATGGGTGAGGACAGACACAACAAAATGAAGACAGTTACCAGAAAAGCAGGGTAGACTGAAGTGAAGTCAAAGGAAAATTTAATGGCAAATATCTAGAGGACACTGAGTTAGTTGCTATCAGAGCAAGAGATCTTCCAGAGTTGTTGTCCCAAATTCTATAGCAGAGAATCCAAAATAATTTAAATGAGGTATGAAATATATGTCCTTTAAAACTGTAGAAGACAATGGATAAGTGGAGAACTTTTCTTGAGTTAAGATCAGGAGAATTGAAGTTGGTACAGCAAAGACTTTTCATATGTAGCAAAGCAAGTGATTAGATCATCAGAATAGAGAGAGAGAGAGATGTGAGAATTCAGCAGAGATCAATTCAATGTCCATGAGCTGAAACATTGGGAGGCCAAGTTAAGAAAAAAAAGGACGAGAAATGTTGATTAGTCTTTTTTCTAAAATTAAGCTTCACTGCTGCAACGGCAGATTTATGAGGAGATATCAATCACTGATTGTTGTTGGCTGGACACAATACAAGTTTATTGAAAGGCCAGGTTGAAATTTATGAGGCACTGCAGTGCTACGAATTAAGCTGTGAAGTAAACCCAAAAAGAGAAGAAAGAATAGGCTACACAACATTCCCTGACAGCTCCTCAGTGGAACATGCAGAAGGGTTAGAAGAGTAAAGCAGGAAAGAGTAGCAAGGCAATGCCGGACGGCCATTCCTTTCAGCTGATTTGTGTGGCTGATGGGGTCAGATTGGGCTACATAATGTGTTCTGCCTCGTGACATTGTGGAAGAAGAAAGGAGGGAGGGACTGGTCAGAGAAGCCCAGTGGTAGTGAAGTGCAAACTGTACAACATATTGGTCTGGAAACAAAGCAAAAGATTAGGTTAGGTAAATTACGAGGTCTGGCTGGTAATCCCAAACAGTCCCACAAGTGTCAGGTCATGCAACAAATTAAATCTCTCAACCACGTGATGGAGATACACTGCTGAATAAGCAAGACTGCAGTTACACAGGAGTGAAGACCTCTGCAAAGAGATAAAGAGTTGATTTAATTTGATATTAGCTCCAACTCTCCTCTTTTAAAAATAAATCTTCAAATCTCTTTTCACCAAGCCTTTGATCAACCATTATAAATACCACTTCACATGGTTCAGTTTTGTTTGAGAACAATCCTCCAAATATGTACATGTAGGTCATAGTTAATGACCATCAGAGAAAATGGGATGTGTTGTAACTTCTTGCAAGAATCGGCTTCAACCAAACAGCGCCATCTCCAGAGCAAAGGCATTGCTTGGCTCGAGATTATTACCAGCACCTCACCTTATTGGACATCTTTTGGCACAACTGCTCCGTTGTATGGATTAAAGTCTGATCCAGATCCACCATCAAAACTAATTTCCGATTTTTGTGTAACCACTGTTGATCCTCTCGACCCAACTGTTCAGCTTGCTGTGAGAAGCAGAGATTGGGGTGTAGTGGGGCGTAAAAAGAAAGAGAATACAAGTAAATCTTTAAAACTCCATACCAGTACATAGAGTTGCCCAGCGCAGAAAACAGGCCTTTTGTTCAACAGGCCAATTCCAGACAATATCGTCCAGATGAGCTTCCTTCCACTCTATTAGCATATTATTCAATTCCTTTCTCTCTCTTGTGCCTTTAAATACATTTAACCTGATTATCTGAACCTTGGTGACAGCTTCCACATTCTCACCACTCTCAGCATAAAGAAGCTTCTTCTGAACTGGATATTGGTTTAATTACTGACCACCTCATATTACTGGACCTTAGACTCGCAAAAAGCAGCAATACCTCTCTAAGTCTCACATATCAAATATCTTCCTTGTTTTGAAGACATTAATCACATCGTCACAATCTCTCTTCAAGAGAGAACAAGCATGAGCCTATTCAGACTCTACAGACAGTTGTCCCCCTCAGCCGTGACAGAATGAACACCCTGGGTTCACACCTTCCTGTTATTAGGATAACAAAGTCTACAGCACAGTCAAAGGCCTTTCAACCCATTAGGTCTGCGCCAGTTTCTACACTTCTCACTTCAATCAGGAAGCATGACCTCGATGAATTTGCCAGAATCACGAGCTTGATTATGATTCACGTATCTAGGGCTACTGCTTTGATTAACAGCTACTTTACTGAAGGCTCCCACATGTAAAATAGATAGATTACTAATAAGCAGGAATACAATATCAAAATCCACTTGTAAATTTTAGTTAACAATGAATTTTGAAGGGATAACAGCAGGTCAAAATGGAGGAAATGAAATTTTAAAAATAGCCATTCAGGCCTCAAGTATCTTCTATGGTTTAACTAGAACATGGCTAATCTTCATCCAAATGCCACAATCCTTCAATAATCTTGCTCAGGCAGATTGTGGCAATATTACTAGACTAATAGACTAAAGGCCCAGGCTGATACACGAGGGACAAAGTTTCAAATCCTATCAAAGCAGCTGGTGGAATTTAAATTCAATTAAGTACTAATGAAGTCTGGTATTATCATCTAAAGTCAATAATGGTGTCCATAAAGCTAGCATGAATTGTTCTGAAAAAAAAACACCATCTGATTCACTAACCTTCGGCAAGGAAGAAAATTTGCCATCTTACCTGGTCTGATGTAAACGTAAATCCAAACCCACAGCAAGGTGGATGATTCTTAGCTGCCCTCTGAAATGAGTCGCTAAGTTGTCAAGGGCCCATTAGGAGATGGCAACAAATGTTAGCGTTGCCAGTCATGCCCATGATCCATAAAACAATAGAAAAATTTATCCATGGATCTCAGCTTTTGAAGTTTCAGCGCACTCGGCCTGAGTGTGAAAAACGTCTGTCCCGATTTCACTCCTCAGGCAACCTAATGTGAAGTTTTAAAACATACTAGCTTGTTTTGGATGCTACATCACAGGAAGTACCTGCACCTAACCACATCAAAATTTTAATACTGCAAACTCGATTACATCACCCCTCAACCTTTGTACTTCAAAGGTATACAACCCAGGTTCTGTATGTGGCCCTCAAACCGCAACTCCTTCAGTTTAGATAACACTGCAGTCAATCTACACGGCAGCACTCTCTAAGACACAGTGTATATTGTTCCCGAGATGCATACACAGAATTGAATTCTAATACTTTAAAGACATACTCCAACCAAAGCAATAGATCCAAGCAATTGTACATGGAAAGTAATTAATGTACAAATACAAATATAAAAGAATACAAAGTTCTCAAAGAGCATTTGTAAAAGTATGAACAAAATATTCCACAATTTTTAAAAGGATACAAGACGTTCAACTGAATGTAAGGAGTGGAGGAGGGAAACCAGCTGGGGAGGGGAGGGCGGAGAGCAAATACAAATATAAAAGAATACAAAGTTCTCAAAGAGCATTTGTAAAAGTATGAACAAAATATTCCACAATTTTTAAAAGGATACAAGACGTTCAACTGAATGTAAGGAGTGGAGGAGGGAAACCAGCTGGGGAGGGGAGGGCGGAGAGAGGGGAGGGC
>NC_057713.1:92254826-92269230 GCF_004010195.1 Chiloscyllium plagiosum
AACAGGGGGAGCAAGTGACAGGCAGTGAATGACAGCAAATGAGAAAGTAAGCAAAGGACAGCAAGCAAGCCAAAAACAGAGAGAGAGAGAAAACATGATCAATTGAGGGTTATAAAGAGCTATAGAGAGCACGAAGAGAGAGGCAGGACAAGAGAAAGTGCGGGGAACCAAGGGAGAGTGGTGTTTTCAAAATCATGAGAAGGCTGCAAAGAGTAGATAGCGTAAAGCCGTTTCTGTGAAAGAACCAAGAACAAGATGGCATTGATGTACATGATGTGAAAACACAGCAAGGGTGGTGTGAGAGAAGATTTTTTTTAATGCAGCAAGTTGTTACGATATGGAAGGCATCACTAGGAAATGTCACGGTGGCAGATTCAATTGAGGCATTTAAGAGATCACTGGAATGATTATTTGGATAAACTGGAATGCAGCAACATTGGGGAAAAAGCAGGAGATTGCTATTGGAATACAGAACTAGTGCAGACACCAAACAGCCTCCTCAGCACCGTGATAACTCTGATTCTGAAGAACAGGACAAGGGAGAGAGAATAAAAGACTGCACGCGTGATTGAAAGAGAGAACGCAAGCCAACGAAGGAGAAAGGGAGTGAGTGAAACAAATAAGCGAATAAGAGAAATAGAGAACAAGAGAAAAGGAGAAAGAGAGAAAAACAGAAAGAAATGGAAGAGCAAGCAAACACAAAAATCTGTGCAGTGTAGTAGCTACATCTTCTTAATTCTAGAAGCACTTACTTCAGAGCTGACCATCAGCTCTGGAACACTGTGAATCATAGAAACTGTGGCTGTGGATAGGGGCACCATTTGCTTCCCATTCTTCTTCTGCAATCTGAAAAATATAAGTTTGAAAAATGGACTGAATCCCATGTTATACAAACTGACCATCTTAAGAACAAAATACACATTTCCCATCTGGACTTTCCCATCCTCCTGTGTGGAAGTTCATGCTGGGGTACAATTCTGCAGAAACTGGTGAATTTCAGGTACTTTTTCTAAATTTAGTTTTCAAAGAAATTGTTCACCAGCAAAGTATTTTGCAGGCCAGGAGAGAAAAGGATCAAACTAAGCACAATTCACATTCTATTTTCCCGCATTGTTCATGGATATAAATGTGATGATTAATCAATGATCACAGCTAATACCCAGCAGTGCACACTGATAATACAAATAAGACAGATAGAGGGGCATAACAGAGTTGGTAAGGGTCCATGCAGCAAGTGCAATAGAGCAAACCATGGGCAGTCTAACCTCTCACTCATCTTATTCTCATCCTAACAGCATTTCCTTCTCCCATATGTACTCATCCAGCTTCCTCTTAAATGTATCAATGCCATTCCCTTCAACAGTTCCTTTTTTGGAGGAGGGGGCGGTATTAAGGTTGGTTATTGGATTTATTAGTGGCTATTTTATACTTATGACCTTCTTGTTTTAGTTTCGCCCCCAAGTGGAGATATGATCTCCATATTCCAATCGACCAAGTCCTTTTGTTAATGTTCTCCATCAAGTCACCTTTCAGCCTTCTCTTTTTGAGGAAAGAAAACACAAAATCTTTCCTCCTGGTTATAAACCCTCGGTTCAAGTGTCATCTTTATACATCATCTTTGCAGCATAACCTCTCTGGAGCACCTGCAACCATTTTAATAAAATGGAGACTAGAACTCTACAGCTTTCAAAAATGTGGACCTGACGAGTCTCTATCTAATATTTAGCATAACTTCCATGCTTTTCAATTTTATCCCTTTCGAAGTGTACACAAGGTGCTGTTTGTTGTTTCTAAATGACCTTATTGATCTCAGAAACATAGGAATTGTTACAGAGCAGGAGTCCCTTCCAGAGAAGCTGCATTAGGACCCTGTTTAAGACTGCAGCAAAACACTACAGCACCCTGGAACTGCGAAGAGTGGAAGAAGTACACCTATACAAAGTCTTTGCCAAAAACAGATACCCCCTCAGCTGAGTCTGTAGATGCCTGGCGGACAAGCAACACCAAAATGACAACACACGTCACCAATGCACTGGCTACTCTCCCATACATTAAAAACATTTCAGAAATGACAACCAGACGGCTCCCACCACTAGAGATTTCGACAGCACACAAACCAGCAACCACTCTCAGAGAGCAGCTCACCAGAATAAAGGACCCCACACCCACTATGTGCAGGACAAATTTAATTTACAAAATCCCACGCAATGACTGCACTAAGCATGATGTAGGACCAACAGGCAGACAGCTAGCTACCCGCATCCATGAACATCAACTAGCAGCCAAGCGATGCAACCAACTCTCCCTGGTATCCATACACACAGACGACAAGAACCATGAGTTTGACTGGGACAACACAACAATACTATGACAGACTAAACAAAGAACAGCAAGGGAATTCCTGGAAGCATGGTATTCATCCTTGGACTCCATCAACAAGCAGATTGACCTGGACCCAATATACAAACCGCTGCAACAGAAAACCAGAACCAAACAGAACCACATAAATATAGCAGTGCTTCACAACAGGCGACACAGCACTGACAATGTCACCGAGAAAGGGGACAAAACATCTGTCAACAAACCAACAGCTGACTGAACACACCCATAACGAATCCAATCAGCTCCCTTGTGAGGAGGGTCTTCACAAAATCTTTTAAGTCCCTTCACCTTGTCTGCACTGATTCTCCAAATTCGCCATTCTCATGGGAACCATTCACAATCACCTTTCCCGAAAAGTCTAATTCCCTTTCAAATGCTTCGATCAAACCTGCCTCCACCACACCCTGACTGCGTTCTCCAGATCCTAAACAATTTCTACATTCAAAAGTACTTTTCCTCATGACATTTTTGCTTTTTTCACCAATTACCTTAAAACTGCACCCTTTCATTCATTAACCCTTCATGAGTGGGAGCAATTTCTCCAGATCTACTCTACACCCTCATGATTTTAAACTCCTCTACCAAAACTCCACTCAGCCTTCATTTCTCCAAAGAAACCATCTTTAACTTCTCCAATCTATTTTCATCCCTCATCCCTAGAAATATTCTTATCTATTCACATTATTTGCAAAGTGTGGCATTGAGAACTAGATACAAGTTTCCAGTTGAGGCCAAAATAGTAACTTATAAAAGTTCAGCATAACGTCCTTATGGTGTAAGGTTCCTGGCTTTTATACTGTATGCCTTTTAAAAAAAGCCCAAGCTACTGTATATTTTCTGAACCACTCTCTAAAACTGTCATGTCATCTTCAATGGTTGCACACCTAGACCCAAGTTCTCCGTACCCTGTTTTAAACTATACCCATTAGTGAGTTTTGAGATTTGTAGCTCAGGTTGAGGTTCTGGATGTAGGTTTGTTCACTGAGTTTTCAGATGTTTTCAGATGTTTCATCACCATACTAGGTAACATCTTCAGTGGGCCTCAGAATGAAGCACTGGTGTTCTTCAGGGCTTCATTCGGAGGCTCACTGAAGACGTTACTTAGAATGGTGACGAAACATCTGAAAACAAACCTTCCAACTCAGCGAGCAAATCTACATCCAGAACTATACCCATTATTTGATACTTGATATTTTTCATATCAAAATGAATCATTTCACATTGCCTCACTTTGAACTTCATCTGCCACTTATCTGCCCACATTCTGCCAACATTCAATGTTCTTTTGAAGTTCTACATGTTTGGCCTCACCACTTACGACGCTTTTAAGATTGTATGGTCCATAAGCTTTGCAACTGTACTTTGTACACAGATTGCTATCATTAATACGTATCATGAAAAGCAAGAATCCCAAAAATCCCCCAAGACCTCTAGTCCAGACCTTCCTCTAACATGGAAAATTTTCCCTGAATCTTAACTCTGTTTCTATTATTTAGTCAATTCCATATCTATGTTGCCACTAACCATTTTATTCCACAAGCTATAACTTTGCTCAACAGTCTGTTAAACGGTACAACAACAAACAGATTCTGGGATGTTTACGTACACCATAAATTACATTGCACTAACCAACTAACCAACCTTCTGTGAACTTTTTTAAAAAACTCCAGGAAATTAGTGACACTTCAATTTCCCTCAAGAAATTCACACTGGCTTTCCTTAATCAACCTGCATTTGTTGAGGTGACTATAAACTTCTCTCACAAAATACTGTTTCCAGAAATCGACCCACCTCATAAGTTAATCTGACCATTTTATGATTGCTGGGCTTATCTTTACAGACTTTCTTGAATAAGAGTGTAAAGATCTGCAATTCTCCAGTTCTCTAATACCACACAGTAGTTTAAGGAAGACTGAAAAATTAAGGCCAGTTCCCCTGCAATTTCACTCATGATTAGATTAGATTCCCTACAGTGTGGAAACAGGCCCTTCGGCCCAACAAGTCCACACCGACCCTCCGAAGAGTAACCCACCCAGTCCCATTTCCCTCTGACTAAAGCACCTAACACTATGGGCAATTTAGCATGGCCAATTCACCTGGACTGTGGGAGGAAACCAGAGTACCTGAAGGAAACTCACGCAGATATGGGGAGAATGTGCAAACTCCACACAGACAGTCACCCAAGGCTGGAATCAAACCTGGGACCCTGGCGCTGTGAGGCAGCAGTGCTAACCACTGAGCCACCGTGCCGCTGGTCCTCAATATTTTTGGATGCATCTAATCTTGCTCAAGTACCTTTTTCTTTCCACCCCATCACCATTGTGTGTCAATATTTTAAAGTGATTTATGCATCTGCATCTTCAAACTGATGTTTGTTTGTCCCATTCACAAACTCCACCATCCAAGCAATATATGCCTTGCGCATTCATTGTATTAAAATACACCACCATATCATTCAACATAAGTTTTAACACTGCAGATTTATCCAAGTATTCTTTGTATTAACTGCAAGTCCATCGATTTGATGTGCTCAAGTTTGGAAACGGCTACTTCCAAACACTAAATCTAAATTGACAACGTAAATAGAATGCATAGCGGGTATTACTGGACAGCGATCAGGATGATTGCTTATTGTTCCTTCTCTAGATCAGGGTCAGGAAGCTGTAGTGCACAACTGATTTTTACTAACCAATTCCCATTCTTGCAGAACATCACCCGAACTACAACCAAGAGTGCATAAGTTCAGTCAGCCAGCATGTCTCCAATTTCAAATCAAAGGGTTGATCGATATATTTTTCGCAAACATGGAAAACTGAAGACACCTAGTTTTGATTTATGGCATTGGTCTCGCTTGTCAGTTTTGAATGCAATCTGTGTCATTTAAATTAAATATCAATGTTTATATGGCAATCTAATGTAACTAATAGTTTGAAGGCTTCTGTAAAAATTCAGTTATTACAGTTCCCAATTTTAAGCTATCGGTACTAATATCAAGACCAGAAAATGAAGGCTCCCTAATGATCTCCAACCCCAACCAGGTTTGAGATCATAAGACCATAAGAAATAGGAACAGAAGATGACTATTCAGTCTCTTGAGCCTGCTCTGCCATTCAGTAGGATCATGGCTGATCCAACTTTCTACATCCACTTTGTTGCCTTTCCCTGTAACTCGTGATTCCGTTACTGATCAAGATTCTATCTATATCAGTTTTAAATATGCACAAGAAATCTACTCTCTGTGGCGAGGAATTCCAAATCCCTTGAAGAGAAGAAATTCCTCAATTCAGTCTTAAATTGGAGACCCTTTATTCACTATATTCTCCGGTCCTAGACTCTTCCATGAGTGGAAACATCCTATCAGCATTAACATCGTCAAACTCTTTTAAGAATCCTCTACATTTCATTTAGATCACCTCTCATTCTTCTAAATTTAAATGAGTACCAGCCTGTTTAATCTTTGCTCACAAGACAATTCCTCCATAACAGGAATCATCCCAGTGAACCTTCTCTGAACTGCTTCCATTGAAATAATATAATTTTCTTAAATAGAGGGACCAAAACTGCTTATAGTACTCCAGATGTAGTCTCATCAGTACCTTGTACAACTGCAGTAAGACTTCCCTACTCTTATACTCCAATCCCTTGAAATAAGGGTCAACATTCCAGTAACCCTCTTGATTACCTGCTGTAACTGTGTGCTTGCTTTCTGTATTTCTGTATCCCTTTGTGTTGTAGCTTTCTGCTGCTATTCTCCATTTAACTAATACTCATTCTTTTCTCAGCTTCACAGTTTCCCACATTATATTCCATTTGCTAACTTTTTGCCCACTTACTTACCCTATTAATAGCTCTCTGCAAAATGTTTATATCTCCCTCCAAACCTGCCTTTCCACCTATTCTGGTGTCGTCTGCAAATCTGGCTAGAGTACATTTGCTTCCTTTCTCCAAGTTATTTAAAACATCAGCCCACCCTATTCCTCACAACTGCAATATTATGCATGCAGTGGTGTGGCTGGAAGTTGCAATAGCCTGGGAGTTGCAGTATGTAGATGTAATACAGGGATCTTGGATGTATACTGGTGCCCAATGTGATAATAAGAGTAAAGCACTATGCACCAATCAACACAAATGTAATACATCTGAGCTAACTGGCTGAGCAATTATTTCCTAAGTTTAGCATGTTCTTCAGTAACCTTTATTTCATAGCACCGTGACCATTGACAATATTGGCATCTAAACCAGCGGGAAAGTGTGACTGTGTATGCAGTTTTTGTGTCATGATCAATGGCACATCTGACAGAGAAGATAACTGCTGTAAAAAGAGGCACATAGTCGACATTTTCCATCTTGCAGTGATCAGGACTGAATTACAAGAAAACTAAACTTCAAAGGGAACAATTTGAACTGCATGGGAAAACAGCATTGATTAGTTGACAAACAAACTCTGAAGGGTCAATGTTTTGCCTCGGAGAATGCACAAGGTAATGGTTATTTTTGTGAAAGTTCTGAACAAAATGGTCGAGACGTTGCCAAGAGGAACACCCTGAAGAAATGTTGTCCTCCAAGCACTTGCTCAGTTGAAAAATGCGCTGGCATATTCCTTTTGCTTACAGAGAGCTGGCCCTCCGTTTGAACATATGTAGCTCCGAGCAAGTGAGAGACACCCACATTTCATGCCTGGCTGATAACCTTTAATTGCTTGTTGCTTTAATTGTTTGATCTTAGCATTATGACTCACATCTAATCTTGGACATTATGTACGGAGTTTTGAAAGCATGGGCTGGTCCAATACAGTCAGCAGCCAAAAGGATTTGCTGCCTGATACAACAGGCAAGGCTGGTCATTTCATACTGCTACTATATCATAACAAAACGAGTGGTACTTTCATCAAGTCAGACAAATGCTTATGAATTTCAGTGCCAGTGTAATTATATCAGGTATGTAGGGTAAACATCCCAAATGACTGGTAAATAGCACCCAACAGTGCATCCCTTCAAAAATCTTCTCAAGTTCTGAGGAGTCATGCTGGGGGGTCTTGAACCTTTAACTCTGCTTTTCTCTCCACAGATACTGCCAGATCTGCTGAGTTTATCCAGCATTCTCTGTTTGCTTCAGATTTCAAACATCCACAGTAGTTGGCCTTTATTATAGCGCACTTTTCAGCTGTTCACAACAGACAGAGAACAAAGTGTACAGAACTACCCTGTGCTTGTTAAACCCAAAAGAAAGAGTTTAAAATTAGATGTGAAGCTGCGGTTGGACAGTCAACCCATTAATCCCATGAAAGAGAAATCACGTCTGACCAATTTATTAGAATTTTTTGGAGAAGCCTCAACCTGAGTAGATAGAGGGGAACCAAAAGATGTGTAGTATTTGGGCTTCCAGAAGACACTTGACAAAAGGATAAGCCATAAGAGCCCAAAGTGTTGGAGGTAGTACATTGGTATGGATAGAGAATTGGCCAATAAGCAGGAAACAGCAAGTTGGTATAAGGGGTTCTTTTTCAGGTTGACAACCAGTAACCAATGGGGTTCCAGTGCTGGGTCCACAACTGTTTCCAATATATATTAATGACTTGGAGGAAGAAGACCAAGCGTTCATATGCAATTAGTGCTCTCAGTAAACAAATAAAAGCCCAAATATTGAGTCTATTACAACTAAACATAAAGCACAGGGAAAACATTACACTGTAGCATTTCCTATGGTCAGTGAGGGTCCAGTTTCCAACCAATCAGCATTTTTTTTTCCACGTGGTATAAATTATTGCTCCTTTTCAAATTTGGTATTCTTGCAATTATATTTGGATGAGTACAAGACAAAAAACTCAACAAGGTGTCTCTTTTGACATTAGTTCAAGTTCTGTTCGTACTGAGGAGAATGTTATTTTGAAAACTTTGAAATGGGGAATTTTTGAAGAAACATACTCTGAGGGAGAACAGAATAATTATTTTGCCATCCATTTTCAGTCCCTCTAATCATAATTGCTTTGTAATCTTTTGACCCAGGTCAGTTTGCCCTTCTTGTGATCAGCCAATGCTGTTCTGAAAGTGTCACCGGGCAACACTCAGAACAACATGGGGCTTTAATCCACCTGATATTTTGTTTCTTAAAGGAATCACAACAAAGAAAGCCATTCCATTTTTAGAGAACTGATTAAGGAGAATTATCATTCTGTGAACCACAGGATGAGAAAGACTGCTGTGAAAACAGCACATTTGGAAGATCTGCTTGTTATTGCACACCACTGTCCACCTTCAAATAAAGATAAGTTGGCACATAGTACAGAAAATAACTTACTGCGTCAAGTCTTGACCACAGGCTGCACAGAGGCCTTTCATAACAATAGGGTGACTGCATCCTTCAAGCCGAACCAGTACGCTTCTGCATAAAATAAATGGAGAAAAATTAATGTCAACATTGGATTTTAAAAAAAATTACGTCTGAAGTTGATACATTCTCATTAAACAAGGATATCAGGGGACATGGAACCAAAGCCGCAGACTGATATTAAGACAGATTCCAAACATGAGCAAATTGAAAGGTTGCATAGATTTGAATGGCCTTCTCAGTTGCCATGGTACAAATCTGAGCTAGACTGCAAAAAAAATGTAGCCACCTGACTTTTTAGGTTACAACTGAAAATGCGTTGCTGGAAAAGCGCAGCAGGTCAGGCAGCATCCAAGGAGCAGGAGAATTGACGTTTCGGGCATGAGCCCTTCTTCAGGAATTTTTCATGCCCAAAACGTCGATTCTCCTGCTCCTTCGATGCTGCCTGACCTGCTGCGCTTTTCCAGCAACACATTTTCAGCTTTGATCTCCAGCATCTGCAGTCCTCACTTTCTCCTTTTTAGGTTACAAGACTGGTTTCAGCTTTCTGATTTAGACCTTTGCTGCTAGTGAGAATCTAAACCAGAAATGTTAAAAACAAACTTTAAGGCCAGAAAATTGCCAGCCCCAAGGCATTCGTGAGTCTCCCTTGAGAAGAAGGAAAAAAAAACATGACAGAGTCTGGATCCCAGCTTCACCAAAAAGGCACCGTGGCACCCATTTCTGTGGGTCAGTCCCGGTCAGAACGTAGTTGTCAGGGTAAATCTGCTGGTTAATCTCACCAGGAGGCCATACAACTTCAAGAGTCTGCAGTTTACTCTCCATGTAGAACTGATGTTAAAATTTGAGACTGGCACTCCAACAGATGGGGTCATCCCTCGGCGAGACGTCAAACTGAGAGCCCATCTTCCTCCTCATGTGGATGTGAAGGAACTGTCGGCATTGCAGGCTGTACCTCCCTCATCCAGAACTCTCTGTCCCACCTCCCTCATCCAGAACTCTATGGAGATGTGACAAATTGGCACCTCCCTAATCTGGAATTCTCCGCCCAACCTCCCCAATGCAGTATTCTCCATCCCATACTCTCAGTACCGTCCCAGTTCTGCTCTGGTCTTGTAATGTCGCTATTTAGGTCCCAAGGTCATGGTCAGCCTTCACATTTAATTTACTGAAGTGATCTTTTTCTCTGTCTGGAATATTTTAGAACAAAATTATTGGACCCTTGGATAACAAGATTTATTTTGCTGCTCACGGATGCTTGCAGGAAATATATTTCAAAATTAAACTTTTCAAACTCGCGCAAGAACAACTGCCTCTGATATTGTTTTAAAAACTGCAAGAACAACTGCCTCTGATATTGTTTTAAAAACTCCCGCGATCTCCCCTGACCCAGCAAATTCTCTGGTCCCCGATACTGTTGGATTACAGAGATACAATCTGCATTTGGAAGACAAGCAGGGGAGTAATCTCTGGAGTCCTGGTCAATATTTATCTCATTGTTATCTTAGTGCTACTTGTGGGAACTCACTGAGTGCACATTAGCTGCTGTGTTTCCTACATTACATCAGAGACCACATTTCAAAAGTACTTCACTGTCCAGTCCTTCAAAGCACCCAGTTGGTCACAAAATGCACGAAATAAAGCAAATCTATTGTTTATTATGCAACTGTCCTCCACTTGCAACATTTTGCTGAAGGGTGGGGGTTGTTGTGGCAGTTTCGGGCAAGATTTCTGCCTCCTGCAGTTGGGGACTATTTTTAAATCGACTCCGAATAAGGTAGGTTTGCTTTACTGTAAAACAGTCTGCTGCAAAAACTGCTGCGGGTTATGCCTCTAATTCACTGACTGATACAACAGAGCATCTATTTATTCTGCTGTATTTACTCGCGGTGAGGCTGCCTCCACTGTCAACAATGCAACATAAACACTACATTTACCAGGATGTTGTCCAGAGTGTGGTGCTGGAAGGGAACATCAGGAAGGGTTTATGCCCAAAACATCAATTCTCCTGCTCCTCGGATGCTGCGTAACCATCTGTGCTTTTAGGTGCGGGCGCAGTCATGATTTTTAAAAGACAGTGAGATGAGAACATGAATCGGAATGGTTTGGAGGGATATGGATCAGGAGCATGCAGGTGGGACTACTTTAGTTTGGGATTATGCTCAGCACGGACTGGTTGGACCGAAAGGTCTGCTTCCTTGATATATGACACTTTGAAGTGCTGCAGCACTACTTTCTAATAAATTTAGCTGATGGTAGGTCACCTTAATGCTATGTTTTTACTTCAACCTTCAAAACTTCATTACAACTAATTAATTTTAATAATAAAATTCATCCTTCAGCTGTTTAATCACATTAATCAAAGGCCTCCCGACGCTCTCATTCACAGAAAAAACTACAACAGAAGTGAAACAAGTTAACTTTCCTTATACACATCAGATAATCACGAATCCTTCAAAACATTTTGCCCAGTATTGCTGATCATGACTACATTTCTATTTTTTGGGAAATTGCTGGAATCCATTATGAAGGAGGTTGTAGAAAGATATCTTTAGAAAATCATAATGTGATCAGGTGGAGGTAATACAGCTTTGTAAATGGAAATCACACTTATCTAGGTTAATCAAGATTTTAAAATAAGTAGTAAGCAGCATGCAGAAAAAGGAAACATGTAGATGTGACCCACTTGAATTTTCAACAAGTAGTTGATAAGACACTTGCTACACAAGACTTTTTAAAATATTCTTTTACAAGATGTGGGCATCACAGGATAGATCAAAACTTTCTACATTTAAGTCTGATCAAGCTTTTTCTTATTAAGTACCTAGTGTTCACACAAAACAATCCCAAATGGTTTAGCAAGGCAGTAAATCCAATATTGCATGTTTCTAAGTTCAGCTACTCAGGAGAATTAAAAGTTCAATTTATCACATGCATTGTTCAATAAGACATGATATTCTATTGGTAGGTCTGGCTAACGAATTCAACCCAACCAGAATTTTGAGGTATCCAACTGTGGTGTCGCCATTTCAGTGTTTTGATTAGATTAGATGAGATTCCCTACAGTATGGAAACAGGCCCTTTGGCCCAACCAGTCCACACCGACCCTCCGAAGTGTAACCCACCCTCTGACTAATGCACCTAACACTATGGGCAATTTAGCATAGCCAATTCACCTAACCTGCACATCTTTGGATTGTGGGAGGAAACCCACGGAGAGACAGGGAGAATGTGCAAACTTCACACAAACAGTTGCCCAAGGCTGGAATCGAACCTGGGACCCTGGTGCTACCCAGAATCCTTCACAGAATCATAGAATCACAGACATGTTACTGTACAGAAGGAGGTCATTCAGACTAACACACCTGAGCATTTTGACTAGTTGCTTTTTTTTCCTGCCTTTTACCCATAACATTGGACGGTTATTTGAATAGAAGCAATGAATCCCTGAATGCTTCAATTAAACCTGCCTCCACCACTCTTGCAGGGAGTGTACTCCAGATCATAACTATTCACTCTGTGTAAAAGGTTTTTCTCACATCACTCTTGCTTCATTGCAAATTACCTTACATTTGTGTTCTCTCATTCTTGATTCTTTTATTTTCTCTGTCTATTCCGTGCATCACCCTCTGGATTTTGAAAACTGCTATTAAATCGACTTTAATTCTGCAAGAACACAGTCGCAACTTCTCTAATTATCATCCAATCTGAAGTGTCTCATCTCTGACCATTCTTGTAAACCTCTTCTGCATTCCCCTCAGTGTGTTTGCATTGTTCCTAATTTGTGATGCCCAGAACCGTATGCAATACTACTCCAGTTGAGGTCTGACTAACTTCCATGACTAAGACTACAGTTTTCCATTTCTCAAGCTTTTTAATTTAGTGGAAGACAGTTTTTACTGATATTAAGTTTTCAGATATGATGGGATTTGAACTCTCTTCTCTGGGTTTCTTATCCAATGACGAACTGCCTTTTGTTTTGAAAAACATCCTACGATTGTCAAATCTCATCTCCATCACAAACCAATTTTCAACCATGTTTTACAACCAAGCCCTTTTCTAAGCCTGGTCTACTCTATCAAAAATCAAAGAATATGTTCTTCAGCTATGTACCAGAATAGACAGAGTCATACCAGACAGCACGGAAACAGACCCTTCAGTCCAACTCTCCCAAGCCAAACAAATTTCTTAAATCAAGACCCATTTCCCTGCATTTGGCCCATATCCTTCTAAACCTTTCCTATTCATGTACCTGTCCAGATATCTTTTAGATCTTGTAACTCTACCTACACCTACCACTTCCTCTGACAGTTCGTTTCTTATATGAACCACCCTGTGTGTGAAAAGGTTGCCCCCTCACGCCCTTTTTAAAATCTTTCTTCTCTCACCTTAAGATTATCCTCTTAGTTTTGAATTCCCCAACCCTTGGGAAAAGATTTTGCTCTTCACCTTATCTAAGCCCTTCATGATTTTATAAGCCTCTATAAGGTCAATGCTCCAGTGGAAAAAGTTCCAGCCTATTCAGCTTATTTTTATAACTTAAATCCTCCAAGAAATACTAAAGACCAAATAGGCTAAAGATTCTTTCAAGGTTTTGTATAAAAAATGTCGTTAAGTAGCTTTAAAAACAATCTTAAAATTGTATAGAGGTGAAATTAATTCTTTATTGTTGAAAACTCTGAACCAGTTACAAATCCAGTTAAATTAACACTGAACTTCTTGTCATGGAGAGTTATGAAATAATTCAGGGCCAAAAATGTAATCAGACTAGCCAAATGGGAGATACAATTCTCTAGGAAAAAGCAAGATTCCAGGAAAAAATTTTGAATAGACTTTTTAAAAGTCCTCCGGAATGGTTAATGTATACTTAATCAAAAAATGGATATGAATCCAGAAATGTCCAGGATCAGCTATACATGCCCGCTGAAGATTCCAATCTCTACCTCCCCACCAGCTCTACCTCTCCACCCTATGGACAGACAAGTGTGGATGACATTCAGTCTTAGAAAAGTTAAATATTCCTCCAGTTAAACACTCTTACCTTCCTACAATGAACTCCATGTCATTTGCCACTGATCCCATCCCTCTCCCTGGCTACATCTCCAAATGACCGAGGTTTGATTCTCAGGATCCTATTGACCATCACCCCATCCCATTCACACACCCCTCCAAACCCCCCAACTTCTACTTCCATCAAAAGTGCTATATTAAGGTAACTAGTAACTAGTTGTCAACAGAAATGTCAGATGTGCAGTCTTTTAAAAGAGATGTCAAAACCAGAGCCCATCAGCCTGCTAAAGTATATGCAAAGGAACTCATAGCACTATTCTATGAGGAGCCTTATCAAATATTTATCCAGCAATGAACAATGGAAGATAAATTCATCCAGTTCTTATAATACAGCTGTTTGTGGGAGCTAGCTGAGAACAAATTGAGTCTGCCATTCATACAACACTTCAAGAGTCCTTGGTTGACTGTAATACAGATTCTGGATTAGTCGTGCTGGAAGAGCACAGCAGTTCAGGCAGCATCCAAGGAGCAGCGAAATCAACGTTTCGGGCAAAAGCCCTTCATCAGGAATAAAGGCAGAGAGCCTGAAGCGTGGAGAGATAAGCTAGAGGAGGATGGGGGTGGGGAGAAAGTAGCATAGAGTACAATAGGTGAGTGGGGGAGGGGATGAAGGTGATAGGTCAGG
>NC_057713.1:92270535-92341243 GCF_004010195.1 Chiloscyllium plagiosum
GAGGTCAGTGTGCCAGACTACCACTGCGCCCCCTTTATCCGCTGGCTTAATGGTGAGGTTGGGATTAGAGCAAAGGGATTGGAGGGCTGCACGTTGTGAGGGTGAGAGGTTGGAGTGGGGTAGACAGGTTGAGGCGGTTAATGTCCCGGCAGCAGTTGGAAATGAAGAGGTTGAGGGCAGGTAATAGGCCAGTGTGGGGTGCCCAGGTGGATGCAGTGTGTTGGAGGTGGGCGAAGAGGTCCTCAGATGGTGGCGGGAATCCTGATTGTGAAAGTAAGCTCGGAGGCGGAGGAGACGGAAGAATTGTTCGACGTCACGGCGTAACACAGCTTGTCAGTGGTCATGAAAGGCAGCATATAAATCCACGTCTTTCTTTCTTTCCAGAATTAATCCGCTTGGATTCATGATGCTTTTGACGATTAAAACTCCACAGCTGATGCTGCAGGCAATTCTCACTCAATTATGTAATCAGTTGTCATTATCTTTAAATTATTCAATCACTTGAATAATTAAAAGATTTAAAAGGGATACGAGTAAAAGATCTCAATATTTATGACAACCCATTACTTCAGTCAACTATTGCTGTTCCGATCTGTCACTAAAATCCCAGGTGATCTGCAATATTTATTTTCAAGCGCTAAAGACCATCTGGAAGGTATTTCCCGGATAATTATAGGTTGCTATAGCAATGAATACAAACCACAAATACAGTTTACAGTTGACAAATTACTGCTACAAATTAGACACGATGGAAAGCTGTAAACATTCCAACAACAATATGAATCAATCACCAAAATACAGGACTGGCATAAATACATTAAGAGCAACACCTGGGGTTTGCATAGCACCTCAAATATAATAAAATGGCCTGAGGTGTTTCACAAGACTACAAACAAAATTTATCATACAAAGAGATATTAGGACTGATGACCAAATGCTTGGTAAAATAATTAAGTCATAAGCAACATACTAAAGGAACGAGAGGGGTACAGAGGCAGAGAGGTAAAGTGCTGGAGTTCCTAGAGCTTACTTCTTGGCAACTAAATCACAGAGCAATGAAAATTGGTGATTCACAAGAGGCCTGCATTGGAGGCCAGCAGCAATCTCAGAGTGTTCTAGAGTGGAGGAAACTAGAGCCAGGGAGGGTTAGGTCCATGGAAGAATCTAAAAACAAGGATGCAAATTATATCTGCCAGTTGACATTCTTGATTCTGGGTGCATTTGGAGAGATGAAGTGAACATAGACAATGCACTTGATTCCCTCAAGTACAATATCAGCCTTGGAAAGTGTCCACATAGTAGCATTTTAGCACCCCAATCCTTTTTTTTTGTCCTTCCATGCTTATGTCTCAAGCAAGTATTTCAACTTCTGTAATATTGAGGACAGAGTCAAATCATTGTGATGACAGTAAAGGAAAATATACCATACAACAAATTTATATTAATAATGGGCTATATGCTGATTTTTCTTTGGTATACTGGTTATATCAACTTAAAGCAGCCTTACAGTACCCGAATGACAAGAATCAATTTGTATTGTATTGTAGTGTTCTGAAACATTGTTTTGCAGAATCTCAGTTTTAGTTATAATCATTTTATAATAACCAAACCTACTGTACTGCATAAACATAAACTCATGAAATCAAAATAATGCTGATCACTATTCAGAGTCTCCTTGCTTGAGTTCTAATGCACAAATACACATTCAGGAAAGACACGAAATCCAGCAGAATTGAAGCACACGCATGCTGTGAAGACAATTCAAATATCACTCTTGGACGTGTGATGTCAATTGTGGGTGTCACTGGCAAGACCAGCATTTGTTGTCCATCCAAATAGACCCTTGATGAATGTCTTACTAGGACATTTCAGATGGAGGTTATACATTAATCACATTGCTGTGGGTCAGTAGGCACACAGACCAAACCAAGTAAGACTCATCCCCTAAAAAAGACATTAGCAATACACATGGGTTTTACAATAATTACGATTAGTTTCAGTCACATTACTGAAATTAACTTTCAATTTCAGATTTATTAGTTGAATTTAAGTTGCACTAGTGTCCACTAAAGGTCAACTATGGATTCAATCTCCTATTTCTCTATTCTACAATGGCTTGTTTAGAATATTTCCAACCGTACGTCAAAAGTTTGCCTGTTCTATGAAATGGAAAATAGGTCGAATTAAACAAATTCTGTACAAGGAGTACGGCACAAGAACAGCTCATCTCCTTTAGAACTACATTTTATCTATCTGTCTTATGCATGGAATTTAATCCCAACTTCCAGAGTAGAACAGTATGGAGTCTCAAGAGGTAATTATCATCATTACTCTTTTGACAAGTCATGCCCTGCTTCTCCCCTACAGTCACCTAAATCATGGCATTCACACTGGGCAGATGGTAGAATTGTGATAATATTAATGGACTAGCAAGCCAAAGGTCCCAGAATAATGCTACATGGCAGCTGATGAAATATATTAAAAATTCAAGAAATCATTCTGAAGTAAGTCTCAATAATGGTGACCATGAAAATACTATCAAGTGTCATTAAAAGCCCATCTGGTTCACTATTGTCTTATAGGGAAGGAAATCTTATCCAATCTGGTCCACACATTACTCCAGACACACAGCAATGTGGTTAACTCTCAAATGCAATTTACCACAGCAAGTTACATTATCAGCACCATTTGAATTTGTAATGAATTACTCTTCTGAGTCTTGAGGATCAGAGAACACCTCTGGGACACCCACACCAACAAACCCAACCGCCCCGTGGATGAACACTTTAACTCCCCCTTCCACTCCACCAAGGACATGCAGGTTCTTGGCCTCCTCCATCACCAGACCATGAGTCCCTCCTCCCTACCTTTTATCTTAGCCTACTTGGCACACCTTCGTCATTCCTGAAGGGCTTATGCCCGAAACGTCGATTCTCCTGCTCCTTGGATGCTGCTTGACCTGCTGCGCTTTTCCAGCAACACATTTTTCAGCTAAGTTTTGTAACCTCCTACTATCCTGCAAGATCTCTATGCTCTTCTGATTCTGACACATGGGCATCTCCACTTTCCAACACGCTACCATTATGACCATGCCTTCCACTGACTAGATCCTAATGTCTAGAAGTGAATCTCTCTCTGTCTCCTTTCACCTTTAAGGTGTTCCTTAAAACTTACCTCTTTCACTGAGATTTTGAATACCTCTTTTAATATCTCCTTATGGAGTTAAGTATCGAATTTTGTTTTCTTATGTTGTTGTGAAGCACCATGGGACTTTTTAACTACATTAGAAAGATTATATAAATATAACTTGGTCTTGCTGGAAAAATTGTATTTTAAAAGAAATGCTGCAGCCACAGAAACATTGTCAAAAATAGCAAGCAGAGCTACAGTTTTAAACTAAATTATAGATATAAATATTTTGCATGAAGTAGGACCAGAGATCCAATCTCAGATATAATTATTTTTGGAACGAAAGAAGTCACATTTCATATAGTGCCTGAGCAATCTCAGGACAACCCAATGGACTTTACAGCTAAAGAAATTATTTACTTGCTGGTTTAGTATAGGAAACTTGAAAGCCAATTTACATACAAGTTGCCACAACAGGCAAATAAATACAATTTTAAAGCTAAATCATGATGCTTATGATGTTTTATGATTTTATATTATTTCTAATCAATCTAATTCACATACCTTATTAATCATCTCTGGAGTGGAAGAACTTGAACCCAGGCCTCCTGGTTCAGAGATTGGCTGAATGGTATTGTCCCTACAGAGCCTGCAATGATTTTTTTTGAAGCGATGTTTGCTGAGGAAGAACTCCGTCAGATAGTACAGTAGGATCCTTTACATCTAGCTTAAAGGGTAACACCAAGCATCAATTTAATATCAAGGCACCCCTGGCAATGCAGTACCTCCTTGGTATGCAGTAGAGTTCAGTCTCGACTATATACTCAAGTCTTCAAATGGGGGCTGAATCCAATTGCTCAGAGGCAAGAGTGGTACTGAACTAAAATGGATGCTCAGTTTAAAAAAAAGAGGAAATTATCAGCAAGTTAACAGTTCACCAAGATTACCGGTAAGTAGCTTGATTCACAGAAACCAGGCGGGTCCCCTAAGACAGTCCCATCCATAAGGAGTTGGCTTGTTTGGAAATTGAGTTAGCAGCAGAGAAGATGCTCCTAATCATTGTCCCACATCCAATGCAGAGTCTGTGTGGACATAAATTACACACAGCACTAGGCACCATGGTCAAACAACACAAGGTTACAGACCAGCCATGATGTTACTGAATGACAGAACAGACCACAGAAACTAAACTGCCTCATGTTCTCGGGTCACCACCACTGCTCTCAACATGAAGAATGGACAGACTGTTGAAAATGCACATGTTCTCTGGGACAAAGCTGGCTTATTCCATGTCCGGAGTTCAATTTGTAAAGCAGAAACTGGTAACAAAGGTGATACTGATGTTGCCATGATGCAAGCAGTTAAGTTAAACTAATGCAGTATCTCACGAAGCGAAACTGGCATGGCATCAGGCTGATCTTTTAATGCACATCACCCCAGGATTGTTATCCTCCATAAACGTCACAAGTTAAACATTTTCAAAAAAGCACAACCAGGTTAAAATTCAATACTGCACTATTCACTTGCATTAGGCACACAGTTAGGAACAGAACACAACTCAGTCAACATCCTTGTCATTTTCAGCTGCGATGATGCAAGTCTTGAAATCTACAATATATTGACGTTCATTTAATAGAGCTTGCTACTTAATGCCCTCTGTTTGACCCTTCATAAGATACAAATCAATTTGTCACAGTCACGAATGTGAGGTGTACAACAATAAGCTGATAGTGTTGGGAATCAGTTCAAGCATGCATCAGTACTTCAACGAACTGGAGATTTCCCATATTCCAACATAAAGCTCTTATTTCTACGCTGTGAATGTTCTACTGCACACTAATGATCAATGATCTTTGATCAATGAAATTGTTTTACTCAAACAGTTGTGACCAAAGGGCGACTTCTCCAAAACCGATGGATACTTACATATTTATCTGCGAAGAAAATGGCATGATTTCTGAATATTTTTTCCATGAAAAATAAGCCCTGGGTTATTTTGACAGCTTGCCACGCAGGATACTTATACTGTAGGTCAAGAATTTCTTTCATGATCACACTGCTAACAATTGAAAACCTGCAACATGCATTGGGACAGTGGGCTGCTAAATTACACTGCCATAAAATGTGAAAGTTGTATGAAGTGTGTTGACATTGAGATCTTAAATTTTGCTCATTTCTCATCACTCTAATTCCCCAGCACACAGGCATTCTTTTCACTTTTAAAGCTCAATCAAATCCAAGATTCATTGCAAAACTGGGATGGGTGATGGCCTCATTACACTATTCCTTGGTCAAAGAACTCCCTCTTGCTGTCCAACCCAAAACAAAACCTATTTTGGCCTTATAGCTAAGCACATCCGGAAATAAAACTAACAACTGTGTCCAGATGACTCCCAATTTCTGTTTTCAAATCCATCCATGGCCTGGCCTTCCTCGACTCCGCAATCTTGTCCACTCCCATGATCCTCCAAAAAAAATCCACCTTCCTCCAAATTTGGTTTCCTGCCCAATCCCAATTTTTAATCATTCCATCATTAGCATTCATGCCTTCGAGTATCCTGAACCCACGCTCCTAAATCGCTCCTCCTCGCAACCTCTTTCCTCCTCCCTGAAAGCCCCTCCCTTTGAGCAAACATTTGAACAAATCACTTGCCCACATCTGAAGCTGTATTTTCAATCAAATTTTGGTAATTGAATGGAGCCTCAGACAACCCTTTTCAAACCTTTATACATCCAAAGTTCAAACAGAATGGCACTACAATTAGTGTAAAACTAAATGAAACTTAGTCCTTAGCCTGGGCATAGGGGAGCCAAGATTTCACAAACTATCTATCTATGGCCTACAAGGCAGTTTTAACACCTTTACCCCAATTGCTTCATGTACACAGTCAAAACATTTAAGACGTGACTCCAGCATTGAAATTGGTCTGACTTTGACAGTACATCAGCCAGCACAGTGGAACCCAAGTTCTGAAGTTCACTCTCCTAAGCTGATGTATGTTGGGACAATTTCATACAGCAAAGAAGGTTTTAGAACAGGTGAAGTATCACATTTCTCCCCATTAAAACCAAAACCACACCAACACAGATCCTGACGGCCCAACAAAATTATTTAGCTCCATAATGATCAATTAAGATGAAGTTCAATGTTTGAAGTTCAGTACGAATTGGGAATCCCAGCAACAGCTATATCATAAAATATAACAGCTCATCTACTAGCGAGCAAATTCATACTTGCTGCCATAATGTCAAGCTCAGTCAGTGTTCAATCTTACAAGTAGTACATCATTAAAACTTGCCTAACCTTGTCTATTCAATCAGCTCTCATAATCAAGGCTAAATGGGATCTGCTGCCAAGTGTCTATTAAGCAATCATACACCAGCAACAATGATGGTAATATCCCCATCTCTGAGCCAGAAGGCCCACGTTCAAGTTTCACCTGGTCCAGAGGCACATCATAGCATGTGAGAACATGTTAATTAAAAATATTGACATCAGCAATGCTCAATTATACTATCCTACCTATTCCTGACTGAAATGGAGAGAGGCAGAAAGATTCAAAAATATATCTGAAAAAAAAATCAGTGAGACTTGATGCTTGATTGGAACACATCCTAATGCATTCCTAATAGCTTCCCCCACTCAATGCAACATGAGAGATAACCAGCTCACTGGATCAAACACAACAATCTGTATTTATGTAGCATCTTTAAGGAACAGACCAACCAAGTAGCCTCATAAGGACATTATAAAGTAAAACTGAATATCAAGCTATATAAGGAGGCCATTAGGTCTGACGGCTAAAAGCTTGGACATAAGGTAGATTTTAAAGAGTGTCTTAAAAGGAAGAGGGGAGGTGTAGGGAGGGAATTCCAGAGCTTAGGGCCCGAGCAGCTGAAGGCCTGGCTGCAAATTGTGAAGCCATTAAAATACTGATTATTCAAGAGACTGGGGGTTGGAGGAGTGCAGATATCTCAGTGATGTGGGGCTGGGGAAATGACAGAGATAGGGAGGAGCAAGACCTTGGAGGAATTAAAATGCATGTGAAGAATATTAAAATCAGAGTGTTGCACAACCAGGAGCTAGTGTAGGTCAGCAAGCATGGGAGTCACACCAACACAGCTCCGAAACCAGCAAGCAGAACCTTCACAAGTTTAAAAGTCTTTTGCACTCATATATATTTACAGAGCAGAAAGAGGTCGTTCAACCTATCATGCCAGCACTAATCAAACATCTAACTACAATAAACTTCATACAAAATACCATGGACGCTGGCAGTCTTAAACAAAGACAGAGAATACTAGAGATGCAGTCTGACTGCATCTGTGGAGAAAGAAGCAGATAGGACCCAATACCCACATCCAACAGGACGAACGTTACCTACAAGATACCCTGCAAGGACTGTGCAAAACACCTTATAGGGCAAACAGGAAGAAATCTGACCTAACGAGTACACGAATATCAACTTGCCACTGCCAGACCTAACCAGCACTCTCTCATTTCCAACCACACAGACAACGAAGGACACAAATTCAATTGGCACAATGTAACCATTATAGCACAGGCAAAACCGAGATACGTGAGAGAATTCCCTGAAGCCTGGCACGCCAATTAATAAATATATTGAACTGGTCCCTATATACAAACAACTCAGATACAGAACCGGAAGTACCAAAAACAGAGATGCATAAGTATCAGGCAGGATAGACCATCAATACTTTATCGGAGATGCACGGACAATGTCACCTCGCGAGGTGACAAAATGTCTGCAGAAAACCACATCAAGATCTGGATTAGTGATGCTGGAAGAGCACAGCAGTTCAGGCAGCATCCAAGGAGCAAACCACATCAGCTTGGTGAACAAACTTACGACCTCGTCCACAACCCAAGCTACAAATCATTTCAAAAACTCTAAAGAAGCGGAGTTAACATTTCGAATCCAGTATGGCTCTTCCTCTTGAACCTGCTATCTTCAGGGATCTGTGGATAGGCACACTAAGGCCCTCTGACCTCCAGAAACTTTCCAGGGTCCTACCATTCATAACGTAATCATTTGCCTTGTTAGCCCTCCCTAACAGCACAACCTCACACTTTTCTCTTGTTGAATGCCATCTGTCCCTGCTCTCCCAACCAGTCATTCTTTTGACATCTTCCTGCAGTTTATAACTATCCTCCTTGCAAGTTTTGCATTATCCACAAATTCTTGATCTTACCCCCTACATTAATTTGTCTTATTTGTCTGCTTGGAGGGCATTCCTGAACGTTGAAGGCAGAGTTGAAACCAGGAATTCAATGTATTGGCAATCATACATTCAACCCATTACATTCTCTACACATCATTATACTTCTGAAGTATGCATTTTAGCCACACACAATAAATCCAGTCTGAATTTTACAGCTTCTGGCAGGGAGGCAGAATTGGAAGTGTATGATTCACTTACACCTGAGCTTTCCTCAAAGTACAGCAAACAGAGAGCTGGATGGTCAGAAAGTTGCTCACCAACAAATAGGCAGCCAATGAACATGAGGGAGCCATGGACTGGAAGCTAGTCACAATCAGCAACTGAAAGGCTCCCTGACCCCTCACTCTCTCCTCATTTGTTATGGAAGCCTAAATAGCCTAAGTGAATAAATAATCAATTAACATCCAGACAATGCTAGCTTCAGCAGGAAACTGCTGCGACACAGCAACAGTCTCATTTGCAGACTGTTTCATCTATCCTTCGACCATCTCCTCCTATTTGGCCGACACTCCAAAGCATTTTCCTGTCTGTCTGTCCAAAAACAGAGTGGGCAATGACGAGTCACCTCCACCCGACAGTCACTGTAGCCAGGGATTACAGGGATATCTGTCAAATCTGAAATCTAACAATTGTGTCTGTCACAACCAGGGCTTGAACAAAGGGAAAGAAGTCAGAAGAATATCCTGTCATGGACAGGACACTGTAGAAACATACCACAGGTAAGGCAAGGCCACAGTGGTTATAAAACCTGTCTGGATTGATTCTGAATGCTTGGGAACAGTGCAACTAACGTGCGTGAAATTTGTTGATAATATTGATAAGCAGCTGGCAAAGTCCAGTGGGTAACTCACACCTTTTCTCTTCTGTCTCTGCACAGATTGACAGAATTGTTGTGAATTTTCATTGCTATCTTCTAACTTCCAATACATTGGCAGAT
Organism: Chiloscyllium plagiosum; assembly: GCF_004010195.1. Classification (NCBI taxonomy): domain Eukaryota; kingdom Metazoa; phylum Chordata; class Chondrichthyes; order Orectolobiformes; family Hemiscylliidae; genus Chiloscyllium; species Chiloscyllium plagiosum. The sequence goes on from NC_057713.1 coordinate 92,279,846, forward strand.
GTAGATTTTCTCTTATTCATATTTCTTTTGTTACAATAAGCAAGGTTGTTCTGCCTGATTTACTCTGCTGCAGCTACAGGCACTGCCAGGATACTAGATTGCCAATATGGCAAATTCACCAGACTGTACGCACAATGTGCTTCAGGATGATATGCACAAGAATGGTCGGGCTTTGGGTTTTGAATGGCTCCAAACAGAAGAATCTTAAGACATAGCAACCATTCATCTCAAAAGACAGCAGCATGGGTGCCAACAAAAAAAAATTGGCTCAAGTGGCTGAGTAGCTTGCTCCTGTTCCTTTGCTCTTCAATGCTGAGCCCAGGACAGTACTAAGTCTTGAAGGCCAGGTGGGCTTTCCTCCTTTAACCTGTTCATGCCAACTGTCTCTTGGGCTTCCTTGATTAAAGGCACTGTTTCACTTTAGCTTACAAAAAAGCTCCAAGTATTAATTGCTTTGGGTTTTGATATGGAACTGTGAAGAAACTATTGCCAGGTTAGTAGCTAACCAGAGAGCACAGAGTTAAGAAAATTAGCAAAGCGACAAGATAAGAAAATTAAAAGTCACGCAGCGAGTCAGCAGGATTGGCATATCACTATGTGAGTAGATGACAGAAGCAGATTCAATAATAACTTCTGAGAGGGAACTGAATGATTGCTTTGGTAGTATTTAATGGCCTGCCCTGAGGGAGTTTAGAGGCAGATGGAGACCCATAATCAGCTTGCAGGCAGCCTTCCTGCGTAAATGCCAATTGAGACCTTTTTAATTTTGCAAGTAATGCCCACTTAAGGGCCACATCCCAGTGATGTTGGCAATCAACCCTCAGTGGCAGAGAGGGGACTCACTCCTGGCAGGAGGCCATCCAAGAAACCCTGGTGAATTTGCTGCCTAATGGTTGGGGAAGAAGGATGTAGGGTTCGTTCAAAGCTACTCTGGCCCAGCCCCAGGCAGAGGGGAAGCCCTTGGACAGTCAACCCATCTTGTCCTCTAATTATCTCCCAACCCCCAATATCATCCTTTATCTCCATGACCCCTGTTCTGTTCTTGCTTACCTTTCTCACTCCTGTTCTGACAATGATATCTGGCTTGAGGGAATGAGCGACAGCAGCCACTGCCCCAGATGGCATTGCCAGAAATAAACAGCACACTGGGTAGGGATCCCTGCCCTATTGACGGACATGCAGCACTTAAATGCCCAACCCCACTTTTCCCAGAGGCACAGTGTCCAATGCCAATTGAGGACTTAATTCCCAGGATTTAGATCATGTCGGCAGGAGCACTGCTGATATTGATGGCAGACATCAGCTTCTCACCCAAGAGACAAGTTGCAACGTACATATAAATACGCTGAGTTTAAAGCTATACCCAACTGTCCCATGATCTCGTAAAAATCTCATGAAGGTAAGTTACGGTCTGTTGGAACATTTGTTTGAAAAAAAAGGGCTTGCATTTATGTCTTGCATTTCAGATGCACTGAGCCTCTCAAACAGCTTTACAGTTAATTACAAAGTTTTGTCACCATGTAAATGTCGTCATTGTGGCAGACAATAGGGCCAGCATGGTGGCTCAGTGGTTAGCAATGCAACTTCACAGTGCCAGGGACCTGGATTCGATTCCACCCAAGAGAAACTGTCTGTGTGAAGTTTGCACATCCTCCCTGCATCTGTGGCTATCCTCCAGGTGCTACGGTGTCCTCCCACAGTCCAAAGATTAGGTGGATTGGCCATGCTAAATTGCCCCAATGTGCCCAGGGACATGTAAATTAGGTGGATTAGCCATGGGAAATGCAGGGTTACAGGGATAGGACTGGAAGAGTGGGGGGTCTTATGGCAGGCTCTTCAGAGGGTCAGTGTGGACTCGATGAGTTGAGTGGCCTGTTCCCACATTGCAGGGATTCTACAAAAATTCTAATTCGCACCCAGCAATATCTACAAGCCGTAATATGAAAATGAGTAGCCAATCTGCTTTCTCGTGATGCTGACTGAGAGATAGATATGAACCAGGACCTCAATTTAACATCTAATCTGAAAGACAGATTCAATCCTAATCATGTAGCTGTACCTGATACAGAGAGAGACGGTAATACTTTGTGATGAACGTCACTATCGGTTAGTTGGTCACGGAAAAAAATAAGGACTGGGTGAATTACCAGGCAGCTACTTCATCATGGGGACAAGGTAATGGGCAAGCCTGGAAAGCAAACCATAATACAATCCCAGATAAAAAAAAAATGCAAATAATTAAAAAAAAACTAAATAGAGTAGAATAATTTAAGGGAAGAGGAATAGGAGAGTGGATCAAGGACAAGACAGAAGCTGCACTGATGGAGTAGTGCATGAGTAGACTTACCATCTTTCACATCATATGTTAAACCAAAGTTCTGACCATCTGTTCAGGTAGGTATACAAGCCTCCTATTTTGAAGACTGACAGGGGATTAGCTGGTTGTAACTTTTCCCTTTGCTGGAATCCCTTTGTAAATTGACTTTTACATTCCACTAAATGACAGCAGTGTGTATATTTTACTGCTCTTGGAAACACACAAATCAAAAGCAGAGAAAGCAGCTCAGAAGATTTGTCATGCTGACACTGCTGTAAGGAAACAGCACAACATTCAACCCATCGGAACTGCATTGGAGATCTTCAAGTTATAGTCAACCCTACAAAACCTCAAAGCAACAGATTCACAAATCTTTAAGAAACTCTTGCAGCCCCTTTAACAGAGCACAGAATTTTTTTTTGTCGGGATTTTCCTTTCTTAATAACATCAGACAGTGATTTCAACGTGGCATTGATAGAAGTGCATGTTACTAAAGCATGAACCTGCCCCAAATCACAGCAGCAGAATTAGACAAATTAATTTCATATTACTTTGCTGGCATACGAATTTCAACATGAAGAAAAGCAAGGGATTTTGGGATAGCTGGCTTTTGGGTAACCAATGTGACGTCAAAAGATATTCCAGTAGACTGTTGAAGAATGGTTTAAAATTTAAATAAAAGCACTTGCATTCACTTAGCACTTATTGTGATCACAGGACACCCACATTTGAAGGCACCATTGTTATAATGTAGGACATTCAACAGGTAATGCAAAATACTTCTAAGAATGACCAGATAATCAATTATTTTGTGATACAGATTGAGAGAGAAACATTGGCCAGGACACCAGAAATAACTTTCTTCAAAATAGTGCCATGGGATGTTTTATATCTACATGTGAGGACAGACAGATCTTGGTTAAACATCTTATCTGGAAGACAGCACCATCAACCATAAAGTGCCCCCTCATTACTGTACTTGAGTGTTATCTTTGAGTTTTTTTGCTCAAGTCCTCAGGGTTTCACGACCTTCTGACTCAAACATGTCATGTTACTGAACGATCCACAGCTTAAACTAATGTTAACATCACCCGAAAGCCAACTATCCCAAAAGCCCTTGCTTTTCTTTATTTCACACATAGGATGTGGACATTGCTAGCTGGCCAGCATTTATTGCCCATCCGTCGGTGCCCTCAAGAATATGGTGGCAAGCTGCTTTCTTCAAGTTTGTGTGCTATAAGTGGACTGTTATTATTACATATTAGCTAGGACTTGGTAGCAATAAGTGAACTCGGAGAACTGTAGCACACCAAGTAACGCCGCAGCCTCTGAGCCAAAAGATCCAGGTTCAAGTTGGCCACAGAATGGGTGCTCAGGGCCCAGAGAAAGGATCTCCAATATACTCCTGGCAAATAGTTAAAATGAGAGAGATTCCCAGTCAGCCATTAATCGGCAACATGCCTTGCCAGTATATGACATAACTCCTTCATGAAAAGGGCTACAATTTACACTGGCTGAACATGGTCAAAGAAATGATGGACACAGACAGCTTACTCTCTGGATTTAGCTGACAACAGTCGACATTTTACATCAAATCTGCAAGTGACAATATTAGTCCAAGGAAAGCAGTGTATTAGTAAGGGAAAGAAAAGTTTTGCTTCTCATGACCAAAGCTGTAAAATCAAAAGTAGACATAACATACACTGCAGGCTCTGCATCATTCTCTGGAGGCAGCAAAAGCAGCTTCTTGAGTTCTGGGCAACCACATGAGCAGGAAATGCTGGTGAATCTCAAGATCTGGCTTTTGGTGGGTGAGTATGCAGCTCGCATCACTGTAGTGCGTCCAAAGTGCAGTGAGGTGTGTGAAAAGCACATTGGAGGTGCTAGTCACCCTCAGCTTAATTGGGAATAGGTGGTTAGGGAATGGGTGACTGCGAAGAAGGACGAGCTAGGGAGCGCAGGAGTTTCTCCGTCTGCATCTTGCTCTGCGATCAGTTTCAGTTCTAAATCATTATTCCGAGAGTGCACCCAGAGCCAGATCCAAGGCAGGTTTAACTATTCAGGAATATAGAACGTAGGGAAATAGATGGTGACATCTTGAAAAATGTCCATATTACATAGGAGGAAGTGCTGGATGTCTTGAAACACATAAAAGTGGATAAATCCCCAGGACCTGATCAGGTGTACCTGAGAACTCTGTGGGAAGCTAGAGAAGTGATTGCTGGGCCTCTTGCTGAGATACTTCTATCATTGATAGTCACAGGTGAGGTGCCGGAAGACTGGAGGTTGGCTAACGTGGTGGCACTGTTTAAGAAGGGCGGTAAAGACAAGCCAGTGAACTATAGACCAATGAGCTTGTCGGTGGTGGGGAACTTGTTGGAGGGAATCCTGAGGGACAGGATGTACATGTATTTGGAAAGGCAAGGATTGATTAGAGATAGTCAACATGGCTTTATGTGAGGGAAATCATGTCTCACAAACTTGATTGAGGTTTTTGAAGTAACAAAGAGAATTGATGAAGGCAGAGCAGTAGATGTGATCTATATGGACTTCAGTAAGGCATTTAACAAGATTCCCCATGGGAGGCTGGTGAGCAAGGTTAGATCTCATGGAATACAGGGAGAACTAGCCATTTGGTTACAGAACTGGCTAAAAGTTAGAAGACAGAGGTTGATGGTCGAGTGTCGTTTTTCAGACTGGAGCCTGTGACCAGTAGAGCACCACAAGGATCGGTGCAGAGTCCACTACTTTTCATCATTATATAAATTATTTGGATGTGAACATAGGAGGTATAGTTAGTAAGTTTGCAGATGACACCAACATTGGGAGGTGTAGTGGACAGCAAAGACGGTTATCTCAGATTACAACAGGATCTGGACCAGATGGGCCAATGGGCTGAAAAGTGGCAGATGGAGTTTAATTCAGATAAACATGAGGTGCTGCATTTTCAGAAAGGAAATCTTATCAGGACTTATACACTTAATGGTGAGGTCCTAGGAAGTGTTGCTTAACAAAGAGACCTTGGAGTGCAGGTTCATAGCTCCTTGAAAATGGAGGCGCAGGTAGATAGGATAGTAAAGACGACGTTTGGTATGCTTTCCTTTATTGGTCAGAGTATTGAGTACAGGAGTTGGAAGGTCATGTTGCGCTGTACAGAACATTGGTTAGGCCACTGTTGGAATATTGCGTGCAATTCTGATCTCCTTCCTATCGGAAAGATGTTGTGAAACTTGAAAGAGTTCAGAAAAGATTTACAAGGATGTTGCCAGTGTTGGAGAATTTGAACTATAGGGAGAGGTTTAATAGGCTAGAGCTGTTTTCCCTGGAGCGTCGGAGGCTGAGGGGTGACCTTATAGAAACTTATAAAATCACGAGGGGCATGTATAGGATAAATAGACAAAGTTTTTTCCCTTGGGTGGGGGAGTCCAGAACTAGAGGGCATAGATTTAGGGTGAGAGGGGAAAGATATAAAAGAGACCTAAGAGGCAACCTTTTCACACAGAGGGTGGTACGTATATGGAATGAGCTGCCAGAGGAAGTGATGGAGGCTGGTACAATTGCAACATTTAAAAGGTATTTGGATGGGTATATGAATAGGAAGTGTTTGGAAAGATATGGGCCAGGTGCTGGCAGGTGGGACTAGATTGGGTTGGGATATCTCGTCAGCATGGACGGGTTGGACCGAAGGGTCTGTTTCCATGCTGTACATCTCTATGACTCTACGGCAGTGGAAAGAGGCAAACTGGACCAGCTATAGTACTAGAAAATTCAATAGTTAGGGGAACAGACAGACAAATCCATGACTGCCTCTCTGACAGTGACAGTGTGCTGCCTCTCTGAGGTCAATGTGGCAGCAGTACACTCAGAGGGGAAATTGATCAGCTGATGTTGTGGTTCAAAGGATAGAGCAGATTGAATGTCTTGCTGGAGAGATAGAGCAAGAGGGAGGCCTTTAGACCACAGAGCTATTCGATTGGTTTTGGGGAAGGTGGGACTCCTCCAGTCTGGATGAGTTGTACTGAAACAGAGCCAAGATCAGAGCCTTCATGAGGCCGTTTGCGAAGGATGCTAGGGAGTGTTTAAAGCAAATTGTCAATGGAACAGAAACCAGGTTATCACATTAGACAGGCGAAGCAAGGTGCAAAAAGGATTGAGAGGCAGACAGGACAATAGTAGAAATAGAAAGGTATTAGGTGGGGTGACAGCAAGGGGGAAATGCCATAAAACATATACAGTGCATGCATGTAAACTCACAAAATTGGTAACTAAGATTGGTGAGATGCAGACATTAATAACATGGGAAAATGATGCTGTGCCAATGACAAAAAGGTACCAAATATTTCCAGACACAGTGTTCAGGAAAAATAGAGAATGAAGGAAGAACAATCGGTTCTCAGGCTTATTCTATATCCCATTATCAGGCTTATTCTATATCCCGTCAACTAGTGCGGAACCCAGAGACAGGGCTCTTGTGGTACAGTGGTAGTCTCCTTATCTCTTAGCCAAAAAGCCTGGGTTCAAGACCCACCTGCTCTCCAGATCTGTCATAATATCGCTGAATGAGTTGATTTTAAAAAAAAGCTGGGAGAAACAGAGGAACAAATTTGCAGGGAAATTACACTGAGATGAAAGAACCATAGAGTAGTGAAAATGAGGGTCATTTAATATTCACATAGAAAATAGAACAGCAATAGTGTAAAGGGAGGAAAGTAAGAAAGGTTTTAGAAGTGTGTTCAGGAGAATGTTGCGGATGAGTAAATTATCAGCCCAACTAGGAGGGAGGCGTTGCTGGATCTGACTCTGGAAAATGAGGTGAATCCGGAATCAGTTGGTGGGTATTTGAGGATCAGTGATCATAATATCTATAAGGTTTAGGTTAAATATGAAAAAAAAATTGTGAAACTGGAAAACTAACTGGGGGAAGATCAGTATTCATGGAGTGAGAACCGACCTTGCCCAGGGAAAAGACTGAAACTCGAAACTATAATGGAACAAGGCTGTCTTTAAAGAGAGTATGGTTCAAGTATAGTTGAGGCACATTCCCACTGGGGGAAAAGGTATACAAATAAAGAGTTCACTGAGTGATGGAGAAAATTTTCATTAAGATGAAGCAGAAAAAGGATGCTGAATGACAGATTTCAGGACTAAAGTACAAGTGAGAGCCAGGATGAATATATAAAACTCAGAGGGAAACTGAAAAAGGAAATGAGAGGGGAAAATACAGAGTGTAAAAAGAAAATGACAGCTGACATAAAAAAGGAATCCCAAAGTCTTCAATAAGCATCTAAATAATAAGAGGAGAGATGAGGAAATGAGGAACCAAACAAGGAATTTATGCATGGAAAGTCGAGGCCAAGATTGAGGTGCTTTATATCTGTTGTTTTCAAAGAAGAAGATGGAGTGAAAGAATTGTTAAGATACTGGATAGGATAAAATTGATGAAGATGGATGCATGGATCTTCAATGAAGGAAGAGACAGTAGAAATTGCTGAGTCACTAGCCATAACCTTCCAACCTTCCTTAGATCCTGGGGTGGTGCCAAAATGACTGGAGAATTACACAAGTTACAAGCTTGCGTAAGGATGCAAGAATCCATTCAACAATGCAGTCAGTGTAACTGCACTAATCGCCCGTCATGTCAATTTCATTTTTCCGAGCGGGAAAGCTTTCAGAAAGATAGTCAAGGAAAACATTAACATTAACTCGGATAAATGTGGTTTCACTCAGCAAAGCCAGCATGGATTTGTTACAGCCAGATCATGTTTAAGTAAGTGAGTTTTTTTAGATAGGGTAAATGAGAGTAACAGAGGTGAGTTGGTGTCACCAGTGTACAGAAGTTCCGAAAGACTAGTGAGAAAGTGCCAACCATTAATCTGGTCATCAACACTGATGCCATGCAAGAAAGGAACAGTGGTGTCATGGATATAGAATCGGCTGAATAACATGAAAGAGATGGCAGCGAATGGTTGTTTTCCAGACCAGAAGAGAGTATGTGGCAGGATCCCCAGGCCTGTGTGCACTACTTTTACTGCTCTATTTTAATATCTTGGGTGTACGGAACCCAATTTCAACATTTTCAGGTGACACAAATAACAAACTCATGAGACGTAGACTGATTAATTTCAAGGGGACAGGAAATAGACTGATAGAATGGGGCAGATTTGTGGCAGATAAAATTTAAAGCAGAGAATTATGAACTGATTAACTTTTATGGGAAGAGAAAAGAGACAGCCTCACCTAATGGTACAATTCAGACGATGGTGCAGGAGCAGAGAGATCTGTATATAAACCACTTCAGGCAGCAGGACAGTTTGATGAAGCAGTTAGCTTGACTTACAAGACCCTGTATTTTATAAAAAAGGCGCTGCATTTAGAGCGCAAAAGCAGCAAAGTTTATGGCACAGACCTTTATAAGACATTGGTTTGGCCTCAACTGGTGCACTGTATCCAAATCTGTGCACCACACATTTTAGGAAGGATGTGACAGCATTGGAGAGGCGGCAGCAAAGACTCATGAGACTGGCTCAAGGAGGGAGTTACGTGGAGAGATTGGAAATACTGGGGTTGTTCTCCTGGGAGAAGATATGGTTTTGGTTAGCTTTGAGAGAAGTGTTCAAAAACATGCAGGATCTAGACAAAACTTCCATTCACTGACAAGTGGGTAGAACCAGAGGTCACAATCTAAGGTGACTGCCAAAAGAACCAACTGTTGCATGAGGAAAACCTTTATTCCATAATGAGTAGTTATGGCCTATAATGCAAAGCCCAAGAGTGCTGTGGAATCATAGAATCCCTACAGTGTGGAAACAGGCCCCTTGGCACAACAAGATCACACCAACTCTCCGAAGCGTCAACCACCCAGAGCTATTCACTCTACTCTATTCTACATTTACCCAGACTAACACACCTAACCTACATATCCCTGAACTGAACAATTTGAAGTGAAAATAAGTATGAATGTCTGGAAAGCAGGGGGGGGGGGGGTGATGAAGAACAGAAGAGGTGAGGAGTTGCTTTTGCATAGATGTACCAAGTACACAATGGGCCGAATAGCCTCCTTTGATTCTTTAGTTTTGCTGGACAGTCAGTTAGAAAGACCCAGACGCTTATGAAACTTTTCTTTGGGTCGGTTACTAACTCATGTAGTTTAGAATTAAAGTACTGCTTCGTCCGATCATCGGATCAGCAACTACTTTCCATCACACCTCACCACCATCTATACATGTAAAAGCATGTATTCTTGTGAGTGTCAATGAAGCTGCCAACTATAACTCAGCAATATCCCACAAGAGGGATAGAATTCAAAAATACAAAAGCGGGGCAGGAAACGTCTGGGGTTCCAAACAACAGGAACACCAAAATCACCCATAAACTTGTTCTTCAACAGATCACCAAGCTCAGCCTACGTCCACAACTTATCTACAATAGTGCCAGGGAATGTACAACCGCAGCAATCACCTGTCATGTCAATTTCATTTCTCCCTTACCCGGGAGATTTCTTAACGAAATGGAAGTCGTCTATCATCGTGCATCCTTTGAAAAGAAACTGTTTCCCTCTTCCCACCGCCCCAATCAAATTAAAAACAAATCATTCTCCTCGTCCTTCCACTGGAGAAACGCACACCCATTTCCCCCGTGCGATCTGCACATGTTTTGCAAAAGTGGTTTAATATTCGCCACTGCTTAAAGTGTCTTGGAGCTGGGTTTGCGATGTTGTCCCATCCCCGGGCAACGTTCCATCCCATTGTGACGCGTTGTGTTGTGGGTTGTGTATCCCCCTGATGCCCAGGCAACATTCCATTGTAATTCAACGTTCCATCCTAGTGTGACGTGTACTCAGTGTTTCCCCCGATCCCCGGACAACGTTCCATCGTTTCTTACCCGCTGGGCACGACTTGGCCCGGTTGCCAGCACAGCTCCTTGACCACCCCGGCCCGGTCCGATTTCACCCGCTTTTCCTGGGGCCGAGACCGGGGCCTTTCGCGTTCGGCGTCGCTCTCTTGATCCACGGGCTGGCAGTGAGCCAGCACCGTGCCGATCTGCACCGGCCATCCCACCTTCACACTCCACTGCAGCAGTTCCAGAGGTCGGGAGCCCGGGATTGCCACTTCCAGCACGGCCCGGGTTGCCGCTGCTGCGTTGCCGGGTGTTGTTGCAGCGCCAGCCGCCGATCCATCCCGGTTCTGCTCTTGGTCTTGCTCCTGGTCCCGGTCCGGCTCCCCCGCCTCCGCCAACGCCGCCATCTTCTAACCGCCGGGAAAAGGAGGGGGAAAGAAAATTTGTTTTAACAAATCCCCAGCGTGCAGACACAAAAATATTCAAAGGCAAAAGTGCAGTAAAAGGTTCACTCTTCCCGCCTGTAAACAGGAAATAATACGCCCGGAGCCCGTACAGGGAACTTCCGGTACACATGCAGGGATCTTACAGTATGTCTTCCGACCACACAGTCCCATCGCACACCAACAGACGTGCATGCAAACTGTTATTTTTTTAGAGAGTCCCCGTGCTCTGCGCACAAAGCATCGATTTGCCTGTGTTTCGTAAGCACGGAGTATGGCATTGCATTCAAAGAAGTTGAGTAAATTGCTAGAATAAAGCTAGCAACAGCTTCAAATACCACGATCAACCCCACAGAGGGACAGAAAAAAAATCTTCAAAGGGTCAATAATCAGGTCTGACAGGTGAAAAGGAGGAGTTAGACTGAAATTGTAGTGGGACGTGGATTTATCACGCAGTTGTACGTTTCCTTGGAGCCTGTAGGAATCTCAGACAGTGCCACAAGCGAACCAGGAGGAAAAACAACATTATTGGAATGATTTTATTTGTTAAAACAAACTTTCAATATCGATATAAAGTTTGATGTGGTGCAAGAGTAAGAAGTGGGAGGACTTATGATGAAACTTATGGGATTACGTCAACCAGAGTTTGCAACCCAAAACTGCCCCGAGAACAAAAGTTTCCCAAAGAGTCATTATTGCAAAGCAGACTATTTGTCATTTCACGTTCTGGCCTTCTTTCTGTCTTTTTGGGTTGGGGGAAGGGGAATACACAGACACATGTGATTTGGTTCCACTTTGAATACAATTTAGATCACTCGTCACTGTAGCCTGTTCTGGATTTGGATAGTTTCACTGACCTGTGTGTGACTTGCATTCAATTCAAATTCCAGTTTATTTCTTCAAAACTCCCTATTTACACCATAAGGGCAGCACAGTGGCTCAGTGGTTAGCATTGCTGCTTCACAGTGCCAGGGACTTTGGTCAGGTTACAGCTTCAGGTGACTGTGTGGAGTTTGCACATTCTTCCATGAGGATTTCCTTTGTGTGTTCCGGTTTCCTCCCACAGTCTAAAGACGTACAGGTTAGGTGGATTGGCCATGCTAAATAGCCCATAGTGTCCAGTGATGTTCAGGCTGGGTAGATTAGCCATGGGAGTGCAGGGTTACAGGGATAGGGTAGTGAGGTGGGTCTGGGTGGAATGCTGATAGAGGGGCAATGTGCACTTGATGGGCCAAATGGCCTCCTTCCACATGCCAGGGATTCTATAATATGTTCTTAATTTACTATATCTCTCTATTGTACCCTATTCCAACTCTCAGCTTTTTAGAGTCATAGAGATGTACAGCACAGAAACAGACCCTTCGGTCCAACCTGTCCATGCCGACCAGGTATCCCAACCCAATCTAGTCCCACCTGCCAGCACCCGGCCCATATCCCTCCAAACCCTTCCTATTCATATACCCATCCAAATGCCTCTTAAATGTTGCAATTGTACCAGCCTCCACCACATCCTCTGGTAGCTCATTCCATACACTTTACACCCTCTGTGTGAAAAAGTCACCCCTTAGGTCTCTTTTATATCTTTCCCCTCTCACCCTAAACCTATGCCCTCTAGTTCTGGACTCCCCGACCCTAGAGAAAAGACTTTGTCTATTTATCCTATCCATGCCCCTCATAATTTTGTAAACCTCTATAAGGTCATCCCTCTTGCACATGACTCCTCATGTCACTGTTATGTTATGATATATATTATCTCATTATCGTAACTATTAATCATCGCACCATGACAAGTGCACTTTGTAATGAAGATGAAGGTACAAACATAAAAGTAGTAGATCTATGCAAATTGACCCTTCGAGACTGCCCTGTATTCCAGTAAGATCATAGCTGATTTGATTGTGTCTTTACCTACAATTTTCTACCTGCTTCACATAACCACTGACTTACTTGCCCATGAAGAATCCATGTAACTCAGCCTTGAATATTGTCTATGACCCACCCTGTGGAAAGAATTCCAAACATGACCATCTTGGAGAAAAAAAATCCTCCTCATAAATAAGAAACTTTTTACTTAGAAACTGTGCCACCCAGTTAAAAATTCTCTCAAAAGGAGAAGTATCCCCTGAGCATGTACCTTGAAAACAAAAACAAACTTCTTGAAGGATGATTTTTAAAAATTTCATGAAATTTATGATCCACTGGAAAATTTGTATTTTGACACATTATTTGATGCATTTTTTGATGTTTTGCAGCTAACTATAAACTAACTGAAATCCCCACAAAAGGGCTTCCTGACAAACTGCAATGACTCTATTAGGCTATGTGAAATATTGGAAATATAACTGTCAAAATGGTTTAAAAGGTAGCTTTAAACCTGATGGCAAATATGACATTTTAATGTATAAATTGCAATCTTTATAGCACATATAATGATCCCATGTATTGATATCTGTCAATGCAAAACGAAACTAATCTGCTAACTGTCTTCAAAAAAGATAAAAGAAAAATGCTGGAAATGTTCATTAGGCCAGGCAATATTTTTGGAGAGAAACAGAGTCAATGATTCAAGTCAAGATGGTCTTTTATCAGCATTTTCATTAATACATACTGAATTTCCATTTAGCAGCCATAAACATTTTGCAGACAGAAGGTAATGTTACTTCAAGAACTGCTGATTTATAATCATTCAAAATAAGCAACATTTATTTTCAAGTAACTTGAGTATTTGAGCGAAACATACCGTTACAATTGAAGGGTCACATGCAAATATTAACTTGTCTCTTCCTGCTGTGCATCTCAGACATTAAAGCTGGTGGCAGTAGTGAATGGGTGCTGAATATACTGCTCTATTCTTTTAACAAATTTATCGATTTATGCTTTGTTCTTATAAATGATAACCTAAGTAAAGGAAAAATAGAAAAAAATGCATGAAGTTTGCAATGAAGCTTTGCAATAATAACCTCAATTGAACAATGTAACTTTAGCTAGCCAGGGTAATTGAATCATTAAACTCTTAAACCAAGTGAAATCAAGCATGGTATTCAGTTAACAATTTCAAGCTTCTAACTTGGATTGCAACTTAAATTTTCCCACAACATAAACTTATAGTTTTCCAAAACCCCTTCTTCATTTTGTTTATAATAGATGCTTCTCTTTTCAAGAGATGGGCCCTTTCCATATGTGTTCCATGTGTAAATTTTGATTCCATGCTTTGCAGCCTGGTATTTTACACACACTTACCCATAAGGAATGTTACTGGGAGCAACTACATAACTATCTCTCTGCTAAACAATGCAGTGGCTGAGGTACAGACTAATATAGAATCCCTGCTGTATGGAATGAGGTCATTTGGCACACTGAGTCCACACCAACCCTCTAAAGAGCATCTGACTCAGACTCAGGACCCTGCCCTATCCCCTTAACTCACATTTATCATGGCTAATCCATCTAACTTGCACATCCCTAGACATTACAGGCCAATTTACTATGGTAATCCACCTAACCCTGTACACCTTTGGACTGTGGAGGGAAACTGCGCCACTTGTAGAAACCCACACAGACATGGAGAGTATGTGCAAACTCCACACAGAGTTACCCAGGCTGGAATCAAACCCAGGTCTCTTGCGTAGTGATACAACAGTGCGAAACACTGAGCTACCCTCTTAAAGAATTCTTACAGTTCAGAAAGAGGCCATACAGCCCATTGCATCTGCCCCGACCCTCTGAACAGTGTCTCATCCACACCCATTCCCCTACCCTTTTCCACATAACCCCACATTTACCATGGCTAATCTACCTGGCCTGCACATCTCTGGACACTATGGAGCAATTCAGCATGTCCAATACATCTAACCTGCACATCTTTGGACCATGGGTGGAAAGTGGAGCACCTAAGCAGAAACCCACACAGACACAGGGAGAATATGCAAACTCCACACAGACAGTCACCCAAGGCTAGAATCAAAACCAGGACCCTGGCGCTGTGAGTGCCATGTTTTTGGCCACTATGGGTCACTCTATGTATTAACTTTTCATTTGAGTATGAAAATTTTTAATGGAAACAGCAGAAGATCTCATCTAGAAAGTAAAGAATTGAGCCATTCAAGTATATGAAGACAATTTGTGCAAAGTAGTACATGCTAATGTTCAGCTTTTCCAAAACTCCACTTACCACTGACATTGAAACTTTCTGTGCTATAAATTCTACCATAATTATTTAATCACAATTTGTGAAGTTAAAAGCTCAAAGAAAACCATTAGCTTTAATTTAACCAAGCAATACTTGAAGAACACTCCCTGCATAGAGTGCACTATTTGAAAAAGTGGTAGAGACAGATTCAACAGTAAATTTCTAAAGGAAATTGAAAAAATCTTTGAGAAGGTAAACTGGTGCAGGGCTATGCTAAAAGAACAGGTAAGCAGCGTGACTGAATTGGGAGGTCAGTTAACTCAGATGACTGGATGGCTGGTGAGTGATGCCAATAGCATAGTTTCAGTTCCCATATCAGGTTACCATGAAGGACTCTCCCTTTCAACCTCTCCCCTCAGAGGGTCATGGTGACATTTTGGGTTAAACCACCACCAGTCATCTCTCTCTAATGAAACAGCAGCCTTATGAACTATGGTAACTTCACCTTTCACTAACTGAATAGAGCTCACAGACATAACAGGATGAATGCCCTCCTGCCATGTTTCATGAATATCAACATAATTTCACAAACCGTAAGATTCAGTCGTGACAGTTGAATTCATACTTTTGTCATGACTATAGAAGCATCTACATTGAATTGTTTTTGTTGAACTGTTGATTATGAGTTTATCTTCATTTTAAAAACAATCAACCTCAAATGTATCCAAATATTGATCCAACTTACGCAAAGAAAGAACAATTAATTGGCAGAACCTAAAAAACGAACTCTCTGGAGCCAATTCCTGCAAGCAACAACAACAATAATTTACATTTATATAAAAAACTGTTGGCCGGGTAAAATGTCCCAAGGCATTTAATAAAAACAGTACCTTGTGAGGTGGAGGGGTTTAGACTGGGAATGGCAGAGCCTAGGCTCAACAAGTGAAGGCATATCCATAAAGCGATTAAAATGTGAAGAAAGGAAAAAAAAAGCCAGAATTTGATAATTGAAGGACTGGAAGAGATTAGAGATATAGGAAGGAACAAGACCATGGAGAGATGTGAAAACTAAAAACAAAAGCATTAAGAGCAAGATGTTAGCAGATTGTCTTACAATCTAGTTCAGCAGACACAGGAGCTTTAGATTAATGGGAGCTTGGGTGAGCTGAACTTTATGGAGTGTGCCAGCTAGGAAGAAATATTGGAATAGTTGGAATAGTTGAGGTCAAAGAATGAAAGGGTTGGATGAGAATTGCAACAGCAGACAAGAAGTGTCATGGTTGCAAATGAATGATAGTGTGAAATTGGAAGTAGGCAGTATTGGCTGTAGAGTGGATATGGAGTTTGGAAGATCATCCCAGAGTTAAAGTAGGACACCATGGTTTCAATTGTTCTAACACATTGTCAGACAGTTAAACAGGAAATGGATGAAACTGGTAACTGGGAGTTTGAGGTGGGGTAGTAGCTTCAGTCTTCCCAATATTATGTTGGAGAAAATTAATGGTTAGTCAGCACTTGATATCAAATAAACATATAAGAGCATCATCAGATTGCATTTCTTGAGTAAGCTGTGTCTGCAAATATGCCAGAAATGAGGTGAGACTGCCTACTCTTGACCTCCAGGCAGCATTTCATCAGTGTGGCATCAAAGAGCACTCAGAAAACTAGAATGAATGGGGCTTACCCTTGACTAGAAACTGAACTGGACTCACTGTATAAAGACTGTATTTAAAAGAACAGGTCAGAAGCTAGGAAATCTACAATTCATCTCATGTTCTTCTATGTAACTCCACTTACAAGGAACAAGTTAGATATTAAAGAAATAATATTGTCCACTTGGTGCCCCACCCACCACTTCAATATCATCCACCATTGACCCACAGTGACAGCAGTGTGCACCATCCACAACTTGCCAAGGTCCTTCAACAGCACCCTCCAAATCTGTGCCATCTGCTACTTGGAAGGACAATGGCAGCAGCTCAATAAGAACATCAACACCAAGTTCCTCTTCAAACCACACATCCCACCTGATTTGGAACTATATCAGTATTCATATTCTAATAGTATGCACTGGAGTGACTGAACCATTTTACCTTTCTGCATTTTTGATTGTAGACTGAAATGAAAAAAGACTGTTTAAAGAACCAAGGATTATTTAAGCATTGCTGCATATTTTAATAAAATGACCTGACACCTATTGTAAATGCTGCTGTTTACTCTGCTGTGAATTCAAGCAGTGGAAGGAAGATTACTGTAAATGAGCTGGAGTTGGTGGGGAGGAGGGGAATGGCTGGGGTGTGATGTGTATAAATATTGGCAATAAGTCTGGTCTGTGGACTAGTGACTGGTTATTAATGACCAAGGGCGTATGCCTGCCAACAAAAATGTGATTGGCTTCTAGATAACATGGCGGTGTGAAAGATATAGTCAAAAGCCATATCATCTCCTCAAGGACCTCAGCTGTCTCTTTTCTCTGTATGAGATATGACCTCAGGCCTTAAGCCAATTCATTCTTCCCCCGTCAGTTGCTGTAAGCTGTGGCTCTAAATCAGTAAGCCAGAAACTTTAAAGTGTGAACCTGTCACCTGTGCCTTCTGCAAGAAGCAAAGTTATCTAGAGAAGGAGAATCAAGGAGCAGCACATCCTGACAAGCCAAGACGACCACTTCAGTGAACACTGTAAACAAGGACAATTGAACTGTCTTCCCAGTTCTTTCCCTCCAAACATAATGTTCATGTTTTTCCCTGTCTGTGCAAGAGGAGTTTGAGTTTTAACTGGTAACCATGTAAATGGTTCATAACTACTTACCTGTAGCTAGATTCTATTTATTTGTCACCATGCTCCCAGGCGAACATAGGGCTGCTCTCCCATTTGAGGGAGAGAGACAACTGGTTGTGGTTTAACCTGAGAGTCACTGCACCTCATTTGAAGGTAACAGTTGGGAAGGAGGGACCTTCATAGTAACCTCAGCCAGTGTAGGAATTGAACCCATGCAGTTAGCAGCACTCTATGTTACAAACCAACAAACCAACCCCCTCCTTATTAATGTGCAATAAAATGTAACTCTTGTTAGGTGCAGATCCCCGATCAGTGCTTTCTCTGAACCTACATCTAAAAGGCAGGTGAACCAGTGAATTTTGTGTGCTTCTATAACTCATATGATAAGTCTGAGAATAGTGTGGCATAATTTCCAATGCACTAGTGCAGCAAGGTGTAACAGTAGTACAGGGTTTCCCTCTTCCAAGAGACTGCAGCAGCTCAAAATGGCAGTTCACCATCAACTTCTCTAGAGCAATAAGAAATGGGGGAAAAATTGCTGGCCTAGGTAGCAGGTTCACATTGCCTTGGAAAAATAAATAAAAGATTGCACGATTTGTGATTTCACTACACTTGCCAAAGTATTAGAGCATCAGGCTTTGTTACATTTTATGCTTTAGTTTGTGCTTTCATGTATGACCTAGTCTTGTTTTTTTCCAGAAAGCCAACCTCTGCAGAGAAATCTGATTTTGTTTCCCTCATATACTGAAGTGTGTATGTGTGTGTGTGCGCATGTTTGTGTGCGTGTATGCGTGCCACTATAAAATCAATAAGACATGGACAGAATTTTACACAGATCTGCATGCCAGGAGCAATGGCAAGATTTGGGGCAGAATCTGGCAAGAGTCCAGTGAGGCCTCTTACAGCATGAGAACCTCTCACACCACCTTTTATACTTTTGCTGAGTCACAAGGTAAAGTTTTCTCCAAGCAGCAACAAGTTGCCAATTAAGAGTGTTTATAGTTTGTCAAACACCCATTCACCTCATTAAATTCTCAACATGGAATTAAGAGCAATTACCTGGTGACTTCAGCTTACCATTGGGTGTGAGGAACCTCCTTGTTGCTCGGGACCAAACAGCATCACAGACCATGATCTGTGGGGACCAGCCACGTGCACTCTTCATCCATGGACACTGGCACCTGACATTTTCAATCTCTTAGGATGATCATGGCACCTATCTGGCCAATCTTCAGGCCACTCAGGAAGTACAAACCTGCATTTTAAGACACACCAATGATTAATGCTGAAAGGCTGAGGTCGGGATATTTTACATGCAGAGACAGGCAGCCAGCTCAAAAATTAAACCTCAGCGCATCTCCTGGCAGCTTGTTTGTTCCCTTTGCACCTGAACACACAGCATTTATATGTCTCACACCATCCATGACTTATTTTGGCTGTTATGTCAGTTGACACATTGACACTTCAGACAGAGCCAAAGACTATTAGTGTGGCTGCATTTATGAACTCTTTAGCTCAGACACAGATAGCCTGACATCACTACATCCAAAATAGCTGATATCTGGTTGGATCCACAACATATTGTTCCAATAAATTGTCCTGAATACACTATATGAATGTTTCTTCATGGTTACATCTGCCAATTTAATTTTCATAATCTACTTGAAAACTAAAGTCACTCATGCTTTATGTACTGACTTTTTAAAATTCCCTTATTGTTTCATGATATATTCTCTAACCTACAGAACAGCTATTGATAGGGGTCTATAGACTACTCCCAACAATATCTTCTTCCCCTTGTACCATCACACATATAGAGTCTCCATCTTCCAATCCAAGACCAGTTCCTACTATCACATTTATTCTATCCCATATTAACAAAGCTACCCCATGACCCTCTCCTTCCTACATGTCCTTTGGAAAAGGCACTTATCCCTGCATATTTAGTTACCATCTTTGATCTTCTTATAGCCATGTCTCTATTATAGCTATAAAATTTTACTCTGAGCCTTTAGTCATGCTGTTAGCTCATTCCTTTCATTCCAATACCATGAGCTTTTAAGAAAAAGATTATTATTTTGCCTTTTTGCCACTTTTTACCCTTTGGCTCTTTTTGCTGCTTCTTTTTATGTTTTTACATGCTGTCCCTTCTTGTTTCACTCTGTGTATGCTTACATAAAACATGTCAGAAATGCTGCCATATGTGGAAAATTTATATTTTGATTTATGTTGTAACTGTGAAGTAATAAGATTAGACTGATGACACATTCCACCAGCTTCAGTAACAATAAACATAAATTGCCAGATTACATTTCTTTTGAAGTAGTGACGTCTGTTTTGTGATAAAAGGCAGAATGGGATTACAGAATTTCTGTTAAAAAAGGTATTTGTTTCACAAAAACAGAAATGTTGAAAACCCACTAACGTTTATTGAGCATTTGGACAATAGATTCTGTTCGTTCATGAGAAAATATCTACAGTGGTAATACCATCTCTGATCAGGGTGATTACAAAATATCTATAGTGGTAGTGTTTATTGGGTGCTTATAGTGTGATGGTAGTGACCCAACTACAGAACTAGAAAGCCCAGGTTCAAGTCCCACCTCTTCCAGAGGTGTATAATCTCACTCCAGGCTGATTAGAAAACATTCAGCAAATTCTTGATAAATGATCCTTAATGGTGTTTTAGTTTATACCTTAATCCCATGTGCATGTCCCATTTTTTGTTTTATCCTCTGCAAAAGTATTGAAAAATTAAGGAAGATCAATGCATTTTACTTTTGGCTTGCTTTCTGTCTATGAGAATTCGGCAATATGATCGGACCTTTAGTCTGCTTGATGACGTCATTGTTGCTGGATGTTGGAGATTCCCTATAGTTGGTGCAAGAATAAAATCACCATCAGGAAAGGTGAACTTAATTCCACAGGGCTCAGAAAATCTCCGTAGGTAGTGTTCCCATCAGCAGTTAGCTCAGTGTCCTCTCTGCTAACAACAAAAAACTATGCCAATATCTGGCCTAACACAGGTACAGCACTAAGGGAATTTGCTGTTATTCAGATAGAATATTAAAGCAAGGCTCCATCTAGACCGGTGTGAAGTACTTAGGATTTTTTCCAGTGATAACGCTCAGATAGATGCAAATATGCTTTCTTTTGTAAAATTGTTTAATCAGCCTTAAGGCTCTTTTGAAAAGGTTGATTAAGGCTTTGAAGTAGCACTACATAATTTTACCAAATGGGCTACCAACTCAACAAAGGTGCTCCATTTGAAAATGGTAAAAGCCTGGGCTATGGAACTTACAAAGTCAATATGATTTTTCTCTATATACTTAATGTTAAGTGCTATAACTTGCCAAAGAGCTTAAATATGTTCAGAGATCTCCCTGGTATATTGTCTGAGATTTATAATGGAAATGGTTGGGATTCTGGACAATTGCTGAAAATAGCATCAAATCATTGAATCAGCCTTGAGCATGGGACACCTTTATCGATAGAACAGCAAGTTATTGTAAAAGTAAAACACCTTCTTTACAATATCTGAAGACAATTAACAATGGGATTGAAAGCTAAAAGAAACCACTGTTTAGAGATTTAATCATTCTGGTAAGTTAAAAAGAGAGAATTTAAGAAGTATGCAGTGTCATGTTGTCTTTATAGAATATTCCAAGTCTTGATGACATCTCTTAGCTAAAGTCTATAAGCATATTTTCAACTTATGGCAAAATGTATAGCTAACTGTGCATACAGAATATACACACATCAATTATACAATGAAATAATTTGAAATTTCACAAAATTCGTAATTTGATCAAGAACAAAGGCTTATTCCACACTACTAAACTTCATTAAATTTAATTATTCACATTTATAAAATTAGATCCAGTCTTTTAGTTATTCAACAATGGGAACTAATGTTGCTGGCAAGGTCAACATTTATTTCCTATTCCTAATTTACATGGAGAATTTTGAGGTCTTTCTCCTTGAACCATTATCATTCATATGATGAGGGTACACCTCTAGTGCTGTTATGAAGGGAATCCCAGGAGTTACACCCAGTGAGGTTGAAGGAGCACACGTTTGCATTTCAGTTTCTTGTGACTTGGACAGAAGCTTCTACTTGGTGATTTCCCATGTAATTGCTGCCAATGTCTTTCCAAATGGTGTTGTCATGAGTTTGGGAGGTGCTGTGGCTTTTATATTCTTCTTTCAAATCTTTATGGGAAATCGGACATTTGTACCTTTGAAGCCAACCTCATTGTTATCAAGCAATCTGCATCCCTAATATTTCATTAACATTTAAGCTCATTTATTGTTCAATTGTACCCGTCATTATGCTTAATTTATTGGCACTTATTGTACTGTTTACATTGTTGTGCTATTTACATTCACCAGTGGATATTGTTTATAATTCATTATAGTGATACTATTTTTCTTTTTTCACAGTATTAGTCATGTAATTCTGATCCTAAAGAAACACTTTCTTGCTGGATCAACAGTTTCAAACAAAATTGTCAAGTTTATATAAAGTCTAGACTTGTCATGTTTATATAGCTTTTAAGTAACTAGAACTACGTTAGGGATCACTGGACCCAAAACATTTACTCTGCTTTCTCTCTAAAGATACTGCCAGAGCTGCTGAGGTTTTCCAGCAATTTCTGTTTATGTCCCATATTTCCAGCATCTACAGTTCCTTGTTACATTTCAGATCAGTAAGAAAATTGTGAAGAGAACATAAGGAGCCACCAAAAGGCTATAGTTAGGTTAAATGAATGGGCAAAAATCTGGCAAATGACGTACAATGTGAAAAAGTGCGAAATTGTCCATTTTGGTAGAAAATGTAATAAAGAAGCATATTATCTAAATGGTGAGAGGTTACAGAGCTGTGGGATACAGAGAGATCTGGAGACCCTTGTACATGAATCACAGAACATTAGTGTGCAGGTTCAGAAAGTAATTGGGAAAGCCAATAGAATGTTATGTTTTACCGTAAGGGGAATTGAATGCAAGAGCAAGGAGGTTATTCAGTTATTTCGTATATTGTTATTTAGTATATTGGGAGGACCACATCTCCTGTATTGTGTACTGAATTGGTTACTGAGCTTACAGAGTGCTGTTGATGAGTTAGAAGCAGTTCAGAGAAGGTTGGTTGGACTGAAACCTGGAATGAGTGGATTGCCTTATAAGGAAAGGCTAACCACTCTCGACCTATATTTTCTGGAGTTTAGTTGAGTCGAATAGGATTTCATTGAAATATATAAGATCTGGAGAGTACTCGACCAGGTGGATGGTGAAAGGATGTTTCCTCTTCGTACAACCTGGAACAAGGGGTCAGAGTTTAAAAATGAGTGGGCACCCAATTAAAACAGAGATGAGGAAGCAGTTTTTTCTCTCGGAGAGTGAGTCCTTGGAATTGCCTTCTTCAAAAGCAATGGTTGCAAAATCTTAAAATATTTTTCAGGCAGAGAACAATGCATTCTTGATTATCAAGGTGATGAAAGATTATTGGGGGATTGCAGAAATGTAGATTTGAAGTTAAAATCCGGTCAGTTAGTCATGATCTTATTAAATGGTGATTTAGGCTTGAAAAGCTGAGTGTAATCTGGTTCCTTGTCATATGATTTTATCTTTGTCTTCATATCATCTCAATAGCCCTGTGGACTGGTGCACTTTAACTGTGTTTCCCCTCTTATTTCCATCCATATGTAAAACCAATTTTGTTTTGTTTGTCTGTGTCTGTCTGTATGTGTTTAGGGGTTTATAAAGAGAGTCAGAGTTTAATTAGCTGAGCTATATGTTGATAATTCATAGCTGTTTACTTATGTTTAGAATGCACTGGGTAAACTGGAGCTCTTGTTAAGTACCGGATCCTGTTCAGTATTTGGTATTAACTTGATTCCAACAGACAGTTAAATTGGGGACTTTTTGAGCATTGATCAAAACATTACCTTTTGTGGTGACCCTGAGAATAGTGGAGCTTGAATATTAGGATGCTTTCCCAAATGAGTTGTAACACCTTCTAGAAATAATTACTAAGACTACTACAAACTAAACAGAATTCATCTGCTCTCTCTTGACATCTAATGCAAATCACATGTGCCTCCATCCAAAGACTTTGCAATATCATAAGATTGGATTAATCAATATTAACTCTTTCAGAACCATTACCTAATACAACAGCAGGTTGAACAAGAAAATTCTTCAATCTTGAAGGTAAGCAACACTGAAATAAGGAAGAATACAAAGTATTCTAGATCATAGAATGAGAGCAGAACCAGACTATGAAATTTGGGGCTTAAAGACTTTGGGGAAGTGGTTGTTGATCTACATAAATGGGATTAACATTGAAACATGTATAACAATGATATATAATGATGTAGGGATGATGTCAGAGCCATGTGATTAAATAATGTTACAACTGAGGTCAGAGGAGTGTAATATCTCTCTCCACTCTCATTACTCCACTGATCACAGCATGTACTTAAATGTTTTGTCCAGTTACCAAAATGGCTAACTATATAGTACATCAATCTAAGGTTCATAATAAAAAAATCCATCAACTTGGGTTTACTTAAGAAATAGCAAACTTGTTAGTTTACTATAAAAATTATACATAGTTGACAAAGCTGATTGACACACAATTTGAAATATATGACTATAGATATTTACCTCCCTTAATAACCCAACACAAATGCATATATACCAGTTAAAAGAAAAATAAAGAAACTCTGTGACTCCCATTCTCCCTCAAGCTTCTCTTCATTTTCCTTTTGCAATGTTCTTCCTCTTTCCCTTTCTCTCACTTGAATTAATTTTGTTTCCTTCTCAGTTAAGTACAATTGTTCTCATTTCCAATTTTCGTCCTGGCCTTTTCAGTGTCTTTTCTATTTCAATTTGCTTTGGGTTCAATTGAATTCTAGCTAATTCATTTAATGATGTGGAGGTGCCGGTGTTGGACTGTTGTGTACACAGTTAAAAATCACACAATAAGTTATAGTCCAACAGGTTTGTTTGGAAGCACTAGCTTTCGGGAGCAGCACTGTTGGATTATAACATGATGTGTGATTTTTAACTTAATTCATTTAAATTAGCATTTATCCTTCATCTAAATTTAAAAACTGTGCTGTTATCTCAATAATGTCTTTCTTAGCTCCTATTTTTATATCTAATTCCAACATTATTGCCCAGTACTATTTGCATAACTTTGGCTATTTTCTGCAAATCACTTTGGTTTAAATCTTCCCTCTATAAAAACGCTGTCACAACTCACAAACCCATTTTAGTTTTATAACCTTCACTCTAACATACAAGAATCCTAGTATGATTCCCTTATCCTTTTCAACTATTAATGCTTAATTTCCAATTTCATGTTTATGGTTTTACATTATCCTGCATGAGCTTCCAGTTTTATGACATATCCAAAGTTAGAACAGTGCACTTCTGTCATAAGTCCCACTACTCCACCAATCACAACATACATTCAAATATTTTACCCAGTTACCAACATGACCAATTATAAACTGTATTTGTATTAGGTTCAGAATAAGAATGATCTATCAACCAGGTTGCTTTAATAAACAACAAAATTATTGATTTATTATGAAAACAAGACATATTTGACAGATCAAAATAGATTAACAGAGCTTGAAATTTTAAATTATAACTATTTACTCATTTAAATAATTCAATGCACCAAAGAACACACATGCACCAGTTAAAGAAAAAAATAAACTTTCTTTACAGAGATTATTTCGGGAAAATGCACTTTGACCTAATATTTGCTAATTCCTGAGAATAAAAGGATAATATATGGAATGTTTCAGATTGCTTTTGGTACGGTATCCTTGTAGATAGGTTACTAGGCAAAGCTAGTTGTTACTGTGATGATTTCAAGTATGGTTCATTCAGGAGTTGTCAAGAGTAAATCTTCTGAAATCTTTTGGGAAAATAGTCATTTCAGTTTTTCA
The DNA here is from genome assembly GCF_004010195.1 of Chiloscyllium plagiosum. Classification (NCBI taxonomy): domain Eukaryota; kingdom Metazoa; phylum Chordata; class Chondrichthyes; order Orectolobiformes; family Hemiscylliidae; genus Chiloscyllium; species Chiloscyllium plagiosum. The sequence continues at coordinate 92,305,313 of NC_057713.1, forward strand.
ACTCTCAACATCAAGTTAGATTAGATTCCTTACAGTATTCCCTACAGCCATTTGGCCCGACTAGTCCACACCAACCCTCTGAAGAGTGATCCACCCAGACCCATACATCAAGTTAGATTAGATTCCTTACAGTATTCCCTACAGCCATTTGGCCCGACTAATCCACACCAACCCTCTGAAGAGTGATCTACCCAGACCCATTCCCTTACCCTATATTTACCCTGCCTAATGTAAAGGGAAAATTAGCCTGGCCAATTCACTTGACCTGCATATCTTTGGATTGTGGGAGGAAACCAGAGCACCCAGAGAAAACCCACACAGACATGGGGAGCATGTGCAAACTCCACACATTTTCAGAGGCTGGAATCGAACTCGGATCCTTTGTGCTGTGAGGCTGCAGTGCTCACCACTGAGCCACCGTGCTGCCCCCTATTCTCAACAGGTTTCTCAAAAACGTGGCAGAGGTAGAGCTGAGGGTCTTTCCTTTTCACAGGCTGTACCTCAGCCGATCACTAAACAAAATCAAAATAGCTACAGTTTCTGGCAGCCATAAACTCAGACATGAAGCTTCTATTTTTCCAAACAGTTAGCTGAAACATGTTACTTCCATAAGCATCTTCACGGAAAATACCGCACAGTTTCTTTTCACTGACCTCAAAAACAAATAGGGTATCTCATAAGGACTTCAAACGAACCAATGTTCATACTTCATTGGCATCAGTCCTCAAAAATATTAAAAATGTAAGTGCCTTAATAACATAAGGAATAACTGGGAGGAAGCAGAAGCTCTAACCTAGTGTTAAGAAAATGTGTGTATATAGTTTTTACAGAAAGTTCCATGTATTCCAGATACATTACTTCATGGGACTATAGACATAAGACCTCAAACACATTTGAAAGCAATTTCAAAACAACAGTCTGTGATATATCTGAAACAGCAGGTAATGAATAAAAGACTAACACAAGGGAGGATCACTTTTATACTCTGATGCTGTGCTGATATTTTGATACATTGGGATTTGTAGTTCACAAACAGATCTGGGCATAAAATGAACTTTCCGATGCCCATCCTGCAAGAATTCTGAGGATAGAGAGCCGTCTATTCAAATTCCAGCAGGTTATAATGTTGTTAATTGTTGAAATTGAGGATAAAAGGCTGCAGTAAATGCATATGGCTGTATAAGACCTACCCGGCAAAGACGAGTTAACTTGTCTTCACCTAATTTATCTTTTTGAGAGTGCGACAAGTAAACTCGTCCAAAACATATAATTTCAAAAACAGCCACAGATGAGTTTATATGTCAATTCTCAGCATTTCTGGGCCCTTTTCAGGCTAGAAACGAGTAAACTCGGTGACTCATACGTCTGGTAGCTGTGTCTCTTCCGCCTCAGGCATTGCAAGAGGCATCGACGCACCGCTTTTGGGCATGCACTGTCATTCGGTTTTTTCTGTTTTATTTTACAAATTACGCCCAGATGTCAAGCTCAGAAGATGACAATGAGTATGAACCTTCTATTAGAAGCTTGGATACATCAGATGAGAGTGCAAGCTCGTCTGATAATGGCTATTCTCTCTCAAGTGAGGAGGAGGAAGAGGAGGAGGAGGATGGACGAATTTGGTGTCGACATGTGGTGTCGGAAGAATGCATGCTTCCTCCACCACCACGCTTCCCATTCACTGGAAACCCTGGAATATCAATTGATCAAGACGCAGCTGATATGACTCCTTTTTTTAGTCTTTTATGTGACAACAGAATTATTGATCTTTTTGCCGAAAATGGTATCTTCAAAATAAAATTTCAAGTAAAATATTGGAAATAGATAAAAACAAAAATTATTTCCATAATCAGCATTAAAAATACTATTAAAAAAAAGCAATTATAAAATTAGTCTGAAAATGAAACGTTTTCTCCAAAAAACGTCACCGAGGAAGGGGTTAATAAAGCAGCTACAGAGATCCTGCTGTAGCAACTCCTGAGAAGATCCACTTTGAGGATAGAGTGAGCACCATTGAAGCAGAATTTCATAGGAACCTGATTATAAATGGCTGAAAAATTGAATGCTGGCTGACCTGCACCCCAGCAAATGAGAAAACCATGTTGACTCATAAAGGGTATCAAGATAAATTGTGTTCAGAATAAAAACAGAAACTGCTGGAAACACCTAGCAGGTCAGACATTGGAGAGAAAAGTAGAGTTAACAGTTCAGTTCTGTTACTTTTCTCTCCAGAAATGTTGCCTGACCTGCTGAGAACTTGCATCATTTTCTTTGTTTATATCCAGTTGAAGTGCCCAACCTCTGTTTACATTTGCTCACATATTTAAGGTTGGTTCAAAATGTACCTCTAACAGTCATTCAGTTGTTCTTGAAATCCCTGGTTCTGATCAATTACCCACTGAAAACAACAGTAGACTAAAGGTTGGGAGACATGTCAGCATAAAAGTTCAAAGCAGCTATAAATCTTGACTCTTAACTGCTCTTTAAGTCTCTAGGCTTTTCTGCAAAATGCATTGATGGCTTGCTCCATGTGCCAAAACAGCCAGGTTTCTTCAGACAAGTCCACATCAGAGACAGTTTATACACTAAGAGGAGCATAATGATGCATCTCAAGCATTTAAGCTGTCAAATCAATAGTCTGCCTTGTCTCTATTAGCCATCTCTCCTTCCAAAACCTGCAAATACAGGAATATATTCATAACTAAGCAATACACTTTCTTTCAAAGAAAACAGTTTTGCAATCAATCTCTTTGAAAATTGCTCCATTGTTTAATGGAAGAAAACACACTGTGTGTTATTTTGGTGAAACAGACTTTTTAAACTACTGCAGAATCAATCAGATGCCGTCATATCAATGAATTGCAAGGGGCCACATGTTTTTCTTTTTTGGGACTTTAAACTGAAATGGAAGGTGGACTGCTAGGTAACTGAAATAACAGCAGAGTTTTGCATCTAGAAAAGAAAACTGCTGCATTTTTTTTTTCAGCCAAACAAAACAGTGTTCCCTTTTGAAAAAGTAAGGGGTGACTTGATAGAGGTTTATAAAATGATCAGAGGAATAGATAGAGTAGACAGTCAGAAACTTTTTCCCCGGGTACAACAGAGCGTTAAAGGGGACATAAATTTAAGGCGAAGGGTGGAAGGTATAGGGGAGATGTCAGGGGTGTGTTCTTTACCCAGAGAGTGGTGGGGGCATGGAATGTGCTGCCTGTGGGAGTGGTAGAGTCAGAATCTTTCGTGACCTTTAAGTGGCAATTGGATAGGTACATGGATGGGTGCTTAAGCTAGGACAAATGTTCGGCACAACATCGTGGGCCGCAGGGCCTGTTCTGTACTGTATTGTTCTATGTTCTATGTTCTAAGGGATCAAATTTGAAGCTGAGCAGCACCAAGAGTCGTTCAGTGAACAAAACCCTGCCTGACAAAAACCTTCTGATTCATTGAACCGTATAGAGTTGAAAGTACCAGGGCAGTAATGAAAAAAAAATCCAAACTATGCAAATTCAAGCATCCATCACGTTCTCTATATTTGTCAAAAGAAGATAGAAAAATCAAAAAAGCTTAAGAGAAAGAATTCTAATTGAAGAAAAGGCGTAGGTTCATTCAATTGATGAGCAAATTGAAGATCAAATATCACCCTATGGACAGCAGTGTCATAAGAACATAAGGCATAGGAGGAGGACTAGGCCTCTGGCCTCTGTCATGCCTGCCCTGTCATTCAATGAGATTGTGGCTGATCTTTGTGTGGACTCAGCTCTACATACCTACCAACTCACCATAACCTTAATTCCTTTACTATTCAAAAATCTATCTATCCTTGCATTAAAGACATTCAACAAGGTAGCCTTCATTGCTTCACTGCACAGGAAGTTCCCCATCAGTGTTAAAACTAAAAAGAACAGCCAATTTAAATCTGGACGTGTGATCTTCAGAATTTTGTTTATTTTGTCTATGCCTTTCCATTCATAATATGTGTGTCAAACTGTTTGTCTTTCATCTATCTTAATCATGCAAGTTTAGACTTAACACTGTTCCAAGAACTGACAGTGGACGTCCGAATACTCCCAAGGCAAAGTCAATATTTTTAAAAAGGTATATTGTTATCAGTCCTATTTAGTCAGCAACCATTTACAATGAGAATGTGTATAGGGTTCGAGCAGGTAAGGAAAGAGTTACTTTTGGGGTTGCTTGACAAGGGCTCAGCTAGCATGACTTTGACTAGATAAGAAATTGCAGTAAACAATGAGGTGCTGGAGACAAGGGTAGTGGTTTAACGAGGTAAAGAACATCCATTGTGTAATGCCAGTTAATGAGGTGAGGAACATCCTTTGTGTAATGCCAGGTGGCTTAATCTTTACTGTTGATACTCACTGATTGTAGTGGTCACCCAATCAATATAGATGTTGCCTTATTTGGACGCTGCTCCATGTAAGTGACTATATAATTCCTTAAGAATCTGCTGTTCGAGAGAAGACTGAGAACTCATGTCTTTGTGTAATGGGCGACCGTTGTCTCTCTCTCTCTCCAGGGCTCAGAATAAAGATGAAGAAGGTAGAGCCATACTGTATCTCTGAGCATTTGCTTCAACGGATATGGAAACAGACGACAATATAGCATGTCAGGCAGGAGTCCAAATGAATAGTTACGATCGGATGGTGTCAGCCATCGCCCAGAACACCGGTATCTTGAAACAGACAGGCCTACAAGGTAAGCTTTTAAACCTTGGTCCATCTCAAAATTTCTGTGTGTTGGAAACGGTATCCTCGTTCAATTGTTCTCTATTCTATGGACTCCTCGAACAGGTAATTAGTTCAGTTGAGAGACACAGTTTGAGTGCCCTGGGCTTTAATTGGGGTTTGAGTTCCCTGGGATTTAATTGGGGTTTGAGTCCCCCTGGGTTTAATTGGGGTTAGAGTTTCCTTGGTTTAATTGGAGTTTGAGTCCCATGGGCTTAATTGAGGTTTGAGTCCACAGAAATATCGATTAAGTAAAGGGGTTCAAGTCCCCATGAGAAGTAAAGTGAGAAAGGGGTTCAAGTCCCTGAGGTAAAAGGGGGTTAAAGTCCTCCGGAAAAAGTTGTTTGGAGTCCTACAGACATGAGGCTTGAGGCTCCGGTGCAAAAAATTTAGAATTTGGTGCTTCTTAAAGTTGTTGTCTTTATCCCCCAAACCTCCCCTTAGAAATACTTTAAGGACAACATGGTGTCACCGGGAAAAGGGGGAGAAAGTGGAGCCAGTCCGCTCGGATCATGACTGTGAAGTACATTGACTGCCAGGAAGCTTTGTCTGGATTTTTGTTGTTTCTGGGCTGCGGACTCGACTCGGTGAGTCTTTCTTCTGGGGGAAGGGGAGTGACATGAACTGCGGTGCCATGTGGTCCGCTGCAAGAATTTTCTCTTTTTATAAGTGTTATTTCATCGAGAGGATGTGAAAAAAATGAGAAACGCTGAAATTAAGGTTGTACTAATTTTTGTGTTGACAAAGGAAGTTTCAATATAAATTACGTCATAGTGAAAGTGTTTGATATTTAAATATTTTGGTTTGTTAAAAAAACTGGCTCAGAAAATCCTTTTTAAGTAACTGTTTTGCTTTATTTGAATCAGGATCTCAATTCAATGTGTTTTGTGGACTATGTAATACGGCAGATTTTGTTTTTACATTAATATTATACAACATTAGGTCTTTTTATAAAATCATCAAACATGTTACATTAAAACAAATTGATTGAGTGCCTTGAGCCCCTGTTTTGTTTGAACTTCTTACAATAACTGTTTCAAAAAATAATTGTCAGTGGTCATGCCTTAGCCAGATGAGAGTATTCTACTAAAATATTTTTGCTGCTCTTTTTAATGCAGTGTGTTCATTAAAAAGCAGAGTGCATTTTAATTTTGATGTTTTATTAAGATTTTAGAAAATACTAGAACTTGAGGCTGAACTTGTTCAATTCTTTCAATTATTGTTAAGACTTCATTGGCCCCCTTCATGTTGCAAATCCAAAAAAAAGTTGATCTCTACCAAAGTAGCCACTGTAATTCTGACTGTCTTATTTGGGAAGTTTCATTTGGAGAACATATTTTAATATATTCTGTATTTGTTTCCCATAAATAATTGTAATTTAAATTCTGAACTGAAACTGCCTCTTCAATGGCTAAAGCATAGGAAACATTTTGTTGTTTTCTTCTGGTTCCAGACTTTTGAAATACTTTTCCTGACAGCTTTCACATTAGCCAAGTACTAATATGTTAAAAGAAAATAATTTTTGAATAACCTGAATGGGGTCCCCTGAGGGTTTGATTTTAGGACCATTGATTGTTGTTTATAAATGACTGAATTGTTTAGGCAGTACAATTTAGAAGTTTATGGATTGTATAAAACTTGACAATGACATAAATAGTGAACAGAGTAACACACTTCAAGATGACTGAGAATGTTGAAATAGGCAGACACAATTTAGTGTAGTGAAATGTGTGACTGTCTTCATTCTGATAGCCACCTTGGCAAGGAAGGAATGAGAGAGGAAATGCAAAGACATTTTCAGCAGCTAATATCGTCTCTAGAGTTTCTCCATTCACAGATAAAGCACGCCTTCGTACCACCAACCACCCCTTCACAACCTGATACAATGGATTCAATCAGCTCCGCAGTCATGAACATGAAAAGTGAAGAAGCTAACAATGGTGAAGAGGAAGTCCGTGTACTTTTTATCAGTGGTCTTTATATGGATATTAAACCATGTGAGCTTTACCTTCTATTTCGATCACTTAAGGGATATGAAGGTTCATTGAACAAGCTAACATCAACACAGACAGTTGACTTTGTTACATTTGACAGTAGAATGGGGAAGAAGCAGCAAAGAATGCTGCATTCACCCAGTTTGATGCTGCAGGTGCAACTGCTGCACTTCAGGCTCAGATGTGCTGGTATCCTCCATCTGAAGCTTCTCTGCAAGGATGGAAGTCTCATCAGTTTTGCTAAGTATTTAACTGCCCTTATCCAAGAATTCAGATTTCTCCATGGAGTCATGTGCAAGGACAGACTGGATTTTGTTTTCAGGTTGAACTTTACTGAAGGAGGTTTTGGATAACTGGCTCATTTCCACTTGACTTGGAGGGAGTGGAGTGGTCATTAAGGACTGTGGATTTAGGAACTTTACTAGTGAACTTTCCATGTGGGAAGATTCTGCAGATTCTATCTACTGCACAGATTAGTAATTTTTGTTGTCATAATCATTGTATGCTGTGCGTCAATAACTTGCTAAAATACTAGCTGTCAGATTCTTATGAAAACTGGTAGTGCCATCGAGGTGGTATCATCAAATGATAAAAGGAGGGAATGAAAATGTATGTTAGGTATGAGCAAGTAGGGAAAAAAGTTAAGTTTAGGGTTGCTTGACAAAGGCTCAGCTTGCATGACTTTGACCATATAAGAACTTGCAGTAAACAATGAGGTGCTGGAGGCAAGGGTAGTGATTTAATGAGGTAAAGAACATCCATTGTGTAATGCCAGTTAATGACGTAAAGAACATCCATTGTGCAGTGCCAGATGGCTTAATCTTTACTGTTGATGCTCACTGATTGTAATGGTCACCCAATCAATATAGATGTTGCCTTATTTGGATGCTGCTTCCTGTAAGTGACTATGTAATTTATCAAGAATCAGTTGTCCAAAAGAAGACTGAGAACTCATGTCTTTGTGTACATGGGTGATCACTCTCTCTCCAGGGCTCAGAATAAAGATGAAGAAGTTAAAGCTATATTGTGTCTCTGAGTGTTTGCTTTGACTAATACGGGGATACAGAAATGGGATGACAATAACAGTGCCACAAACCAGCTTAATAACCATCTATTTGCTTTGGTTGGATTGTCAGGGCTGTGAAACTGATCAATTGCCACATTTTTAGATTTTTTTCTGCTAAAATGATTTGAAAAAGCAGAGTGACATGCCATGGCTGTGAGTTAAAACAAAGTGAATTCACACCAGTTTTAAAAAGACAACGGAAGAAAAGGTTTTGACAATCCAAATGAACTTGCTTTGAAGTTGCTTCTTCAAAAGCTAAAATAATTATTAAAAATTGCCTATTTCAGCAAACAATAAATGCCTCGTATTTCAGTGCTGTAGGAGGTCCCTGGTCCCATGCATTCAGTTGCGCTGTCGTGCATAGATTCTCCAATCAAAATGTGGTCATAGAAAGGTGTAAAGGCAGTGAAGGTTTGAAATAAAAATAATGTTAGCACACATTTTCAAAATGTTGGGATGCAAGACAGTATTTAGGAATAATTTATGTAAGTTGAGCAAGCTGATCCACTATGTGGGGGAAATGCAGCAATATCATGTTTTTTTGTGTCGACCCAAGCTTTAGTTGATGAAATGACTCTGATCTCTGTGCAACCAATTCAGATTACATGGGAATCATACCAGTTATATCAGTCAATACTGAGCTGTCTGAGTGAACTTGATCATGTAAAGAAGATGGGTTCCACAGTGTTAGCTTTTATTCACAGTTTCCCTAGTCTGCCAAGTTTACTCTGGATATCAATAATCAAAGGCAGTTTTAACACCAGTGTTGCTTATGAAACCAAAATACATCACAAAAAATGCTATAGAAATCTTACCCATAAAATGCTTACAAGGGATCAGACTGAAACACCTCTGGCTCGATCTTTAGCTGAAGCTTTCTCTTGTGAATTTCCATTTTTCCAAGCTGTGTTCAAACCTTGTCAGTTCTTTTCATTTCACTTCAGCTCACCCAGTAAATCTTAGGTCAGTATCTACATTAGCCAAAACAACTGAGCTTGAGCAAGTTTAGATATTTCTAATCAATCTGCTTAGAGCTGTTGTTACCCACCTCTAGAGCAGGTTTTCTAGAGGTTTTAACCCAAACCATGTAACTCAGAGATAGGAACACTACCACAATACCACAGGTATCCTCCTGTGCAGACTTATACACTAATCTCAAATTTGTAACATGTGTAGTTAGATATGAAATGCTGACTTATGTACAGTCAACATACCTTCAACATCATTTCCAACAAAAAAACAAAATTGCTGGAGAAACTCAGCGGGTCTGGCAGCATCTCTAGAGAGAGAAATAGGGAAGGTGCTGGTGTAGTGGTATTATTGCTGGACTGTTCATCCAGAAACACAGATAATGTTCTGGGGAATCTGCATTCAAATCTCAATATGGCAAATACTGGAAGTTGAATTCAATGATAATCTGGAATTAAGATTCTAATGATGAGCATGAATCCATTGTCAATTGTTGGAAAAACCCATCAGGTTCACTAATGCCCTTTAGGAGAGGAAACTGCCATCCTTGTTGGTCTGGCCTACATGTGACAGTAGACCTGTACCACTGTAGTTACTCCTAACTGTCCTCTGGGCAATTAAGGATGGGGTATAAATGCTGGCCTAGCCAGTGATACCCTCATTCCAGGAATGAATTATAGAAACAGAGTTAATGTTTTGAGTCCAGTGATCCTTCTTCAGATCTACTGAATTTCTCCAGCAATTTCTGATTTTCAGCATCTGCAGTTCTTTGTTTATTTCAATGTCATTTCTTCTGCACGTAGAAAGCAAGAATTGGACAGTTAACATATTTGTCAAAGAATACTAAGTGGCAAGGTTTGTTATTACACACATATTGAAGGATTCAGGGGATTGCTAGGCATTCAATGTGAAAACGTATTTAAGGAAGTGTCTATCATTGCTGAATTTGCTGGCAACTTTAAAAGAAATGTATTCATTCATTCCTGCTGCTAAAAATATTTCTGCTAAATACAATTGTATTTTCAAACAAATTTGTCTTGCAAAATCGTACATCAGTGTGGCTTTTTGAAATGATATTAAATAGCTTTTATTTCCTGTCCTTCACTTCACTCGCCTCTACCAAAAGAAAAGTCCAGAATTTTTTTGTCCTCAGCAAAGGAAATTGAGATATTTATTTCTATTTAAAAGACCCAGGTGTTAGATTTGACTGACAAGATCAAACTGTTATTAAGCCGCTGCAATATCATTGGCAAAACAGTATCTCACTTTTTTGAGATTTTCTTTCTGACTAAGCAAAGTAAAAGACTGGGACTATCTTTTGTAACTCCATGTAACACCCTTGTTAAAATCAGATGTACACTAAAATGGAGAGTCGTTGATGTAGCACAATAAAGTCATAAAGTTACTGTTCCATCACTAATAAAGGCGGTGGTGGTCAGAAAGGCATAATAATATCTAATTCTTTGCTTGAACATGGGCAGCCCACATTCCTCAGGGCAATGACAAATTTTAGAAACAACATCATGTAATGAAACCTTTTTGTAATGTACATGAAAAGCTGCATCTTCCATGAAGGGGCTGCCTTAAAGTCATTATTGCCAATAAGAATGCCACTCTCATATATCTGGTAGGAAGAACCTAAGATTATGTGAACATAAAAGAAGGAGCTATTCTGTCCTCAACGCTGCTCCAACGTTCAATTATATTGTGGCTGAACTTACATCATTTGCCTCTTCCTACCCTGTCTGTACATTTTTTGATTCCTTCAAATCCAAAAATCTGTCAATCTCTAACTTGAGTATGTTCAACAACTGCCACACTCTCTGGGTTAGATCATTACAAATGTTATGCAGTCTTTCAAGTGAAAAATGTCCTCCTTGTCTCAATCTGAAATAGCTGACTTTTAATCCAAACATTGATCAAAGGATCCAAAAATGTGTTGAATGGAAAACAAAATCACAGGAGACAGTGAACATTGGAATTGTTATTACTTAGCTAGATCCACTCGAGCTATTTTAATGTTTCCTCCATTTCTCTTTATTTTAATGTATTTTAAAATGCTCATCCTTGTCACCAAATTCCTCCACAGTCTCATCCTTCTGTCTCTTTGAAACAACATTCAGTCTGACAATGCATGAGTTATCTGTGCTTTTCAATTCTGGCAGCTTGTGTGTTTCTGATTATCTTCACTCTGCCATTCAGATATCTAGATCTAAGCTCTGAAATTTCTTCCCTGACTCTCTCTGCCTCGACTTCTCTTTTCTTTTGCAAATATATTTATTAGCAAGTTTTTTTAACTTTACAAACATATAAAATTATTGAAAAAACAATCAATAAGAAATATCAGTATAATAAAAAGAAAAAAACACAAATTAAGTACAACTACTATCTACTAACTACTAACCTACCCTATAATACAAAGCAAACCCTAACACTGTGCAAAGCAACACCAAAAAAAAAGAAAGAAAAGCAAAGAAAACAAAAAAAGCTACAAAATACAGAACAGCTATGCTCGGCGCAAAGCTCCCAAACAAAGGAATGGAGTATTGTATATATACTCGTATTAACTCGGGAGACTCCCTCCAGGGCCAAGGGCTTGACAAATCTAATCATCCTGGTTAAACAAATGCCCTAGTTAAGATAACTGACAAATCTATATTCAAATAACTCAAGTAGGGCTGTTGTGTGGTGCACCATGTTTGCAAAAGAGTCTAAGGGAATGTGCTCCATAATTAATTTCTGCCATCCCAGCAAGCCTGGCGGGTTCTCAGACACCCAATTCATCAGAATATTCTTCCGTGCACAGTATGCAAGAATATTAAATAGTTTCTTCTCATGCCCGTTTAAAGATGGTAAATTCAGTAGACCTAAGAGGAGAGATAGCGGGTCTACTTTGACTTCAGTCCTCAATACCCTCCCGATCTTGCCCGCCACAACGCTCCAATAAACACGGAGCCTGTGGCATGTCCAGAAGCAATGGGTCAGAGTACCTACACTTATTTTACATTTGGGGCACACTGAAGATGCCCTTTTTTTAAACTTCGCTAGACGGTCTGGTGCCAGCCCTGTGCAGAACTTTTAACTGCATAGCGCATGTCCTATTACAGATTGAGATCTTTCGAGTATTCTCTTCTGTTTCAGAAGAGATCTCCACTCCCAGCTCTTTCTCCCAGACCTCACATAACCGGTTAATATCCTGCTAGGCCCTGCCACCCAGCAGGCGATAGAGGGCACTAACGGAAAGGGCGCTTGTGCAACATAGCAGCAACCTCTCTGTATCAGGCTTGTCGGGCTTAGTGAGAAGCGTAGTCTTCGCCTGGCTGAAATCCCTAACCTGAAAAAAAATGAAAAAGATCTCTGCTGGGCAACTAGTATTTGTTGCTCAGTTGCTCAAAACACATCATAACCTCCCCCTCAAATAAGTCTCCCAAGCTAGAAACTCCTCTCGCTGCCCATAGTTTGAACCCTGAGTCCATCATCCCTGGTCGGTACCTTGGCATGCCAACTATAGGCGTAAGTGGTGAAATCTTGGATAAACAACCCTCACTCTGACACAACGCCTTCTATGCCTTGACTGTACTAATGACAATGGGGTTCCAGCAATGGTCCATAACTATCCTCATCTTATCCATGAACAACAGGTTAATATGAGGGCACTTTGCCCGGGAGGCCTCGATATCCAGCCACATTGGATCGTTACCTACATAAGCACAGACAAAGGACAGCAGGGAACTCAATTGATACCTCCTGATATCTGGGAAAACCACTCCTCCCCCTCCATGAAGCAACTGCAATTTAGTAAATTTGATGTTGGGCTACCCACGATGCCCGACAAAGGAACCAAACCGCAGCGTTGACCTGGGAAACATTATAGGGAGCATACGCATGGGATAAAGCAAATGGGGAAGAACATTCATCTTACTGAGAGATATTCGGCCCAGCCACGAAATTGGAAGAGCCTCCCATCGCTGGAGATCCACCCTAATATTGTCAAGCAAGTGAGCAAAGTTAGTCCGAAATAACAGATCAAACTTGGGGGTAATAAAAATGCCTAGGTACCAGAACCCTGCCCGTGACCACTTAAAAGGGAACTTAGGGCCACCTTCAACTTCTGGCACATCCTTAAAGTTCCCCAAATGCATAGCCTCCGATTTTGCAAAGTTAATCCTATATCCTGAAAAAGCCCCAAATGAATTGGTACAGAGGGGTACATAGTACAGGCGTATCATGGGGTACAGAGACCATCAGGTTCGATAAAAACAGAAGGACATCATCCGCATACAGTGTAATCTTGTGTGCCCTTGATCCCACTTCCGGTGCGGTTATGTGGACGTTCTGACGAATGGCTTCTGCCAGCAGTTCTATCACCAACATAAACAACAATGGTGAGAGGGGGCAGCCTTGCCGACTACCCCAGCCAATCCTAAAATTCCCAGACTACACCCCGTTGGTGATGACCGCGGCCAGAGGGTGGTGATATAAAGCCTCCACCGACCTAGCAAAGACCCCACCCAACCCAAACTGTTCTCAGACATAAAAAAGATACTGCCATTCCACCTGATCAAATGCTTTCTCTGCATCTAAAGAAATCATCAACCCCTGAATCGATTGTTGCTGACAAACGTGGACCATATTCAGCAACCTTCTAATATTATTAGAGGACCTACGGCCCTTTATAATGCCTGTCTGGTCCTCTTTAACAATATGGGGCAACACCCTTTCCAATCTCAGCACCAGGCTCTTGGACAGAATCTTGAAACCTGAATTTAATAGAGAGACGGGCCTGTATGCGGCACAATCCTCAGGAACCTTCCCCTTCTTAAGAATTAGGGAAATATTAGCTTCTCTCAAAGATGGTAGTAGGCATTCATGCATATAGGTGTGATTGTACATCTCCAACATTGACCCTGACAGGATCCCTATAAATTCCTTATAAAACTCACCCGGAAGACCATCAGGGCCAGGCGCTTTCCCACTCTGAAGTTGCCCAGTTGCCTGCTGTATTTCCTGAACTGTCAAGGGGGCATTAAGGAGAGAGGCCTGTTCCAAGGTTACCCCTGGGAGGTCCAGGTTCTTAAAAAAGGTCTCCATTTTAGCCCTCCTGCCCACACAACCTTCAGGCCGATGCAATTCAGAGTAAAAGCTCCGAAAAGCCTCATTAATCTTTTTAGCATCGTATGTAAGGAGCCCGGCACTGTCTCTGATTGCAGCAATGGATTGGGGAGCACACCTTTTCCTAGTCAGGTACGCTAAATACTTCCCTGGCCTATCCCCATATTCCAACAGCCTTTGTCGAGCAAAAGCAAGTTCTTTCTTTGCATATTATGTCAGTATTGAATTCAAGGCAGCTCGTAGGTCCGTGATCCGCTGTAGCTTAGTCACAGAAGGCTGCGCAAAATGTGCCGCCTCGGCATCTTTCCACCGTGTCTCAAGTAGACGCTGCTGTTCCTCCTTCTGTCGTTTCCGGCTAGCCTAATATGAAATAGCTAATCCCCTAGCAAAGGCCTTAGCAGTCTCCCATAGCATAGACAGACTACTAGCCGTGCCTGACTTGATAGTCAAGAATTCTTGAAACTCCTTCAAAAAGTATTCCACAAATTTGGAATCCTTAAGGAGAAAAGTGTCCAAACACCAATGCCGTAAACCTAGCCCCTCACTCTTGGCCTTAACCTCCAAATACACTGCTGCATGATCAGAGATTGCTATATTCCCAATTTTACAACCCATAATCGAATCCAGAAGGGCCAAGGGAGCCAGAAAGAGGTCAATCCTCATGCGACATTTATGTGGGTTTGAAAAAAAGGTGAACTCCCTGCCGGTAGGGTGAAGACATCGCCAAATATCCACCAGCCCCAACTCCTCACATAAGTCACCTGCTTGGCCTGAGAAGAAATAGTTGGGGGCCCACAAGGCATCCTGTCCACTGTCGGATCCAAAAGACAATTAAAATCCCCCCCTATAATAATGTGCCATGTTCCAAAAGCACTCAACTTAGAGAAAGCACCAATCAAAAATTTGAGGGCATGCGCCGGAAGACAGTAGACATTTAAAATGCCATATTCCTCCCCATGTATTAGGGCTTTCAGTATCACAAACCATCCCTGATCATCTTTCACCTGCTCTAATAATGTGAGCGGAAGATTTTTCTGGATAAGTACCGCCACTCCCCTACTTTTAGTAGTAAAGGTTTAAAATAATACCCGGCCATAACCCACCTGTTGTAATTTCAGATGTTCCCCATCAACAAGATGGGTTTCCCGCAACAAAGCAATATCAACCCTTTCCTTCTTAAGGCTAGAAAGCACTTTTTTCCTTTTAACAGGTAATGACTTCCCTTAATGTTCCAGGTGCACCATTTAATAAGACACTTAGCCATATCTTGTTTCAGAGACCCTTGAACCCCTGGGAGGGAGAACCCTGCTTACAAAGCACCATGCATAAGTAAATAAAGACTCATAGAGTTGAAGAACTGTATATACAAAAACTATTATATCATAACTATAAACAACTATTACTACCAAAAAACTACAAAAAAAAGCAACTAAAAAACCTTGAATGGAAGACTCTTCCCCCTGCCATTAGGGGGCACTCACCCTACCCATCCCCTCCTTCACAGCTCCTTCAACCCCAGACTGTGTCCCAGCCTTAGGCCAGGAATAAAAAACAAGGAGATGATCCTTAAACCAACAGAAAAAAGACTAAGTCAGGATGAGCATTCCACCCATCCCTGGCTTCATGTCATCCCTACTTGTGACTAAAAGGGAAACAGAACAAACGAAAAAAGAGGGGAGAGACAACAAAGAACATCCACATAATTTCCCATCAGAAAATGCAGTTACTAAAAAAAAGAACAACTTATTCCAAGGTCTTTCTCCCCCCTTCCAAAAAGGAAATTATTAGGGAGAAAGAAAGGAATTTTTAAAAAAGGAAGGGAAAACATGGTGAAAGATAGAAAAGAGAACAAACATTAACCATATTCTTCAGGCCAATCCGTCGATTTTAAAGTGTCTGCAAAGTTTTTAGCTTTATCCGCTGAGTCAAATTTATAAACTGAGTCCTCGTGCCTGAAATGGAGCACTGTGGGGTATCTCATGGAGTACTGGATGTCCAGGTTCCTCAGCCTCTTTTTAACTTCATTGAAAGAATTACAGCTGCAGAGAAATCCTGGAAAAACATGATTTTTGACCCCTTGTACAGCAGTGCCTGCGGATCTTTTCCCAGGGATCTGGAGGCTTCTATGACTTTTTACTTGTCCTTACATGAATGGAAGTGCACAAGGACTGAGCAGGAGTGCTGCACTGGGCCTGACCTGTGCACTGTAACCTGATAAGCCCTTTCAATCCGTAGCCTGCTGGACTTGACGTGAGGACCCAAAAACTTCGGCAGCCAGCTTTCAAAGAAGCTGACTGGCTGCTCACCTTCCTTACCTTCAGGGAGCCCAACAATTCTGAGATTTATCCTCTGATCTCGATTTTCGAGGTCGTCGGTATGGTCTCGCAAGGCCTGCATCTCTCCCCCCAGCACCTGGCTCCAACTGGATGAGGACCCCATTGCAGCTTCCGAGGCCTTAGTTTGACCCTCCACCTCCTCCAGCCTCTCCCTGAGGCCCTGGATCTCCTGCCTATGCTTCTGCAGCATGGGATACGATAGGTTGGACCTCGGCATGAATCTCCCCATGAATCTCCTCAATCGCAGCTCCAATTTTCAAGGTAAGTCTTTCCGTCATCGCAGCCAGTTCCTGTGAGTCTGTCAGGTCCCCGGGGGGTTCAGGAGAGGCTGCTGCTGCCGCAGTCTCTGGTGTTGCAGGTGCTGCAGGGGAGTGTCCTTCCTGCTGCTGTTCGCTTGCTCCTTTTCCCTTTGGCATCCTTCCAACTCCCAAATATTAACAAATATATGTTCTGTAAGGTTTTAAACTAATAATTCCACCACATAAGATGGCCAGGAATGGCAAAAAACACCAGTATGCCTTGGCTGTTAGGCAGAGCTGTCCACGGCAGTTCTACAGAATCGCCGCCATCTTGCCGAGTCCTCGACTTCTCTTTCAGTCTTCAAAATTCTTTTTGAATTCTACATATTTGCCCAGATTTGGATTCCTGGCCTTAGTGTCCTCCAACTCTCTGTTAAACATCACTTGAAAGCACTTCTGTGAATGACATTGTGATGTTTTGTTATATTAAAGGTATTATTTAAATACAAATTGCTATTATTACCTCTAGAATAAAATCTAAACCACATATCAAGGCACGTTAATAAAACCAGAATTATAAACTACTTTATTGTATCAGTGATTCCCTCTCACGGTAGACGTTGCAAGACGTGTTAGAGTGTTGACACGGATTTCATCATTACAGCTGGGGACACCTCCCACCATGTACATGGTAGGTGCTCATGTGACTTGGCCAATGCTGTCTATCTTATACGATAGAGGCAAGGATGCTCTGAGGCATGGTATATTGGCGAGACCAAGCAGAGGCTACGGCTACAGATGAATGGACACTGCCCAACAATCAACAGACAGGAGCATTCCCTCCCAGTCAGAGAACACTTCAGCATCAGGGACATTCAACCTCGGACCTTAAGGTGACCATCCTCCAAGGCCGACATCAGACAGGCAATAACGCAAAGTGGCCGAGCAGAGGCTGATAGCCAAGTTCGGTACCCATGGGGATGGCCTCAAGTGGGACCTTGGGTTCCTGTCACACTACAGGTGACTCCACTGCACTATACCACAAACATACACACACACACAATCCTACAGACAAACAGACAGACGGATACACACACACACACACTTGCAGACATTCATACACGCCTGCACTTGCACAGACACATGCACACACACATATAAGTTTGTGGGATGAATATGTACTTGTAGAATTGCATTTTATTTTGCTCAAAAATTGCATGAATCCATGTAAGATTCTGTAAATCCCTTTTTTAGATTAGAGTCAGTTCAAACATTGGGGCACAGACAGCCTCACACATGGGCACCTCACACCTTCAATGTGTTATCTGGGTCAACATGGCACCTATTGTTAAAGTTCACTTGAGAATGTAACTTTAAAAAAAGTTCTGGGATTTACAAATGAAAGAACTGAAACCAAAATGGTCATTCTAAAAGATGAGAGACTTAACAAAAAAAATCCAGATCCTTCTCAATATATAATTTCAATTACATCACACTGTAAACTTTTGATATCAATTCTGTGTCTTACGATCTTATACTCCACAACCACCTGATGAAGGAGCAGCACTCCGAAAGCTAGTACTTCCAAATAAACTGTTGGACTATAACCCGGTGTTGTGTGATTTTTAACTTATTGTATCAGAAGACTTACAACTGCACAGATTTTCTGCCTAAAATATGTATTGTTAATTTACTTATTTTGAAAGTTTTGCTGCTCATATTTATAATCAGAGCTCTGATAGGAACCTACTATGCTGTTATTGTTTATTACCAATGGTGACACTGTAGCACCTTAGTTTGGTGTTTTGGTTTCTTAACATGTATTTCTGAGAAACTCAATTTCTCTGCATTCCATACTGCTGCAAACTTTGCTATTTACCTGGAACTGTTATAATGATATATATAATAATAATCCGATCATCAAAATGCACGCAACTGTCAAACAAAGGCTGAACTTGCTGTAACACTATTTCACCCAATGAGTCAAAGTGTTCTTCAGTTACGTGTACAAGCTGAAATTAACTATAAACCTAGTCAAAAGAAACGTGAGATCAGTTATTTTAATTTGACAAACTTATGTTGCACAATCGTGGGCAGAATATTCTCAGTCTTTAAACAACATGGATCTTAGCATGAAATTTGGGAAAAGCGGGTGAGGCTTCTAGCAGGGTGTTTCCTGCCTTGGAGATTAAAAAGTCCAATTTTACAACTAAGCGTTGGACAACAATACAAGCTTCTTGCTAGTGAGCAGTGGAATTCATAGATTATTGCTCATTACCAGCCTCATTACTATCCAATCTCACCTCACTTGTATGCTGTTTCCCATTCTCATGCCTGCTGGATATAAACTAGATATTGAGAATTCCCAACTTAAACGTCAGAGCGGTTACTTGGCTCGCTGCTTGCTCCTGTGGACAGCCAGCCCCGATCTCTCAGGGCATACTCCATGGGCAGTGCCTGTACAAACCCCATGCCCAGACGACTCCCAATCCAAACCCAACTCACAGCAACAGCATGGCTAATCTCCAATATGATTCTGCACTTCAATGCTGCATTTTGGAGCACATCAGCATCTCGTATTGCAATGCTGCTGTAAGGACATTTTGTAGGCAGGAACACAGACACAGCTCATGATTTAGATTAGATTACATCTCAGAATTGTTCGTTCATTCTCTTAACTCTCACTTTGTGCCTTCTTTAATGCTGACAACATCCCTATCTTGTCATTTTGCACTTTATTCCCTTGGCGCACCATTAAAATCACAGTATTTGACGTCCCGTTCAGTGCAGACGCAAAGTGAGGCGGTTTGTTCTGGTTGCTGACAATGATCAATCAAAGGGGTGGACATGGCGCTGTACAACGTAGTCCTGGAGAGCAATATTATACTTACAGAATGAACTGGAAGCTAATCCATCAAACACACTGCATGTGCTTCAAACTAATGGGCATGTCCCAAAGTCAAGAGAGATTAGTCCTCAGTCACACCAAGGAGGGCTGCTGTCAGTAAGGGGGTCCTGGTCCAGGGCTCTGAAGTGCTCGGGCACAATGAATCCCCATTTGGAGCATATGGGATCAGGGGGCTCATTGGACTACCATCCTGACAGCGCTCCAAAACCAGGTCCAGTGTAAGCAGTTCAGGATTTGGCATCTCTTCAATTGGGGAGCTGCATGGAGAACCGTCAGAGTCTGGTCGTCAGTTAAGACAGTCTGTCCAAGTCAGTCCGGGGGAGGGTGGTGAGCCATGGTCAATCCTGGAGTGACTGGAATAGAATTCCAAGGTGGGATTACCAGGGGGACATTTCTGTGTTATGAAAATGTGGTAATTCAATATTGAGGGTTGGAGACTCCAACCTGGGATGTGGAGGGGACTAGAAGAGTAAAGGGGCTAATATGGCTCATCAGCAGGGGGAGGGTAATTCATGGAATGCTGCAGTTTAGGTGGTTTTGGCAATGACCAGCACTGAGGCCTTGACAGAGGCCAGGAAGTGAGGAGTGTGCATCATGATCCTGGGCAGAACTAAACTGTTGGGCCAGGGGTCAGGGGTAAGGATGCGTGTTCCACTTGTGAGTGGGAACAAGTGAAGGATCACTAATGAAAGGCTGTCCAGTGACTGCAGCGCGGAAAGGGAAATGGAGCCCGATGCCTCTGATTACTAGGCTGACCCTGTTACTCACATTGCTGTACTGAAAACAATGAATGGGAAGTGGCACCATAGCCAGAGTGGGCACAGTGTGTGTCTGTTTTCTCTCCCAATACATGGGCTTTAGTTCTTAAGGACAGGAGGTCGACATATGGGGCAATAACATCAATCCTGCATTTGCAGAGTACATATTGAAATTGTTTGCCATCATAGCACTGTGCATTGAAAATGTGTCCAGTGACCAACTGTGTGGGGTGAAAATACTGGTCACAAGCAATCATCCATGTCACTGATTATTGCCAATTGAAGATAGTCATCTCTATGAAGTACAAGTAATCACAGGCGACCTAAAAGAGGCATCAGCAGTCCACAATGTGCAAAGCAAATGGAACATCTGATAGGCCACACAGGAGCATGGAAATAATGCCCTTTCCTCTTGAGCTGTGAGGAGGTAAGTGGATATGTAATGTAACTAAACTGTAACTTGAGGAGCCCAAGTTAGACTGAAGTGAATGAGAATCGGGAAAAAGCTCTCCACTAGTTGGAATCTTACATAGAAACATAAAAAAAAAGAGCAGGAGTTGGATATTTGGCACTTTGAGCTTGTTCTGCCACTCATAATAATCATGCAACTCAAAACCCTGTTCCCACTTTCTCCCTCTGTATTTTGATTCCTTTCGCCTTCAGGATTATATCTAACAGTATGCCTCCCCATCGAGACAGGGCTCAAAACTGTTCACAGTATTCCAGGTGTGGTCTGATTAGTGCAACCTGTTTTAAAAACACCTCTCATTTTAATATTCATTCCCTTTGAAATAAATGCTATTTGTCTTCCCTATTACCATTGAACTTAGATGTTAGCTTTTTGTGATTCATGTGCAAGGATTTCTAAATCCCTATGTATTACAGCCTGTATTAAAACTCCCTTCCTAACAACACTGTTATATGCCTATTACTACACAAACAACACCACCTCTACAACCCTTGACATTAAAGAATTCCACAGATTTACTACCTTATGAAAATTCCCCTTTTAAATAATATTCCTACTTCTCTTCTTTGTGCCTAAGTGTGTAACATCACTGTATCCCTCTGTAGACTAATTGAATATTCACTTAATATTCACTTCCCTCCTATTTTTATGTCATTTGCAAAATTGGTTGTACGACATTCACTGTCCTCATCCAAGTCATTAATATATATTATAAATAATGGTGACACCAGCACTGATCCCGATACTCCACTAGTTACATGCTGCCAGCCTGAAAATGTCTCCTTTATTCCAACACTGCAAAACAACAAAGGCACAGAGACATGGAGGAGCAACCAATTTGTCAAGAGTTCCAGAACCAAGAGCAACATCTAACGATGCCAAAACAGCCTTCACGTGAATATGTCACAGTGAAGGTCCCCTCAGGAAACAGGGGAGATACAGAAGGGTCCAGAGTCTTTCATTGTTGATGCCAGCTCCTCTTGATGAACGAGGTGCAGTGCTATCACATTCTGAGGATGTTCCAGGACACGGTAACACTGACACTATGCCAACTGCCGGAGTGGGACCTGACACCTGAAAGGATAGGTGACCATTGTATCCCAGAGGTTGTCAAGGTGATGCTGTGTTGTGCTTGTATGCAACTGGGGCTGTATGTGGGATCTCACAATCTTCAACCAAACATGTATCAATGTCATATGTGTCATATCACATTGCTTCATCTTGCTTACCTGTTACAAGGTCAGTGCTACTACCCGGCAGCAGGCTTTGCCAATATAATAAGGTTTGCCCAGAGTCAGGGCATGACAGACTGTACACACATCACATTGAGAGAGCAATAGCATAATTAAGATAACTTCATTTATAGGAAAGGGTTCCATTCCACCAATGTAAGATTGATATGTGATTATTGGAGCAACTATAATGCCTATTTCCTTCAGAATTCTCATATTCCTGCTGCATATGAAGGGATATGCCTTGCAAGGATAGTTACTGGGAGATAAGAGCTACCCTCTGTGACCATGGCTGATGACTTCATGTAATCTCCTGACAGAGGCCAAGTTTGGATAGAACATAGTCCACTCTTCAACCAGGGCCATGGTGGAGCAAACAACTGACCCACTGAAGATGAGGTTCCAATTCTTGGATCTGTTTTGTAGTTGGGGGTCTTGCAGTATGACCAGACAGAAAGTATTGCGTAATCAGAGCATCCTCTATTCTGCAAAACTGGAGGTGACAAAGATGGGATGCGATGGATGTTGATGAACAGAAGGTGGGAGCAGTCCTCTGAGAACATTGAGCAGAAGGAACATCACCTTCCAGATGATAGAATGTAGAAACATCAAGAGCTGCAAGTAAGACAGGACTGAATTGACACTTGGTTCCAGTAAACGAGAATCGGGTTCAGTGATCTTTCACTGACTGGAAGATTGATTGGTATTGAAAGACCAGCAGCTTGTTTCTGTTCTGAGAGTCAAATGCAGCTTCAGCTTGCATTCTTTCTGGTTGCTTTTGCTGCTGTAGAATCACAGCGACTGGCTTTAAGTGTTTGAAATCTTTCCAATATGTAATGGTCCCACCTTGCTATACTGAGCATTGGGGAAAGAGTAGTAGTTACTTAGAGAGGGATATAAGGTAGCTTGGGACAAATCGTGTGGCTTGGTGCTTAAACAGTGATAGGTATAGAAATGTGTTGTTAGATGTACGAGGAAGTGTCAGCCATGCCACCATTATGTCCTCAGAAACGTTGGATTGTGGTTGCTGTCTCACATGTGGTTGCTGTATGCATGGTGAAGGGCAACTCCAAACTACCAACATTTGACTGGGTGCATAGCTGAGCTTCAACATGGTGCCAATGCCAGGGATCCCAGATATACTGGATGTGGTGAGCATTTATTGACTTGTAGGTGTTGGTGTTGAGCTGTCTTTTGAACCACCATAGCCCATGCAGTAGAGGCACACCCAGGGCGCTTTTAAGAATGGAGCTCCAGAATTTTGATCTAATGATAGTGAAGGATTGGGCTTTGTAGATGTTGAAAATTATTTTGGCAATCCAGAGATAGTAACATAGGAACAGGTTGAATTTGTCCCTAATTGAGGTCTTGACTAAACTATAACTAAACTGTGAGATGAGTCACTTGCTACAGCATAACAAGCCTGTGACCCACTCTTTTAGACACAGGACTTAACTTTATGACTTTATGTCAGTATATGTCATTTGAGTCTTTTTGTAAAGGGATATTATCTACCCATATTATAAATAGACATGGTAAATTCTATTTCAATCTGGATTTTAAATGACGTGCAGAAAGGGTGACTCATTGTGCCTACCTATTTTAATTTTAAAAATGCAGTAAATGCTAGATAATCCATTTCAATAAGAAAAAGAGAACTCCTTCTGAGTGCATTGTGGCTCTTGCATTTGGGCTGTGTTATGTTTATTCTAAGAAGACAACAAGATGTTCATACGTCTGCTTCAATTAAAAACAGCAAACTCCAGCCAGTTGGAGCAATGATCATGTATTAGTTGTTGGTGATACAAGTGCATTGCCATCAAGTCTTTCCTGATGTTTAATGCAATATAAGCATAATCCATGTATTTGTAAGAAATTATCAAAATTAATTCCCTCCCATCCTAAATGTTGTTCTGTAAACTGTTTTGGATAATTATAAATTGGAGTACTGATGTCCCTGTATGGATAGTTTTCTAAGAGCCCACATTAATGTTTATTTTGACGTTAGTCTTGCTTATATTTCAGTGCACTATTTTCCAATATTTTCTCAAGACTGCTGATCTTTACTTAAGGGAGATTGAATTTCAAAAGTCTACAGGAGATGTTGATTCATTTTCAGGAATAGAAAGAGTGCCAATCTTTCCATTGTTGACTTTTCAGGCATAGTTTTCTTGATCTCCATCTAGTGAAAACTTGCTGAAGATGCACTTTAGCCTATTGTGTCAACCATGTCTCATTTCATAGCACTTCCTCCTTAAGCCTTAAGGCTGAAGGTTCAAACCCCACTTCACAGAGTTAGGATGGAATTTTTCCAACCCCTGAATGAATGATGTGGGCAATGACAAATCAGTTGAGAAAATATGTCGAGAATGATAAATGAGAATCTTGACATCAAAGGAATTATGTCAGATTTTCTGAGTAAGGTTTAATGGCTAGATAATAATCTTGCTAGTGAGTGGTGAGGGGCCAATTTGCCTGTAACCATATTTCATTATTACTTAATCTCACCTTAACCTCATCCTTACCAATGTGCCTGTTGCAGATACATCTGTCCATGACAGATTTGGAAAAAGTGACCACTGCACAGTCCTGCACAGCGGAGACAAAGTCCCACCTTCACATTGAATATACCCTCCATCATGTTGTGTGGCACTACAACTGTGCTCAAAGGGATGACTTTGAACTGGGCTAGCAACTCAAGACTGAGCAGCTGTGAGGTGCAGTGAGTCATCAACAGCAGCAGAATTGCACTCTAACACAATCTGCAACCTCATGGCATGGCATTTGCACTCAGCCATTCCCATCGAGCCAGGGTGCCAAAATTGGTTGATTGGAGAGTGCAGGAGGGCATGCTAGGAGCAGAAATGGGCATACCTACAAATGAGGTGTCAACCTGGTGAAGCAACAAATCAGGATGATTTGCATGCCAAACAATATCAGCAGCAAGCTATAGACAGAGCTAAGCAATCCCATAGCAAACAGATTATATTAAGCTCTGCAGTTCTGCCACTTCGATCATTTATCGTGTTGGACAATTAAACAACTCACTGGAGAATGAGGGTTCACAAATATCCCCATCCTCCATGATGGAAAAGCCCAACACATCAGTGCAAAAGATAAGGCTGAAGCATTCACAGCAATCTTCAGCCAGAGGTTCCATGTGGATGATCCATCTCAGCTTCCTCCAGAGGTCTCCAGCATCAAAATGCCAGTCTTCAGCCAATTCAATTCACTCCACATGATATTAAAAACTGCTGGAGGTAGTGGATACTGTAAAGGCTGTGGGCCCTGACAACAATCTGACAGTAGTACTGAACACATGTGTTCCAGAAGTTGCTGTTCTCCTAGTCAAGCTGATCTAGGACAATTACAACACTGGTACCTTCCTGACAATGTGGAAAATTGCCAAGGTACATCCTATACACAAAAAGCAAGACAAATCCAGTCCAACCAAGTCAGTCTACTCTCAATAATCAATAAAGCAATGGAAGAATAACCTGCTCATGGAGTCATAGTCATATAGCATGTAAATGTACCTTTCAATCCAAGTTTCCCAAATGAAACTAATCCCACTTGGCTGTGTTTGGCTCATGTCCCTCTAAACGTTTCCTATTCATATTCCTGTCCAAATGTCTTTTAAACGTTGCAAATGTACCTGCATCTACCACTTCCTCTGGCAGTTCATTCTATATACAAACTATCTTCAGTTTGAAAAAATTGCCCCTCAGGTCACTTTTAAATCTTCCTCCTTACAAATATGCCCTCTAGTTTTGAACCCCAGGGAAAAGACCTTTGCTAGTCACCATATTTATGACCCTCATGATTTTACAAACCTCTATAAGATTACCCATCAACCTCCTAAGCTCCAGTGAAAAAAATCCCAGCCTATCCAGCCTCTCCTTATAACTCAAACCCTCCAGTCCCATGAACATCCTGGTTAATCTTTTCTGAACAATCACCAATTTTAATAATATACTTCCTCCAGCTGGATGACCAGAATTGGCCTCACCAATGTATTGTACAACCTCAACAAGACATCCCAACTTCTATACTCAGTGGACTGAACAATAAATCCCTTCTTAATCATCCTGATTCCTGAAGAAGGGTTATACCCGACATGTTGACTTCTCCACCTCCTG
Organism: Chiloscyllium plagiosum; assembly: GCF_004010195.1. NCBI lineage: Eukaryota > Metazoa > Chordata > Chondrichthyes > Orectolobiformes > Hemiscylliidae > Chiloscyllium > Chiloscyllium plagiosum. The sequence continues at coordinate 92,331,268 of NC_057713.1, forward strand.
ATGCTGCCTGGCATGTTGTGTTCTTCCAGCTTCCTGCTTGTCCACTTTGGATTCCAGCATCTGCAATTTTTTTTGTCTCTTCTTAATCACTCTGTCTACCTGTGATGCAACTTTCAAAGAAATATGTACCTGAACCCCTAGTTGTCTCTGTTTGACAACACTACCCAAGTCCCTACTATTAACTATACAGGTCGTGCCCTTGTTTTACCAAAATGCAAAACCTTGCATTTTGCCATCTGCCACTTCTCAGCCCATTGGCCTCATTGATTCAAATCGCTTTTTAATCTTACATAGCCTTCTTCACTGTCAACCTTACCACTAATTTTGGACCTGACAAGGGAGTCATGGAGGAAATGGTCTTTACTGAAAGCAGATAGGGAAGGGAAGGAAATATGTCTCTGGTGGTGGGGTCCATTTATAGGTAGCAGAAATGGCGGAGGATGATGTGATGTATATGGAGGTTGGTGGTGTGGAAGGTGAGGAGCAGGGAGGTTCTGTCCATGTTGCGGTTGGAGGGGTGGGGCTCGAGAGCGGAAGTGCAGGAAGTGGATGAGATGCCTTGGAGGGCATCATCAACCACATGGGAGGGGAAATTGTGATCTTTGAAGAAGGAGAGCATCCGGTGTGTTCAGTAGTGGAATTGGTCCTCCTGGGAGCAGATGCGGTGGAAGCGAAGGAATTGGGAACAAGGGATAGTGTTTTACAGGAGGCAGGGTGGGAGGAGGTATAGTCTAGGTAGCTGTGGGAGTCAGTGGGTTTGTAGAAGATGTCCATGTTGAGTCAGTCACCGGTGATGGAGATGGAGAGGTCCAGGAAGGGGAGGGAAGTATTTGAGATGGTCCAGGTGAATTAAGGTTGGTGTCGGTGAAGTTGATGAACTGTTCAACCTCCTCGTGGGAGCACAAGGTTGTGCCGATACAGTCATCAATGTAGCGGAGGGTAAAGTGGGGAATGGTGCTGGTGTAACTGCGGAAGGTAAACTGTTCCACGTAACTGACAGAGAGACAGGCATAGCTGGGGCCCATGTGGGTGCCCATGGCTATCTCTTTGGTCTGGAGAAGTGGGAGGACTCAAAGGAGAAATTATTGAGGGTGAGGACCAGTTCAGCCAAATGAACGAGAGTGTCAATGGAAGAATACTGGTGGGGATACTGGGAGAGGAAGAAATGGAGGGTTTGGAGGCCCTGGTCATGGTGGATGGAGGTGTATAGGGACTGGATGTCCAGGGTGAAGATGAGGCATTGGGGCCCAGGGAAACAAAAGGAGGTGGAGGGCATGGGTGGTGTTCCGAACGTATGTGGGGAGTTCCTGTACTAGGGGGAGATAAGACAGTATGAAGGTATGTGGAGATGAGTTCCTCAGCTTCTGACCTTATTACAGCCTTCATTCAAACATGGACAAAAAAGCTGAATTGGAGATGTAAGATGAGAGTGACAGGGGTTGGGTGATTACCATTGACGAGAAACTCAGCTGGAGTCATCACATAAAGACATTTTTCCAGGAGCAGGTCAGAGGCTAGGAATACGACTGCGAGTAGCTCATGTCCTGACTCTCCAAGCCTCTCCCTCATCTAAAAGGCACAAGTCAGGAGTGTGATGGAATACTCCCCACTTTATGAGTGCAGATCCATTAACACTCAAGAAAGTTTAACACCATCCAGGACAAAGCAGCTGCTTGATTGGCACCAAAATCACAAACACCCAATCCCTCCACCACTGACCCACAGTGTTCACTGTAGAAGTTCACCAAAGATCCTCAGACAGCACCTTCCAAACCCATGACCACTTCCAACAAGAAGGACAAGGGCAGCAGATACATGGGAACAGCAATACCTGCAAATCCAGTGTCATGACTTGGAAATATATTGCCATTCCTTTACTGTCGCTGGGTCAACATCCCAGAATTACTTCCCTGAGGACATTGTGGGTCTACGGAATATGGATTGCAGCGATTAAAGAAACCAGTTCACCACCTTCTCAAGGGCAGCAAGGGATGATCAATAAATGCTGGCTAGCCAGCGTTGACCACATCCCATGAGAGAATAATAAAAAAAGTGTATGCAGATTGCTATTTTCCCAGGTAGCAGAGAGAAACTAGACAGTGCCAATTCACTAAATAAAAATCAGAGAGTTTATGTGGTGGCTGCAGCTCTCTGCTGTCTTCTTTGAACAATCATCTTGGCCAGCTTTCCCCAACTACTCAAGGCACGCTTAATGTGCAGTGACCACCTGTACTGTCTGACCATGGAGGTTGGCATCAGCAAAGCATCAGCCTCACAACATTAATATGTAATGTCTCAGAATAATTTATAATACAGTTCAGTGCTTGAATATTACACTTCAAAGCTCAACAGAACTTTAGTTTGTCATGCTGCTGCCAGACTGCATTGCACACAGAGCCACACATCCATTTCGTGCATTGCAACAGTGTGCATCCCTGGGTTCTTACTTTGTTTCTTAGCACTCACTCACTTTCTGCTCACTTTTTCCACACATTGCTCCTTCATTCAGAGATCACAGTCATAGAGTCATAGAGGAATAGAGATGCACAGCATGGAAACAGACCCTTCGGTCCAACTCGTCCATGCCGACCAGATATCCTAACCTAATCTAGTCCCGTTTGCCAGCACTTGGCCCATATCTGTCTAAACATTTCCTGTTCGTATACCCATTCAGATGCCTTTTAAATGTTGTAATTGCACTAGCCTCCACCACTACCTCTGGCAGCTCATTCCATACAAATACCACTGGCAGCATGAATAAGTTGCCTCTTGGGTCCCTTATATTACGTTTCCTCTCACTCTAAACCTATGCCCTCTAGTTCTGGACTCCCCCACCCAGGGAAAAGACCTTTTCTATTTATCCTATCCATACCTCTAATAATTTTGTAAACTCTATAAGGTCACCCCTCAGCCTCCGACGCTCCAGGGAAGACCACGCCAGCATATTCAGCCTCCCCCTAAAGCTCAAATCCTCCAACCCTGGCAACATCCTTGTAAATCTTTTCTGAACCCTTTCAAGTTTCACAACATCCTTCCGATAGGAAGGAAACCAGAATTGCATGCAATATTCCAACAGTGGCCTAACCAATGTCCTCTACTGCCACAACATGACCTTCCAACTCCTAAACTCAATGCTCTGACCAATAACGGAAAGCATACCAAACACTTTCACTATCCTGTCTACATGCAACTCTACTTTCAAGGATCTATGCTGACTATCCCTAATCAGTCCTTACCTTTCCAAATACAAGTAAATCCGGTCCATCAGGATTCCCTCCAACAACTTGCCCACCTCTGATGTCAGGCTCACCGGTCTATAATTCCCTGATTTTTCCTTACCATTTTTCTTAAATAGTGGCACCGCATTAGCCAACCTCCAGTCTTCTGGCACCTCACCTTTTTTAAACTTTTTTTTATTGAAAAAGATTTTGAATGTTTTACAAAATTATAAAATGACTATAAAATTGTATATCAATCTGATAGTATACAACAATAACAATAAACGAACTACTACTCTACTTCACAAACAAATTAGAAAAAAAAATCTACTCATACTACAATTCAATAAATAATTTTAAAAAATAAACTAAATTAAATTACAGCACTCAGCACAACCCCACCAAAGCTCCCCATCATCAGGAGTGTTAGTTGGCATACATGTATTTATTCGAGATTCTTTCTCTCAGGGCCCCCCAGCCTGCCAGACACAGCCCGCGTGGCTACACAAAGGCCCTCATCAATATGGCCGACAAGTCTGCATCTATATTGTTCACAAGGCCCACCATGTCCTATAAGAAAGTTCCGTTTTCTGGTGTACCATACTTGTAAGGAAATCTAGGGGATATGTTCCATAACTAACCTATACCATCCTGAAGGTTCTGGGGGCCTTTCCAATATCCAGGACATCAGAATGTTCTTTCTCGCACAATATGAAAGAATATTAAGCAGTTTCTTCCCATGAGCATCTAAAGAGGGCAGATTCGGCAGACCCAAGAGGAGGGACACTGGATCTACCCTGATCTCAGTTCCAAGATCCCTTCCAAAACACTCGCTATAGTGCCCCAATACCAACGAAGGCAGCGAGTAAGAGTCCCAATATCTGTTTTACATTTGGGACACATGAAAGACGTTCCTTCTTTAAATTTCGCAAGCCGCTCCGGAGCCAAATAGACCCTGTGGAGAACTTTCAGTTACATAGCTTGCATCCTATTACAAATTGAAATCTTCCTCACATTCTCCCAAATATCTTCCCATGCCTCTGATGAGATCTTCACCCTCAATCCCTGAAACCAGATCCTGCAGAGCCGTTCAATGTCCTTCAAGACATTACCTCCTCGTAAATGGTAGAAGGTACTGATTGAGAAAGTAACTGTGGACCGAAGCACTCTCCTCTCCACATCAGACATCTAGGGATTAATCTATAACGTGGTCTTTTTCTGTATAAAGTCCCTAATCTGAAAATAATGAAAGAGGTCCCTACTGGACAATTTATATTTCTGGCTCAGCTGATCAAAAGATGTCATGACCTCCCACTCAAATAAGTCTCCCAAATAGGAGACTCCTCTAGACTCCCAGAATAAGTCTCCCAAATAGGAGACTCCTCTAGACTCCCAGAACTTTAACGGAGCAGGAGAATCGACGTTTCAGGCATAAGCCCTTCTTCAGGAATTCCTGAAGAAGGGCTTATGTCCGAAATATTGATTCTCCTGCTCCTTGAATGCTGCCCGACCTGCTGCGCTTTTCCAGCAACACATTTTTCAGCTCTGATCTCCAGCATCTGCAGTCCTCACTTTCTCCCAGAACTTTAAGCCAGAATCCATTGATCTTGGCCAAAATCCTGGCATTCCGACTGTGGGAGTAAAAAGGCAAGTTTTATATAAATTACCCTTACTTTTTCACATCGTTCTCCATGCTTTCACCGTGGTAAGGACAATCAGATTTCTGCAATGCTCCACAACAATCCTCTCCTTGTCCATAAACAACAAATTAATGAGGGGGCAGTTTGCCTGGCTTGCCTCGATGTCACCATTTTTTCCCCCACATCCTATATCTTCCATGTCCTTTTCCATAGTAAATAGTGATGCCAAATACTCGTTTAGTATCTCCCCCATTTCCCGTGGCCCCACACAAAGGCTGCCTTGCTGATCTTTGAGGGGCCCTATTCTCTCCTTATGTTACCCATTTGTCCTTAAGATATTTATAAAAATCCTTTGAATTCTCCTTACCCGTGTTTGCCAAAGCTATCGCATGTCCCCAATCTTTCTATCCTGCCTTGCTTTTAGCACAAACACAAAACCAGGCAGCTTGTCATATTTGCCAACAATTAAGAGAATGGATGTGTCGGTGTTCAGCCTGATCCATCCCTCTTTTTCTTTTTCTTCTCATTGTTTTCCTCTTTGTGTTCCCTTTTTCCTTCTCCCCGGCCTCTGACGACACCCGGCCTCAGAATCGACAAGACTAGGGGTCCTCTCGGTCTGATGTAGCGGCCTCTCATGGTGGTCTCTTGGCCTTGTGTGGTGGGTCCCAGGGGCTGGCATCCTCTTGGCTCAGTGTGGCGGGCTTCTGGCAGCATGTGATGGTCTCTTGGCCTAGTACGGTCTCAGCGTGGTCTCCAGTCTCAAGGTGACGCCAGAGTGATCTGCCAGCCTCATGAACCTCAAGGTGAAACCCAGCATGATCTGGAGCCAGTGCCCAGTGCAGACTGGAGGCTAGATGCCAGCGGGTCTGGGTTGGAAGACCATTGTTCTGAAATTTTATTTCTGCAATGCTGGACTTTTTTATTTCTCACTTTTCTAAGATCTTGTAACTGAGGAAGCTGTACCTAGATATCTTTGTTTCTATGATCGTGCTTTAAGTGACGACTTATAAACTTTTCACTGTATTCATTTAAGTACATATGACAATAAAACAATTCAATTCAAATGGCCAAAGTGTAAGGGGAGTAAAATTAGAATTAGAATATCTTTTATTGTCATGTGCACTCCAGTACAGATGTAGAGGAGTACAGTGAAAAGTTTAGTGGCACCATCTTAGGTACAAGTAACGAGGTACAAATCTTGGATACAAAAGAGGATTTAAAGGAAAAGTAGGAGCATTATGAACAGTGTCTAAAAAATAAGTTAGAAATTTGGTAGTTACAACAGAGTTAAAGATTTACATGATAGTCTGGTAAAGAATTATATACAGTAGCAGCTCAGCACATGGTCTGACAGCTGGTGCCAGGCACAAGTCCAACAACTGCTCCAACTGCTGGCTGATCACATTACTAAGGACTCATTTTCTTTCTGATAGTGATCTCACAGTTTCATAGGACAATTTGATGCAGCCGTAGCAAGAGTTATCTCCTCTGTGGCCGCGATACAATGAAATTGCAGAGAGATTGAGAGGAACTGCAAACTCAGGCCCTGCAGCAACATCCAATATCTGCCTGACAGGTTCCAACCATGAAGTTGCAGCAGAAGGTTCCGCTCTGGATGACCAGAGCGTCGAGGAGGTCTTCAGTCCTTATTTCTTCCAGCTGAGCAAAATGCAGTGCCACGCCCAAGTAATAATATCCTGGGATACCACCAGTGAAGCATTGCAACTGCAGGGCACTCTAAGCCACACAAGTTGTATTAGACTACCATATCTTGATATGACTGACCTCATTAATAGGAAAGGTTTCCATTCAAACTTTGTCTTTCTATAATCAGCAGAGGCACAGCTTAGATGTCTGTGCCTGATACCCTAGAAGCTATCATGATGACTCGGCAAGATGGCGGTGATTCTGTAGAACTGCTGTGGACAGCTCTGCCTAACAGCCAAGGCATATTGGTGTTTTTTGCCATCCCTGGCCACCTTACGTGGTGAAATTATTAGTTTAAAACCTTACAGAAAACATATTTGTTAATATTTGGGAGCGGAAAGGATGCCAAAGGGAAAAGTAGTGAGCAAACAGCAGCAGGGAGGACACTCCCCTGCAGCACCAGGCATATCAGAGACTGCAGCAGCAGCAGCCTCTCCTGAACCCCCAGAGGACCTGACAGACTCTCAGGAATTCTTTGCGGCAATAGAAAAACTTACCTTGAAAGTTGGGGCTGCGAGTGAGGAGATCTGTGGGGAGATTCGTGCCCAGGTCCAACCTATCGCATCCATGCTGCAGAAGCATGAGCTGGAGATCCAGGGCTTCGGGGAGAGGCTGGAGGAGGTGGAGGGTTGAACTAAGGCTTCGGAAGCTGCAATGGAGTCCTCATCCAGTCAGATCCAGGTGCTGGGGGGAGAGGTGCGGGCCTTGCGAAACCATATCGACGACCTCGAAAATCGGGGTCGGAGGATAAATCTCCGAATTGTCGGGCTCCCTTAAAGTGAGGAAGATGAGAAGCCAGTCAGCTTCTTTGAAAACTGGCTGCCAAAGTTTTTGGGCCTTCACATCGAGTCCAGCAGGCTGCAGATTGAAAGAGCTTATCGGATTACAGTGCACAGGTCAGAGCTGGAGGAGCATCCTGCCCGGTTCTAGTGCACTTCCCCTCATATAAGGACAAGCAAAAAGTAATAGAAGCCTCCAGATTAAAAGGGAAATGATCCACAGGCACTGCTGTACAAGGGGTCAAAAGTCATGTTTTTCCAAGATTTCTCAGCAGCTTTAATTCGAAAGAGAAAGTCCTTCAATGAAGTTAAAAAGAGACTGAGGAACCTGGGCATCCAATACTCCACGAGATACCCCTCAATGCTCCTTTTCAGCAACGAGGACTCCGTTTATACATTTGATTCAGCAGATAAAGCGAAATACTTTGTAGACATTTTAAAGTCGATGTATTCGCCTGAAGAATATGGTTAATGTTTGCTCTTTTTTCCTTCTTTCCCCATGTTTTCCTTCCTTATTTTTATTCCTTTCTTTCTCCCTAATAATTTCTTTTTTGGCAAGGGGGGAGAAACCTTGGAATAAATTGTTCCTATATTTTTTAATAACTGGATTTTCTGATGGGAAATTTTGTGGATGTTCTTTGTTATCTCCCCTCTTTTGTTTATTCTGTTTCTCTTTTAGTCACAAGTAGGGATGATATGAAGCCAGGGATGGGTGAAGTGCTCATCCTGACTTAGTCTTTTTTCTGTTGGTTTAAGGATCATCTCCTTGTTTTTTATTCCTGGCCTAAGGCTTGGGCACAGTCCAGGTTTGAAGGAGCTGTGAAGGAGGGGATGGGTAGGGTGAATGCCTCCTAATGGCGGGGGAAGAGTCTTCCATTCAAGGTTTTATAGTTGGTTTCCTTTGTAGTTTTTTGGTAGTAATAGTTGTTTATTGTTATGATAGAGTAGTTTTTGTATATATAGTTCTTCGACTCTATGAGTCTTTATTTACTTATACTGGGCGCTTTGTAAGCAGGGTTCTCCCTCTGAGGGGTTCAAGGTCTCTGAAAGGGAATATGGCTAAGTGTCTTATTAAATGTACACCTGGAACATTAAGGGAAGTCATTCACCTGTTAAAAGGGAAAAAAGTGCTTTCTAGCCTTAAGAGGGAAAAGATTGATATCGCTTTGTTGCGGGAAACCCATCTTGAAATTACAACAGGGGGTTATGAACGGGTATTCTTTTAATCCTTTACTACTAAAAGCAGGTGAGTGGCTGTACTTATTCAGAAAAATCTTCCGTTCACAATATTAGAGCAGGTGAAAGATGACCAGGGACCGTTTGTGATACTTAAAGCCCTAATACATGGGGATGAATATGGCATTTTAAATGTCTCCAGCGCCTCAAATTTGTGATTAAAGCTTACTCTCAGTTGAGCGCTTTTGGAACACGGCACATTATTATAGGGGAGGATTTAATTAACTTTTGGACCCGACAGTGGACAGGATGCCTTTGGGTCCCCAACTATTTCTTCTCAGGCCAAGCAGGTGGTTGACTTATGAAAGGAGTTGGGGCTGGTGGATATTTGGAGATGTCTTCACCCTACCGGCAGGGACTTCACCTTTTTTTCAAACCCACATAAATGTCAAATGAGGATTGATCTCTTTCTGGCTCCCTTGGCCCTTCTGGATTTGATTATGGTTGTAAAATTGGGAATCTCTGATCACGCGGCGGTATATTTGGAAGTTAAGGCCAAGAGTGAGGGGCTAGGTTTGCGGCACTGGCGTTTGGACCCTTTTCTCCTTAAGGATTCCAAATTTGAGAAATACCTTTTGAAGGAGTTTCAGGAATTCTTGACTATCAACTCAGGCATGGCTCGTAGTCTGTCTATGCTATGGGAGACCGCTAAGGCCTTTGCTAGGGGATTAGCTATTTGCTATTCGGCTAGCCGGAAACAACAGAAGGAGGAACAGCAGCGTCTACTTGATGCTGAGGCGGAACGTTTTGCGCGGCCTTCGGTGACTAAGCTAAAATGGATCACAGCCCTCCGGGCTGCCTTGAATTCAATACTGACACAAAACGCAAAGGGAGAACTTGCTTTTGCTAGACAAACGTTGTTCGAATATGGGGATAGGCCAGGGAAGTATTTAACGTACCTGACTAGGAAAACCTGTGTTCCCCACTCCATTACTGCAATCAGAGACAGCGCCGGGCTCCTTACATACGATGCTAAAAAGATTAATGAGGCTTTTTGAAACTTTTACTCTGAATTGTATCGGGCTGAAGGTTGCGAGGACAGGAGGGCTAAAATGGAGACCTTTTTTAAGAACTGGACCTCCCAGGGGTAACCTTGGAACAGGCCTCTCTCCTTAATGCCCCTTGATAGTTCAGGAAATACAGGAGGCAGCTAAGCAACTTCAGAGTGGGAAAGTGCCTGGCCCTGATGGTCTTCCGGGTGAGTTTTATAAGGAGTTTATAGGGATCCTGTCAGGGTCGATGTTGGAGATGTACAATCACTCCTATATGCATGAATGCCTACCACCATCTTTGAGAGAAGCTAATATTTCCCTAATTCTTAAGAAGGGGAAGGTTCCTGAGGATTGTGCCTCATACAGCCCATCTCTCTATTAAATTCAGATTTCAAGATTCTGTC
>NC_057713.1:92341669-92361615 GCF_004010195.1 Chiloscyllium plagiosum
GACCTTTTTTAAGAACTGGACCTCCCAGGGGTAACCTTGGAACAGGCCTCTCTCCTTAATGCCCCTTGATAGTTCAGGAAATACAGGAGGCAGCTAAGCAACTTCAGAGTGGGAAAGCGCCTGGCCCTGATGGTCTTCCGGGTGAGTTTTATAAGGAGTTTATAGGGATCCTGTCAGGGTCGATGTTGGAGATGTACAATCACTCCTATATGCATGAATGCCTACCACCATCTTTGAGAGAAGCTAATATTTCCCTAATTCTTAAGAAGGGGAAGGTTCCTGAGGATTGTGCCTCATACAGGCCCATCTCTCTATTAAATTCAGATTTCAAGATTCTGTCCAAGAGCCTGGCGCTGAGATTGGAAAGGGTGTTGTCCCATATTGTTAAAGAGGACCAGACAGGCTTTATAAAGGGCCATAGGTCCCCTAATAATATTAGAAGGTTGCTGAATATGGTCCACGTTTGTCAGCAACAATCGATTCAGGGGTTGGTAATTTCCTTAGATGCAGAGAAAGCATTTGACCAGGTGGAATGGCAGTATCTTTTTTATGTCTGAGAACAGTTTGGGTTGGGTGGAGTCTTTGCTAGGTGGGTGGAGGCTTTATATCACCACCCTCTGGCCGCGGTCATCACCAATGGGGTGTAGTCTGAGAATTTTAGGATTGTCCGGGGTAGTTGGCAAGGCTGCCCCCTCTCACCGTTGTTGTTTACGTTGGTGATAGAACTGCTGGCAGAGGCCATTCGTCAGAACGTCCACATAGCCGCTCCAGAAGTGGGATCAAGGGCACACAAGATTACACTGTATGCGGATGATATCCTTCTGTTTTTATCGAATCTGATGATCTCTGTACCCCATTTGATATAATGTATCAATTCATTTGGGGCTTTTTCAGGATATAAGATCAACTTTGAAAAGTCAGAGCCAATGTCTTTGGGGTACCTTAAGGATGTGCCAGAAGTTGAAGGTGGCCCTAAGTTCCCTTTTAAGTGGTCACGGGCAGGGTTCTGATAAGTAGGCATTTTTATTACCCCCAAGTTATTTCGGACTAACTTTGCTCACTTGCTTGACAATATTAGGGTGGATCTCCAGCGATGGGAGGCTCTTCCAATTTCATGGCTGGGCCGAATATCTCTCAGTAAGATGAATGTTCTTCCCCGTTTGCTTTATCCCATGCGTATACTCCCTATAATGTTTCCCAGGTCAACGCTGCGGTTTGGTTCGTTTGTTGGGCATCGTGGGTAGCCCCTCATCAAATTTACTAAATTGAAGTTGCCTCATGGAGGGGAGGAGTTGCTTTCTCAGACATCAGGAGGTATAAATTGAGTTCCCTGCTCTCCTTTGTCTGTGCTTATGTAGGTAACAATCCAATGTGGCTGGATATCGAGGCCTCCCAGGTAAAGTGCCCTCATATTAACCTGTTGTTCATGGATAAGATGAGGACAGTTATGGACCACTGCCAGAACCTCATTGTCATTAATACAGTCAAGGCATAGAGGGCGATGCATCAGAGTGAGGGTTGCTTATCCAAGACTTCACCACTTACGTCTATAGTTGACATGCCAGGGTTCCGACCAGGGATGATGGACTCAGGGTTCAAACTACGGGCAGCGAGAGGAGTTTCTAGCTTGGAAGATTTGTTTGAGGGGGAGGTTATGATGTGTTTTGAGCAACTGAGCAACAAATACTAGTTGCCCAGCAGAGATCTTTTTCGTTTTGTTTCAGATTAGGGATTTCATCCAGGCGAAGACTACGCTTCTCACTAAGCCCTACAAACCTGATACAGAGAGGTTGTTGCTGTGTTGCACAAGCGCCCTTTCCGTTAGTGCCCTCTATCACCTGCTGGGTGGCAGGGCCTGGCAGGATATTAACCGGTTATATGAGGTCTGGGAGCAAGAGCTGGGATTGGAGATCTCTTCTGAAACATGGGAGAACATATGGGAGAATACTCGAAAGATCTCAATCTGTAATAGGACATGCGCTACGCAGTTAAAAGTTCTGCACAGGGCTCTTCTGGCACTAGACCGTCTGGCGAAATTTAAAAAAGGGGCATCTTCAGTGTGTCCCAAATGTAAAATAAGTGTAGGTACTCTTACCCATTGCTTCTGGACATGCCACAGGCTCCGTGTTTATTGGAGCGCTGTGGCGGGAGAGATAGGGAGGGTATTCAGGACTGAAGTGAAAGTGTTTAACCAGGATGGTTCGGTTTGTCACGCCCTGGGCCATGGAGGGGTCTCCTGTGTTAATACAGGGATATATACAATGCTCCCGTTCCTTTGTTTGGGAACTTTGTGCCAAGCATAGCTGTTCTGTATTTTGTGGGGTGTTTTCTTTTTGCTTTTCTTTTTTTTTGACATATCAGTTAATTATTGTGTTGCTTTGCACAGTGTTAGAGTTTGTTTTGTATTGTAGGGTAGGTTAGTAATTAGTAGACAGTAGTTGTATTGTAATTTGTGTTATTTTTCTTTTTATTATACTGATATTTGTTATTGATTCTATTTTTCGATAATTTTATATGTTTGTAAAGTTAAAAAAAACTTGATAATAAATATATTTAATTAAGAAAAGCTACCATGATGCTCACACCTTTGACAACTGCCAGGTCTCTACTTCATTTCAGTGGCCAGATGCCTTACAAGATATCTGGTGGGAGACAAGGACTACCCTCTGCAAACAAGGATGATGGCTGAGGCAGGACATAGATATGATGCACCCTATTCTTCCTCCACGACCATCGTAGGAATAAATTCCAATGCTTGACTAAGTCTGGGGAGTGACTTGCTGAATACTCCAGACAGAGTGTGCTGCCTACTCAGTTCTTGCTATGCTCTGCATGGCTGGAGCAAGGAGAGAGTGGATATATTGGGATACTGGCAGCAGTGTTCCAGGGACTTTGAGCAGGAGAACTAGCTCCCTCACCATGACAGAGTTGGGTGTAACAAGCCAGATGGGACTTTATTGACACTCAGTTCGAACTGAGTTGGATGAAGTTATCGCACTCTCGGCCATATTATTGGCCATTATCTCTTGCAATGAGACAAAGGGAGGGACCGAGTGAGGCGTCAATGGCTGGCACAGCTGTTAGCATTGTGGATGTCCTATGTTAGTGAAGATGGAGGAAGTGTAGACGGCAAGAAGAGTTAATAGAGTTGGGAGAATGGGGTGGGTGAGAGCCAGTAAGGGAAGATGCTACATGCAGTAGGGAGAGCAGTGAACCATAATCATTTGTAGGATAAGAGCTCATTGGAAGAGTTGGTGCGTTTAAGGTAGTAGAGAGAAGATGGTGATATTTACCCTGGAGATCATTGACCTTCTTGTGGAATCACTGCATGTTTCTCCTGGCTATAGAAATGGCACTTACCCAGCTGCCAACTTTGGACATGGCTGGTATTTTCTGGTGCTGCAGCCTTCGTTGGCAGTTCAGGTGGCAAGAGGACAGCCCTCCTCTCCATGTTCCCATCCACCAAGACCTCTATGTCCTTGTCAACAAAATGAGTTGCCACTGTCAGACAACTACTATCTAATTCATTAGAGGCACAAACTGTGAAGGGCAATTCTTGGCTCGCAGACCTTTAAATGGTGTGTAGCTAGAATTTAAATACATCACCAACAGCTTGAGTGTTAGAAGGACCTGGCACTTTATACCGCTGCTGAGTGCAAGACAGTATGCGAGAAGAGCTGTGGAGCATAATTAAAATTGCATACGAGAACTTACTGTAGCTTATATGGAGGAAAACCTGCCTGAAATTGCCATTTGCTATTTCTGAGAAAATTCAGCCTTTGCACACAGACATCTAGGTTGGCATTGCCCTACAGCTGTGACTGAGTGCTGCCAAGTTGAAGAGGCAGATGAACTTATGAACAATGGAAAAATACTGCAGATGCTGGAAATCTGAAACAAACACAGAGAATGCTTCAGAAACACAGCAGGTCTGGCAGCAGCTGTGGAGAAAGAAACAGTGCTAAAGTTTTGAGTCTGGTATGACTCTTAATCAGAACAATACACAAATGAATAAGGAGCAGGAGTAGGCCACTCAGTCCTTCAAGTCTGGTACACTGTTCAATAAGATCATGTTATCTGATTACTCCATATTCCAACCTATTTGATAAATTTTCACTTCCTTGTTTACCAGGAATCTATCTGCCTCTAACGTAAAGGTATTCAAAGTCTATTTCCACTGCCTTTTGTGAAAGAGTGTTCCAAAGAATTATAATTTACTATGAGATAAGAAATTCTTTTTATCTCTGTGTTAAATGGCAAATGCTTATTTTTAAACATTGGCCCCCAGTTCTAGATTCTCCCCCAAAGCAAAAGCATTCTCTTCACATCCTGTCAAAGAACCTGAGGATTTTATATGTTTCAATCAAGTTGCTTCATACTGATCCAACCTCCAGTGAATACGTATCTAGCCTGTTCAACATTTCCTATGCGACAACTCACCCGTTCCAGGTATTAGTCTAGTAAACCTCTGAACTGCTTTAAACATGTGCACAGTATCCCAATTTGTGGTCACACCAATGCCTTGCATAACGGAAGCATAACCTCCCTACACTTGTGTTCAATTCTTCTTGTAATAAATGATAAGATTAGTTTTCTTAATTATATGCTGTACTTGAATACCATCTGTTTCTAATTCATGCACGAGGACATCCAGATTCCTCTGCATCTCAGAGATCTGCAATCTCTCACCATTTAGATAATTTACTTATTTTTTATCCTTCCTGTTAAAATTGACAACTTCACAGTTTTCCACATTATACTCTATTGTCATGTCTTTGCCTACTCACTTAACCCATCGATATTCCTTTTTAGTCTCCTAATGCTCTATTCACAACTCAATTTCTTACCTATCTTTGTATCATTAGCATCATTAGCCACTGCATCTTTGGCCTGTACATCTAAGTCATTTATAAAAATTGCAAAAAATTGAGGCCCTGCACTGATCAGCATAAATTGATTAAACATGATTGTCCTTTCGCAAGGCTACGCTGACTCTGCCGAACTACCTTGAACTTTTCCTAGTGCTCTGCTATAATGTCTTTAATAATAGCTTCTATCAGGCCCATATTTAAGCTAAGGTAAAAGGTAGGGAGGAGGGACTTGGGGGAGGGGCGTTGGGAATGCGATAGGTGGAAGGAGGTTAAGGTGAGGGTGATAGGCCGGAGAGGGGGTGGGGGCGGAGAGGTCAGGAAGAAGATTGCAGGTCAAGAAGGCGGTGCTGAGTCCGAGGGTTGGGACTGAGAAAAGGTGGGGGGAGGGGAAATGAGAAAGCTGGTGAATTCTGCATTCATCCCTTGTGGTTGGAAGGTTCCTAGGCGGAAGATGAGGTGCTCTTCCTCCAGGCGTCATGTTGCCATGGTCCATATTTAAGTTATACAGCCTGCAGTTCCCTGCATTACTACTTCCAGCCTTTTTAAATAAAGGAGCTAATGCAAATCTAATGAAAATTGGAAAATGAAAAATCAAGATATCAACTATCTCACTATATCTTTCAAGGCCCTAGAATCTATATTCTTGTCAGTCCACAGCTCCACCATTTTCCTAATATGATCTTTTTGACTTCCCCCACTTCCTTACAGATCCTGATTTACAGCTTTTTCTGGGATGCTATTAGTAACCTTGATAGTGAGAACTGCTGCACAAGACGTGATCAATTCATCTGCTCTCTCCTTATTTTCCATTATTCATTCCCCAGGTTTCTTTAGCTTCTTTTCAAACAATCGATACAAAGAATTAGTATCCATTTCTGCTCTTCTATCTAGCTTTCCCTCCTATCCTAAATGTTCCCACTTGGTCAATCTTTTAATCGTTACTGCTTTTTAACATTTTGTTTGATGTGACTCTCATCTTTGCATAATTTAACTTTGGCTGTGTCCTCAATGTTTTTATTTAACCATTGAGGATGGTCCTCCCCTTGGAACTTTGCTTTCATGTTGAAAAGCACCTATGCTAAATATTTTGAAATTGACCATTAAATTTCTGTTGACCTATCCTTTAACCTAATTTGCCAGCTTACTCCAGCCAGCTCTGCTTTCATGCCTTCATGATTAGCCTTACTTAATTGAAAATAAGAATAGTCTTGCACCCATTCATTTCTGCTTCAACTGATTTTAAAGTGCATAAGTAATAGGTTCAGGCCATTAAGCCTCTCAAACCTGCCCTGTTCTTTTTACAAGACCATGGCTGATTTGCTTCGGGCATAAAACCATCTTTCATGTCAGCTTCTCATAATTGTTGATTGAGTATTAATGTTGGCCAGGACACCAGGGATAGCTCCACTGCTCCTCTCCAAAAATTGCTAAAGGTTTTTCACATGGTATTTCAGTTTACTGTATCATTAAACATCATTAAACGGATGGTTTACTGTATCAATTCTGACCATGTAGCAATTCCCCATTACTGCACTGACAAGTCTAAAAAGATTGCTGAACTCAAGTTCTAGAGAAGGATTTGAACCCAGAACCTTGGATTCAAAGGCATTAGTACTATTGACTAAGGCATTGGCTGGTACACAAGCAGCACTTCAAAACCAACATTCCATGGGCTGAATTACTATAATGTATAGATTAAGTGTGAACTTATGGGGGAATTGAGTGGAGGGTTAGGTGAGTAACAACAGAAAAAAACAGATGGGCAAGCTAAAGGTTTAGAGTGTAGGTGGCAACAAATTGCCCAGTAACACTTTCCTGGTTTCTATAAATTTTTTTATTTCCTCCCTTACAGTTCCTGATTTACAGATATTTCTGGGATGTTACTTGTAATCTCATGAGTGAGAACTGCTGTACAGTACTTGTCTCAAGTTACTATCCCTGCATTTATTGGGAAGGTTTTTGCTGAGTTTGAATGTTCATTCCGTTCTCAGTAGGTGGATATTCTAGTAACTTGTGGTGAGCAAGAGTTACACAGTGATGTTTAGATGGTTCTAAATTACTCGTCAATTTGTTCTGTTCAATTATTATCCTCGCAAAAATTGCAGTGCACCCCCAACCTCACCCCGACTTGCAAGGCACTTCTGCATTTGTGGTGTCAAATTAAATCAAATTTGTTGCAGAATATTAGGGCTGGTAATTAATGACATAATCACTTTTAACTTTTCAAATATGTTCACTCATGGGAAATTAGCTTTACTGGTTAGGCCAGCATTTATGGCTGACGATGGTGAAAGCTGGGAAGGTCTGGTGCTGCTCACTCCGAATTGCTGTGATAGCATTCACTTTTACCTGAATGTTATAGTCTGAATCTATTCTTGGTGATAGTTGAACTTGCCTCTAAGGTTTGGGAGAACATTAAATTCCACCTGGCATTTATGTAAAACGTGGAACATATTGTGGAAAAAGTATTAATCGTTCTGGGGAACATGAAACTGGAAGAATTTTAAGTGTTGTAATATATCAGACTGGCCATTGGGTGTCAGTATCTCTCTCCTCACACAGACACTGTGATGTACAGTATTCCCTCACCATTCTGTTTAGAAATGCTTTGCTCCCTAATTTGCTGCAAGTGTGAGTTGATAGTCTCACCATGAGTAAATTGGTGATCAAAGGTACCAGCATTGTAGCTACTTTAATCTGAGGTTTAAGTGTAGAAAAGGAAACAGTGAAACAACAGAAATGTAGACAAGGTTAATGAGAGACAAATCACGCAAGGAAAGAGAAATAACCCGAGAGATAGAAAGATTGAATTAAGTGAAAGAGAAAAAAGAGCAGAAAGTAAATGTAGAAAGAAAAGGTACTTTTTCAAAAACCTCTAATTACAGTTCACTACCTGAAGGAAGGACGCTGGGTCTTTAAATGGTCCCATTCTGGGCGAGAAAGGGTAGATTGAAACTGTATCAATGATTAACATAAAGTTAAAGAAGTGTTTGTTCTTTTAATGATTGATGCTAGCTTTCTGTGATGAGTTTAATGGGTCATTAAAGTGCAAATCCAGCAAACTCTTGCAAATAACAAGGAAGCTGAGGGCAAATGCTATTTATGAGCAGAAAACAATGAAGTGGCATAAGCCGTCTTGCAAGTTCTGGTGAATTCAAACTCATGGTATATCTTTTCACCGTCAGAACTAGTTGGCCAATTTGGACATCATCTTCGAGGAGAAAGTGAGGACTGCAGATGCTGGAGATCAGAGCTGAAAATGTGTTGCTGGAAAAGTGCAGCAGGTCAGGCAGCATCCAAGGAGCAGGAGAAGAAGGGCTCATGCCCGAAACATTGATTCTCCTGCTCCTTGGATGCTGCCTGACCTGCTGTGCTTTTCCAGCAACACATTTTCAGCTCAATTTGGACATCAGTACTGATGGACATCGTTAGCAACATGTTACCCGCATGGTTTATCCCAAAGACTTGGTCGTTGTGGAAATATTCCCTAACATTTGTGGGGCATGAGGGACAGCATCTCATTAGGACGACTCAAACAATCCCAAGAGCTACTAAGTCTCTGGTTCCAGACTAATCTGTGAAATCTCACACAGGAATAGGATTAGGAATCAACCTAGGACTAGGGTATAGGACAGTACCCTTCCAGCCAACATCAATACCCTTCTGTGACCCAACACCATTTACCTACTTGATCCTGAGTCACTTAAAATCTTTGGTTAAAAACTATTAATTCCAAATCAGTTATTGGTTGAGCATCAACTGTTATTTCCAAAATGGAGTTCCAAACTTCTACCACCTTTTTAAATGGAAGTTTTTCTTTTTAATTAGCTCTTGGAATGTAGGCATCACTGCCTAAACCAACATTTACTGCCCATCCCCAAGTGCCCTTGAGAAGGAAGTGGTGAACTTTTTTTTGAGCCTTAATTGAACTTGGTTCAAGATTAGATTACTTACAGTGTGGAAACAGGCCCTTCGGCCCAGCAAGTCCACACCAACCCACTCCCCTAAAGCTATGGGCAATTTAGTATGGCCAATCCACCTAACATGCACATTTTTGGACTGTGGGAGGAAACCGGAGTAAACCCACACAGACACGGGCAGAATGTGCAAACTCCACACAGTTAGTCGCCTGAGATGGGAATTGAACCTGGGTCTCCAGTGCTGTGAGGCAACAGTGCTAACCACTGTGCCACCGTGCTGCCCATAAAGAGTGCAGCTAACATAAGGTAGTGAAACCGAACCCATGAATGAATAAAAATAGTGTTTCCTAAATTCGCTCCTGACATGCCTGACTCTAATTTTTAGGCCATTGTAAGGGATCGCCCATTTTTTCATTTTTGGATAAAAAGCTGAAATGGAAATTGGACTGCAACTGAAATACCAGGAGAGTTTTTGCAACTTGGAAAAACAAGTGGTGTGCATGTTTAGGTGTGTAAGATGTCTATTGCTTTTTGGAGCAATGAGGAGGATACTTTGAGACAAAGTGGCACCAACGTCTTTGAATAAAGGAAGAAATGCCTGACTTCACCCCTCAGATTGGTGACCTGTAGTTTGTTACAAACCTATAAGTGCAGGGCAGCCTGGAACATCCAGACCCTGTGGGCTGAAAACATCGGTCCTTCTCCTCTTTCTCTCCATGCTAGGGATAAGACAGAAAAACAAGGAAAGGATGGAAGAAAATACATTATGAAGAAAAGATCTGGGTTCACCAAATCAAATATTGTCACAACGAACAGCCTTTGTATCACAAAAAAAAACCAATATAAAATCAGTGCCAAGTCAAAAACATTTAAAAAAAGGCTTGGGTAGGAAAAGGCATTTGATCTTTTGAGCCAGTTCTGCAATTCAAGATGATTGTGTCTGATCATCCAACTCAGTATCCTGTTCTTGCTTTCTCCCCTTTGATCCTTTCATCCCTACCTGTTTCCCACTGTCCAGGTGAAAAGATTTTTCTTCATCTCAGTCCTAAATAATCTATCCACTCTCCTTGGAGTTTTAACCCAATTCTAGACTCCCAAGAGAAATTGTGAGAGACAATTCAACCACAATTGCAATCTGGATTTTGACCTTTGGAATTTTGTTTATCCATGTGCAGTTTTTTTTCTCCTTCAATATTATTTGTGTCAAATTGTCTTCTGTCTGTTTTAATCATGAAAGAGTGTGGGTTTATTTGGAGTTTTAAAAGGGATATAGTCTAAGTTGCTTAATAGGATTAGGAAGCCTTTTTTTACTCTGCCATTTGTTCAAGTAAGTGTGTTACAATAAATAAAGTTATTTTCTGTTAATGACAAAACCTGGTATACATTGTTTTGGGCCTGATTAATCATCAGTTAAGCAAATTAATCATTTCAGTGGTCTAACTGTAATTTTATACATTTTCAGATAGCTGTGAGACATATTTATCTGTGCATGCTTCACAGGTAAATTGTGACACTCTTCGTAATCATTTTACAGTTAGATTTAGCATCATTGTAGAAGGAGGCAAAGATACAATAGCAGTAAAAGTTCTACATAATGGAAAGACAAATTTTACAAAACTGAGAGATGATCTGCCAAAGGTGGACTGGCCACAGATAATTAAAGTCAGTGGTAAATCAGTGGAAGGCATTCAATAGCAAGATTCTACACAGTGTAGGCAAGTCCCCATGAAAATAAGGTGGTACTGCCAAACCTGGAGTCACCTGGCTATCCAGAAGCATATAGGGTAAGATTAGTCAGAAAAATACATGTTATGACAATCTTAAACAAAAAAACCTTTTGGAAGCTTCCAAGTGCATAGAAAGTACAAGATTAAGTGAGAAGGAAAATTAGGGCAGCACAGAAAAGATATGAAAGAAATTGGACATTAAAATCAAGAGAAATCCAAAGCTGTTTTATCAGTTCACTAAGACCAAGGGGATGAATATTAAAAGGTGTGTCAGAGATGTAAATGATAATTTGTGTGTAGATGTAGAAGATGTGAGCAGGGATCTGAAAGGCCGTTTCGTCCCTATCTTCACAAAGGATGGGGATGATGCAGAAATTTTAATTAAAGGAGGTGTGAAATATTGCATAAAATTTGCATAATTAGAACAAAAGTACTGGAGGGACTTGTTGTTGCCTCCATAGTCTTACCAGACCATTGGGACTGCTCTCTCATTAGAAAGAGAAGCAACTAGTAGTGACTTAACCTGAAGGTCACCAGACCTCAGGCAAGGGAAGAGCTTCCGAAGGAGAGTCCTTCATGGTAACCTCAATCCAGTGATGGGAATTAAACCCACACTGTTAAACATCA
Organism: Chiloscyllium plagiosum; assembly: GCF_004010195.1. NCBI lineage: Eukaryota > Metazoa > Chordata > Chondrichthyes > Orectolobiformes > Hemiscylliidae > Chiloscyllium > Chiloscyllium plagiosum. Next base: position 92,352,815 of record NC_057713.1, read on the forward strand.
TACTACTCTGAAAATCAGCACTTCAGCCAACTGAGCTAAACAAATTCCTGCTGGCAGGGCTGACCTGCTTCAAAATACATAAGTCACCTAGGGGCCAGATGAATTGTATCCTAAATTGTTAAAGGAAGTCAGGGAGGAACTAACAGATGTTTTGATGACCGTTTACTATTTTTCAAGAAATACAGGTGAGGTATACAAGGATTGGAGATTTGTGATGATGATATTGATGCTGCTGCTGATGCTGCTGCTGATGCTGCTGATGATGATGATGTTGATGATGAATAGCAGAAGAATAGAGGGACATGAAGAAAAGCCTTTTCACTCAGATGATTGGTGGGTGTCTGGAATTCACTGCCGAACTTATTGGGCAGAGTATGTACCTCGTGGTGAAAATTAGGATTAGAATGGGTGGTTAGACTATTTTGACAGCACATACTGGATGGCTGAATGGCCTGTTTCTGTGCTATATGTTTCTATGGCTTCTATGGTCTCAATGGTTCTACTCTTCTGTAGATTCAAGGCCCTTGATTAACCTGGGCACATTAGTCTGCTCTATGTAGCCTGTTGTGGAGACAGGGATGCCTCTTATTTGTATTGAGGTGGCTGCTATCACACTGGGTTCCCTTAGAGCCTGAGGTCAGGACATCCTGCTGTAAGTGTCGTCATCGCTTGCCATTATTTGAAATGGCAGGCAGAAATTGTAAACCTTTAAATTTCTGAATTCGATAGCCCCTTGCAGTAATGAGTTCCACATTCTCACCACACTGTGGGGAGTAAAATTCCTTTTAGAGTTTATTAATGCCTATGCTATGTTCAAGCTGTCTTGTGGTGCATTGGATGATGTTACTGCATCTGAGCTAGAAGCTCCAGGTTTGTGTACCATGACTGAGGGCAAAGAAGGCACATTCGTCAGGCAGTCAGACAGTCTGAGCATAAACCTATAAATCCTTCCAATGCATGCCAATGACAGGCCAGATGTGTGGGAGAGATTCCTGGTCAGCCACATGATGGAAATAATGTTTAAACATCTGTTTTTGTTTCAGACTGACATTGTGTAAAAGTGAATGTTGCCACAGAAACCCAGGGTACTTGATAGCAAATGGTAAGACACCACCAATACCACATTGCCATTTGTAACCTTTAGTCTGTTTCAGGGATTCTAATAAATATTCAGTTGCTTCCACCTGTTCCCTCCGCACTACTCAAATTCTATCTTCGAAACATCCTGTCACCATGATAGCCTGTCTTAGCTTGTGTGTGTTTTCTTGGTTGGAATAAATACAAACTTCAAGAGGAATGGGTGTTGGTGAACCTTTCCTTGTATTGGATGTTGTCTTCAATGAACAAACAGGACAAAACTTCGCACAGTCTTCCTGCTAAACCATCTCTATTGTCATGTGATGACATGGACTGTTACATTGTAGATTGTCTATTGACATATTTAACATCAACATTTTACGCTACAAAAAACAATCTTAAACAATGTGTTGTGAGACACAATGCACAATTTATTTGAATATCGCTCAGTGACAGATTAGTGAATGCATAAGGAATAAACCAAGTGAAACTGAGGCTGTAAAAGTATCAGTGCATCCACCAGGTGGCACTCTAGACCTATATGTTTCTGCAGGACAGCTTGCATTAAATAAAGTTGTAAGGAAATATTTCAGGAAAATGTTTTACCCCTTTAGAATTGGTTACAAAGATTCTCCCATTGTTAATTCTAGTCCTGAAGAACAAATATTATTGGACTCAAAATATTAACTCTGTTTCTCTTTCCAAAGATGAGACCTTCTGAGTTTGTCCAGAACTTTTTGCTTTTATTTCAAATATCTAGCATCTGCAGCATTTTTCTTTTATCATATGAACATGGTTCAACTTATAGCCATCTCGCCTCTGCTCACACACCCAGCCCCCACCCCCAGCTCCTCTGCTGCCAGACTAATCAAAAACAATTGTCCGGGGAATGGGACAAAGAGTGGCAAGAGTTCAAATTCATAGAACCTGTCCAGTGCAGGTAGAGGAGCATCCCACCGAGACCCACCCTTATACCCCACAGTTAAAATGGCCAAACCCGTACATCTCTGGGAGGAAACTGTAACACCTGGAGGAAACCCACACAGACACAGGGAGAATGTGCAAACTCCATATAAGCAGTCATCTAAGGCTGCAATCAAAATCAGGTCCCTGACGCTGTGAAGCAGGAGTGCTACCCACTGGGCCACCAGGCCACCTGAATCATTGACAAGACATTAGGTTTCCCTGCCAGTCTGTAAATACTGCTATGATCATGACATTACTGAGCAACCTAGTCACTCCAATGCAACGTAGAAAAATATTAGCAACAAAAATGACAAATAATGTCATGAAGGGAAGAGTTTATTCAATAGGTACTCAAGCCTGAAGCCATTGTAAGCTTTATTACTTCATTACAAGCAACAGTTATTAATGTCAAACTTTGTAAAACAATTGAACAAACATAGATCAACTTCAATATTGGCTTTTAATTATTCCACGTTGGGGCAATGTAAAATTTACAATGACAAAATTTAGATAAATGCCTCCAAACTACACACACAATGATTTTTGCAAGGAGAAAATGCAACTTAAGACAAATCAAGTGTGTCTTTTAAAATTATGATGTAAACTTAAAAAATGTTAGCTTATGAAAAGACAGACTTCTAGATTTTCCTTATAGGAACAACTTTCAACACTGCCATTTAGAATTAAAAGTTATACCCTTAGGTAAAACTAGGAAGGGGTTGGTTAGCTCACTTAGTTAGATTGTTCGTATATAGTTCTGAATAACACTAACAAAGTAAGTTTCTTCCTGTTCCTGATTGGGGCAGACTCGGACCTTGCTTCCTTGCAAGCCAATGCTTGATGCATGGACTGGTACTACATAATCAATTGTCTCTAAGCGAGAGAGGTGCTTTGGGGACTATGGCGAGTTACTTATCTAGAATTTATTATGTTGTAGAACCATTTCAACTTTTAGGACTTTGGAACAGTAATTCTCAAATGTCTTTGGTGAATAGGATCCCTTTTCAAATGAATTAATGTTGACAGACCCCATCATTTAAATGTTGATGTAATTTTAAAATAATTTTAAGATATCAATTATTTAGTTACTAATCAGTCCCAGAAATAGATAATTTGGTTCCTCTCCGAGATGAGGCAGCCAACACACTCTCTCCTGCACATATGGATATCTATTTAATACTGGCCTCTGGCTTGAACTAAGTCCAGCACCAGATGCCCATGTCATTCACTATAATGTTAGCCTGTTCATAATTTCCTGAAAGTCTCTCATGACCCATGGCTGTCTGCAAATCTCAATTTGTGGATTACTATAGTGGGACAACCTTGAAAGCTAAAATGAGGATGGAGTCTGGAAGTTGCTGTATCTGTCAGCACCATAATTATGGTGAAATGATGGCACATTTTCTTGCCTGTATTAAATATTCAAGGAAGCATTGCCGAGAGGGAGACACGTTTAGTTCAAGACTTTCCCTCTCCATAACGCAAAAGATCTCCACTGCCTCATCCACAACCCACAAATTGCGTAGACATCATCTGCTGCATACCAGGCTCTGCTTTGATAAGGTTTCCAGCAATCCCACAAACCTCTAATTGTTGCATATGCAACAAGTTCTAGAGTTTAGCACAGGAAGTACTATTGTAAACATATGTTTTGTACATATGATTTAAACAAACAACTTAACTCTATTGTGTATTTTGCTTCAGAAATTTGAGGTTTTTGACTCTTCAAGCCACAGTAGTTTTCTAAAAGTATTTTTAACACCAAATTTGATTTTTTAGTCATAAGTGTACAAGTAAAACTAGGACTTACATTTGTCCAAAAACATTCAGTGAGGTTTTGCATCAGAGCTTATGGTGACTAGAACCTCATTTCTGGCCAGCATTTTCAGTGGGATGTGGAATCTGTGTGAACAGATCAAGCAAAGTTTCTTAACAATCAGATCAAAGAATTGTGATTGAGCAGGTGGAGTTTGTACAGAATATTTAATTGAATCAGGTACAGAAAGCAACATAAATGGTTGGCACTGCTGTCTCACAGCACCAAGGACCTGGGTTCAATTCTATTCTTGGGCAACTGTCTGTGTGGGGATTGCACATCCTCCCCACGTCTGCATGGGTTTCCTTCGGGTGCTCCAGTTTCCTTCCACAGTCCAAAGATGTACAGGTTAGGTAGACTATGCTAAATTGCCCAGGCTGTATGGGGATGTGTAGGCTAGGTGAATTAACACATGGTAAACATGTGATTATGGGGTTTGGATGGGGAAGGGTCGGATGTTCTTCAGAGAGCACTACAGACCTGATGGGCTGAAGGGCCTTTATCTGCATTGTAGGGATTCTATGATTCTATGAAATAAAGGGAAAGGAGAATGTCATCTCCTGATGCTAATTCATTGTTGAGTGAAATTTTCCTTTCATATATTTCTTTAATTCTGTTCTGAAAACATTGCTTGATTTCACTTCCACAGATAACCTTTCAGACAGTGAATTCCGTAGCTCCCATGAAGTGTTCTTCTCATGATGGCTTTGGGTTTTTTGCCAGTCGCCTTAAGACTATGACCACTTGACCCTCCTGCCAAGAGGAATGACTGATTTCTGTCTACATTGTCTAAACTCTTCATCTTTTGATCATTGGATCATAGCACTTAGGAGCAAGAATAGGACATTTACCCCTTGAAACCTGCTCCGTCCTTCAATAAAATGACCTGAATGTAGCCTTAACACTACTTCTCTGCCTCGCCCTCATAAAATGGGACTCCAATGTCTATCAAAAATCTATTCGACTTGGCCTTGAATATATTCAATGATGCCACCTTCATTGTTTCCTGGGAAAGGGAAATTCCACAGACTTCCAACACTTGGAGGGAGAAAAGGAATCCCTCCAAATGTCTATCCTAAAATGGAGACTTCTTACTCTTTAAATATGCCACCTAGTTTTTGTTACACCCACATATCCCTCCAGTATCCACCCTACCAAGCCCTCTCAGGATTTTGTATATTTCACATCACCTTCAAATCTTTTGTCATCCTTCTATTCTCTAAGGAGCCCCAGTTTCTCCAAGTTATCCAGGTAACTGGAATCCCTAATCCTGGAAACATTTTGATAAATCTCATATGAACTCTTTCACTCCCTTCTGAAAGATTGGTACCCAACATTGGACATTCGATTATGTCATGGCCCGGTACAGGTATTTATTTTATGAAATTTCAGTCAGCACTTTCAAAAACTGAACACAAAAAAAACTGTTAAGGCCACTGCTGCAAGTCATGTGCCCTTTAGCATTTGGACAACAGGCAGCAGCAAGTTTCTGGCAAATATCTGAGTCTATAAGATGTAGGAACAGATGTAGGCCACTCAGTCTATTGGGTCTGCTCTGCCATTAAATGGGATTATGATTGACCTGCTAATTCTCAATTCCACTTTCCTGCTTTTCCCTATAACTCTTATTGAGTAATGCACAATGATCTCCAAAATCCCGACAGATTTCTGCAATCTTTCCCCATTTAAATAATATTCAGCTCCTCTATTCTTCCTACCAAGGTGCATGAACTCACATTTTCACATATTATCTTCTTTCAGTCAAGTTCATGCCTGTTTACATGACCTGTCTATATCCCTCTGTGCACGCTTTGTGTCATTCTCACTACTAGACTTCCCACCTATTTTTGTGTCATCTGCAAACTTGGCTGTAGTATATTGTCCTCATCAACCAAGTTAGAAATATGTATTATAAACAGTTGTGGCCCAACCACTGATCCCTGTGGCTAGTTACAGGTAGCTATTCTCAAAATGATCTCATTATCTCAACTATGGGTCTTTTACTAGTTAGCCAATCCTCTAATCATGTACTATTCTCAACATCATTGTATTGTTTATTATTAAGTAGCCTTGCATGCAATATTACTCGCTGATAATTGCTTAATAATTATCTAATCTAATTAAATATGGACATAGTTGAGCATATCTAACAGCCAACAGCCAATATCTCTTGGATTCCTAATCCATCTGTTTCTATGTTTTACACTGGACTAAAGGGAGAATTGAAACTCAGTGGCTGCTATCAACTTCACATTGCATTGTTATGACCTCCCCTGTCCCAATTAGATTGAATGGACATCAGTGTGTTAGCCTACAGTCATGTGACCAAAACTGGTTTCGGAGAATTTTATTTTCTTAGCCCACTGTCTCAGCAAATCCATCCAAGCCATCAGCTGTCAGACAGTCTGAGAACCAGACTCTATAACTAACTCTGTGTCATCAAACAGCCAAAGTAATTTGCCTATTCCTTTTTCAACATTCACCTAAGAACCAACCTCCTTGACATCCAACAAGAAGAAACCTCACAGCCTGCTTTGAATCCTTTGCACTACCTCACGTAATGTTTAAATTGCCAAATCCATTCAGGAAACCACAGGCCAGTCACATGGGAAACTAGGAATTGTAAGTAAGAGACTGAATTAGCTGTAATTTGTAAAAATCATTATTTCATCCAATTTTGATATGTGCATGTGTGCCTGTGCATTTCAGGATAAATAAATGAATCTAAATAACCTTCTTTATTTTAGCCATTCCTAGGGTAAGAAACCTAGGGTAACACACTCCTTTGCATACAAGATGTACAAATAATGAGCTATAGAGACCACAGATATTTAATTGTCATGTACTGAAAATAAGACCATAAGACCATCAGACATAGGAGTGAAGTAAGGCCATTTGACCCCTTGAGTCCACTCCGCCATTCAATCATGGCTGATGGGCATTTCAACTCCACTTACCCGCATTCTCCCCGTAGCCCTTAATTCCTTGTGACATCAAGAATTTATCAATCTCTGCCTTGAAGACATTTAGCGTCCCGGCATCCACTGCACTCTGCGGCAATGAATTCCACAGGCTCGCCATTCTCTGGCTGAAGAAATGTCTCTGTATTTCTGTTCTGAATTTACCCCCTCTAATTTTAAGGCTGTGCCCACGGGTCCTAATCTCCCTGCCTAACGGAAACAATTTCTTAGCGTCCACCCTTTCCAAGCCATGTATTATCTTGTAAGTTTCTATTAGATCGCCCCTAACCTTCTAAACTCCAATGAGTACAATCCCAGGATCCTCAGCCGTTCCTTGTATGTTAGACCTACCATTCCAGGGATCATCTGTGTGAATCTCCGCTAGACACGCTCCAGTGCCAGTATGTCCTTCCTGAGGTGTGGGGACCAAAACTGGACACAGTACTCCAAATGGGGCCTAACCAGAGCTTTATAAAGTCTCAGTAGCACATCGCTGCTTTTATATTCCAACCCTCTTGAGATAAATGACAACATTGCATTCGCTTTCTTAATCCCTGCACCCAGAGGACTGAAATGGTCCAAAGCAGGTTCTCAACTGTAATTAAAGATGGCCAATAAGTACTGGTCTACTCAGCAATACCCTCATCTCATGAAAGAATGAAAAAAAATAAATTAAAGTGCACTTCTGACCAAGCATTAAATTGACTGCTTCCCCTTAACTACTTTTGGACTAAAACCCATTTGTCTGGGGTATGTGCTGGTAAAATACATAAAATGTATCATGATTGGGTAAGATTGAAAGAGGAGAGCTTTCATATTCTATTTATTTCCAATCACTTGCTTGTTTCTCATATGCCTAGGGCAAAGTACAAAGTGATTTTTTTTCCCCAGAGTCATAAAACCAAGGGACCAACTTATGAACTCCTGATTCTTCCAATATTCCTGCTATTTAAATCCACAGCAACTGTACATACATCAACAACAATACGTTATATGCATCCATTGAGCTTTGACTTTTGCATGCAAACAAAATGTTGGATTTCCGAGGCCCATCTTGTACCAACTCTTGGCAACATGAAATGTTGATGGATGGTAACTGTGTGTGAAGACAGTAGCAACTACCATGACCAACTTCTTTTGCCAAAAATTGAGACAGGAGAAGTCAATGCTATCATTTTTATACTCCATCCAATATCGTATTTGTCCAAAAGACTAGCAAGTGGAACAATAGCAACAGTGATCAAACCATCTGGGCAGGATGATCTAATTTATAAAATATTTCAGGGGATTAGCTCGGTACACTCCAATCAAAACACTACTGTGGATTCACGGATGCAAAGACAGAAACAACTTATCAGCATTCACAGCTCGTTGCTTTACTTTACTGAGGTAGTGTCCCTTATGTAGAAGCATATCGATGGTGCTTTACGTAGGTGTGAGAAAACCTGAAGCCTGATACATAATTCCCATTCCCGAAGCTAGAAGAGCTCCACAATAGTGTGTAGGCATACGGCTCGGGGTTCAATTTTCTATGAAAACTTCTATAACTAATGCTTCAGATAGCATTTGAAAAAAAAGGTTGTAAAACGCAACATAAAATTGCAGGTTCTGTATCCCGATTTAAGGAGTGACGTAAATGGCCTAGAAGAGATGTACCAGATTGACACCTGGAACGAGTGGGTTGTTTCATGAGGAAGGGTTAGATAGGATGAAACTGGTTTTAGCAGAGTGCAGGTTGATTTGATTGAAGTGTATAAGATCCTGACAAAGTAGGTGTTGAAAGGATGTTCTCTCTTCTGGGACAGTTCAGAATATGGGATCACTGACAAAAAGTTAAGTCAGAGAGGAGAGAACTTTTTTTTCCTCAAGAGGCATGTGTAACTTTGGAATTCCCTGCCTGAAAAGGCAGTGAAGGTGGGATCAGCGAATAGTTTTGTGGCAGCGGGTGCTTTTCCTGTTAGTGTCCTAGGCTCAATCTTAAT
>NC_057713.1:92362121-92370336 GCF_004010195.1 Chiloscyllium plagiosum
CTTTCACTTTCCCTTCCCCCCCAACTAAGAAGTTTGAAGTCCTACTGACCACCCTATTTATCCTCTTCGCTAGGACATTGGTACCTGATCGGTTCAGGTGGAGACCGTCCCAACAGTACAGATCACCCCGGTTCCAAAACTAATGCCAATGCCCCATGAAGTGGAATCCCTCTTTCCCACACCAATCCCTTAGCCACGTGTTTACTTCCCTAATTTTCTTATCCCTATGCCAATTGGCACATGGCTCGGGCAGTAATCCAGAGATTATGACCCTTGAGGACCTGTACTTCAATTTCCTTCCTAGTGCTTGATAATCCCCAAACAGGTCCTCCACCCTAGCTTTGCCTATGTTGTTAGTCCCAATGTGGACCACATCAACTGGATCCTTCCCCTCCCGCTCCAATATCCTTTCAAGCTGGTTGGAGATGTCCTGCACCCTGGCACCGGGCAGGCAACACACCATGCGAGACTCCCGATCCAGCTTACATAGGATACTATTTGTCCCTCTAATTATAGAATCCCCTATAACAACTACTTGTCTTTTTGCTCCTCCCTCTTCAATGGCCTTCTGCACCATGGTGCTGTGGTCAGCTGGCTCATCCTGTCCAGAGCCCTTTTCCTCATCCGTATAAGGAGCAAGAATCTCATACCTGTTGGACAAGGTCAAGGGCTGAGGCTCCTGCACTCCTGAATTCAAGTTCTCTCTGCCTGTCTCACTTGCAGTCACAATCTGATGCCCCTGATCACCAACTGAATGTGAATTACTTAATCTCCCAGGTGTGGCTGCCTCCTGAAACAAAGCGTCCATGTAACTCTCCCCCTCCCGGATGTGCCGCAGTGTTTGAAGCTCAGATTCCAGATCATCAACTCTGAGCCGGAGTTCTTCCAGCAACCAACACTTGCTGCAGATATGGTCACTGCCATTCACAATGGGATCAGCCAGCTCCCAAATCATACAGCTACAACACAACACCTGTACAGCCATCTCTGCTTAGTTAATTACTTTATTACTTTGTATAGGTTTGAGTTAAAATACTTTCTGATACCTCTCCGCTATAGTCTTTTTCTAAAAACCAATTAATAGATAAACCATAAAAAGTAATTTTTTAACCATTCACTGATAAAGAAATAGAAAATCCTTACCTTAACAAACCAGAGTCCTATTTTTGGCTAGAGGAGGGGAGGGGGCAGGGAGTGGGGAGACACAACAAGTATAGTGTCTCGGGTTCAGCCACTGCCCAGATATATTACCGGCAGTCCCCTGGTCGTCGCTCCCGCTCTTCCTATTTATTAACTAGGTTAGAGGAGGAGGGCGGGTGGGAGACACTACAGTAGTAGAGTCTCGGGTTTAGCCGCCTTGCTGATATATATGGTCACTGCTTTCCTTCTCGGCTGCCCCTCTGGTCCACGTCACTTCCTCCGCTGCTCCCGCTCCTTCTCCACTGCTGCTCGCACTTAGCTATTATAATCTCAAAAGTTTTACTGTTTAATAGCATGTCTGATTTCTGTGAATTGAGCTGTGGTTTCAAGAGTAAGGACAGATCTTATTTTTTCACTTCATTGGCACCCCATCCCCATCTACCAACTTAAACATTCACCCCTTCCACCATGAACACACAGTGGTAGTAGATTTTAATGTATCATATACAAGATCCACTGCAGCAAATTGCCAAGTCTTCTTTAATAGCACCTTCCAAACCTGTGACCTCTGCCATCTGGAGGAAAAGGGGGCAGCAGGCATTTGTTCACACCTCCCTGTAAGTTCCTGTCCAAGATACGCCATCCAAACCTGTGACCTCTATCAGCGTTACTTAACAGTTGTTGGTCCAAATCTGGAACTCCCTCCCTAATAGCATTGTGGTTGCACCTATATTACCAGGGCTACTGCAGTTCAAGAAGACAGCTCATCACAAGGGCAATGAGAGATGGGCAATAAATATTGACCTTACCAGTGACACTTACAGAGGAACCTCAATTATCTGAAGGACATGGGCAGGGAGTACTTCTTTTGGTTAATTGAATTCCGGATAATTGAATGCCAGATAACATTGTTTAGCCAAGCATTGGATAATCAAATGCTGGATAATCGAGGTTCCTCTGTATATACCGTGATTAAAAAATAATTCAGACAAACACAGAGAGTCCCTTCTAAACTATCCTTAAGAACCTTTCAACAGCCCCCAATCACGTATTGGCCTTTCCACTCCCAAAATAATTTTAAAAATCTATTCCAATTAAACCACAAATGTCTGCTATTCTTTGTTCAATTAATCATTTGATTGGTTTAACAGTAGCTTTTCTTTTGTTTATGCATCATACTGGTCTTTGCTATAAAGGCAGATTTGATGGGCAAGCTGATTTTCCCCCCAACCTGTTAGCGTTGCATCTTTGTACATTTGTGTGCAAACATTTTTGGTTATCCATCTGCAAGAAACTGATCTACTTTGGTTCAGATCTCATGGAGGTCCCATCATCAGACACTAGGTTCTGCGGTGGTTCAACGCTGGGGAATGTGTAGACATACCTAAATGTCAAGCCACTTTTGGGAGAAACTAACATTGCTCCAATTAAACATTTCTACTTCAAGACTAGGCTAACCTCTTTGTGGCATCCATGTGACTTTATCTGGTATTTACATTATTCCCAAAGGATTCCGGTAAATGGTAACATTTTCCTATCAAGTGGCAAAGGAGACAAAGTCTTTGTGTGGGTTAAGAGGGCGTTTATGATGTAAAGTCTGTTCTTTTACCTCAAGCAACTACGAGCAGTCATTAAACCTCAACCTCTTCCTGCACTATGCTGCAGAACATGTGAAAGGTGGAGGCTGCAGTGACTTCCTCTTGTATTTCCCTCCATAACATTCCTACTACTGTTTCATAGACTTTCCTGCCTTCAATTCCCAGCAGCTGTTCTTAATTTACTCTAATTTATCGAAGAAATATAACAATAATGATTTTGAAAATCTGCAAGTCATATCTGATGTTGATCCCATTGTCCTGCCAAGGTATTCTTATTTGACTCATTCTCTGTGATGGCACTGTCTCTAAGAGATCTGCGCCATATATTTTAGTTGTAACTATCTGTTAAACGTTTTGAGGTGCTTAATGGGAGGGGAGGCCAGGGAGGGCAGGAAGGAGATTTTCAATTTTTTACTCGCTGAACCCCAGTCATCTGATAAATCAAATTCAGCACAGACAAAAAATACGTTTTTTTTATTCTGCAAACCTTTGCTGCCTTTTAGGCACTGTACCTGTAAATTGATCATTTGGTCACTTGCATGTGCAGTGTGTTTCCTAACCACTGTCTGCTGCCATGCAGAAGCAGGTATCATCTTAGATGTTATCAGCTTTGCTACCTGTATTTTGAACACAGTCCTTACCTTCTGGTAATGCTCGGTACTACTAATTGAGCACTGAATATGTCACTGGCCAAATTAAGGCATTTGCTTCTGACAATTATTGGGGGTGAGTGACACAGTTGTGGCATGAATATGGAACATTGAAATTATCCAGATATCAAATTTCCAAACGCAATTACAGAAGTGCCTGTGTATATTTGATCATAATTGTCCTCAATATTGACTTTGAGACATTTCTCTTCACTTGCAATCCTAGTATGGTATCAGAATAATTGAAGCTCATGTCTGTAAATTATAAATTTATAAAGGTACCTTGTATAGTTAGACACTAATGAACAGCTTAAGTCTTACATTCAAATCTTGCCAATTTTTTTTTCAAACAAGTTTCTGCTGGTTATACCTTCTCTGTAAGTATGCTATCAACAGGGGTGAGCTACAAAGCGACAACAATCAAAGTGTTTGGGTCTGTTGGTCCCCAGTGTAGTATTACATTTAGCGGGATCATTTTTCATTCAGTCTAGTACAGATGTACAATTTGGATCAGTACAGAAATAAAGGTTTGCATGAGAAAAAATCACTTGATATCAAACAGACATTTCCTCCTTTTTTAAATCCATACACCAGAGGCATCTTAGATACTTTTCAGTTTTTGTAGTCATTATATTTCTAAGCTGCGAAACCAGCAAAGATTAAACTATGGGGCATTTTAAGGCTGAAATTGCTGGGCACAACCAGTGGCAGTTCATTTTGATATAGGTCCAGAAAGGCACAAAATCTGCAGCTCAGCTGGATCAATTTTGCCTCCTTGCAATATAGTTGGCAAGCTGCCCAGTGTTCAATGAGTATGAGCTGGCAGCCTACCAAAGAGGGAAGAGGGACTGTGGGCCTGAAAATCTGCCAGCACCATGAAATAACCAAGATGGAAGTAAAATAAACAGAATGGGACTCTGTAGGAAAGGGAGATAGGTAATACCGAGAGGAGTACTGGAATATTTTTATGGTCTTTTGGACCCAGAAAATTACTCACAAGACACCTTGTAATATGAGTGCAGCAGTCCTTCTGAGGATTATACTTTATGTTTAGGTTTGCCACTTACTCCCTGATCCCATTTAATCATTGAGGGAATGGCTTGATTCTTCTTAAATAAATCTCTTCTTGGCTTTTTCAGATCTATGCTGTAACGCTGGGTTGAGTTGACTATTGAGTAACCACCTTCCAGCTTCTGCTTTCTCTCCACAATTGCTGCCAGACCTGCTGAGCTTTTACAGCCATTTTTGTTTTTGTTTCCAACCACATATGCTGTACTGAAGCTAACCGTTGGGTGTGAATGTGAACTGTTAATCTCTTAGCTTTTTCCCTCCTTCTTAAGTGTCAGGATGCTGTTTATCATCAAGAGATCATTAAATAAGCACGTGCAGGATAAACAGAAGCGTAGCTGTTGGGCGCACTCCAGTGAAGGACCTTGAGACCTTTTAGTGCATTAAAGCTGCCCCATTAATGCAAGTTGTTATGATTGTTTCCAACTTTATCTATATTAGAATGAAAAGCCACAAGAACAGAGCAGAATGCCCACTAATCCTCTTCACCAGCAATTATCACATTGATACTCAGACATAAACATAGTTCGCTTAGTCATTCATCATTTACTGTTAGGTTTGCTGACCTTCATTGCAGTAAAAACTAACAGGGCAAGGAGTGGAAAAGAAAGGGGAGTGGAGGTGATATTCTATTATCATAAACCTATTTAATTCATGTAATAATGGGTGAAAATAATTTGTACCAACACCTTGAATGGGTGATGACATTAAATGGTGCCATTTACTTCTGTTTGTTGGAAGACTTACCATGTGCCAGCATATTATTTCACACCTCAGTGGTGTTTAGAGATCACTGATGCTAAATTATGAGTTCAGTTTGAACAGAAACATCAATACTCATTGAGAAATTTAGCCTTGTCCTCAGTTATTGAGTTGAACCTGAATCAGTTCACTTACAATCTTCAAAGGTATAGATTTTTTTTTCTGCTTACTCTAAGAGCATCAGGAATATGAGTGGGAACCCTTGTTATTTAATAATCATGAAGTTTAGTTACAAATCAAGGAGGCCTTTATAGAAAGTTATCTTGTGCTCCAGAAAGTACTTATAGTCAGAATTTCCTGTTCTCACTCACATCTCCAGGAACAAGTTCAGAAACAAAACTTTGCTGTCATTTCCACTTCACTTAATGAAGTCTCCATAAATGGCAACAAATCTCCTTCTGCAGGAATTACTCAAACCAAAGTTCTTTGTTATTGTTAAAGCAGCAAGTTTCATCACTCCTGTATTTCCTGACCTTTCACTACTGAATTGAGAACTTGATTTTAACATTTTAATCTTTGCTACAAAATCTCTTTCATGGCCTCAGTCCACCTCCCACCTTACACCCCACAAAGCTTTCTGCGCTTTTCCAATTATGGCCTTTACTCATCCTTCAGTTTCATCCCTTCATTATGGGTGGTACTGCTTTGAGGTGCTGAGGCCTTATGTGTTGGAATTACCTTCATAACCATTTTCAAGTCTCTATCCTATTCTCACAGCCATTCCCCAAAGCTCACCTCTTTGTCCAAGCTTCTGGTCATCTGTCCTAATATCTTGTTATGTGACAATGTCAAATACTATTACCTGCCAATCTCCCTTCCCACCTATCCGTTCCACCCTCCCCTCTGACCTATCACCTCCATCCCCACTCCCATTCTCCTATTGTACGCTTGGCTACCTTCCCCCACCCTCCTCTCTGACCTATCACCTTTTCCAGCACCACTCTGATCTAAACTCTGGTTTCCAGCATCTGCAATCCTCACTTTTGCCTAAGTACTATTAATACTCATCTGTAAAGCAGTCCGCACAAATATCGACTATGCTAAAGACTCTTTATGAATGCAAGCTGTTGTAGTTAAAACTTCTGCCAGTTGACAAGCTTGTGGCAAAGTTGTCAGTGTATGTTTGACATTTTTAATTTCTGACAATATTATAGATAGTGGACTAAAAAGCATAACAGCAGATCACCTGATTGCATGAAGTTTAGTGATTGTAACCTAGAAATTGCTGCTTTGTGTTCTATTTGAGGTTTGCAATGGATAACTTTTTTTTATAAATTTCTTTTAGAAACTAAAACTTATCACCTCTGGGTTAATCTCTGACAGTCACATTTTTAGCAGAAAATGCCAATCATGTCTGTCATCCACCACCCCTCAGCCATCCAGTGAGTTGCATGCTCTCAAAAATGGTTATTACAGTGTAAGAATTGAGATTACTCTGACATTCAACACTTTCATTTGAACAAAGGAATACATGCTACATATTAATATGACAATACTTCTTTTCTCAACATAGAATCATAGAGTCATAGAGATGTACAGCATGGAAACAGACCATTTGGTCCAACCTGTCCATGCCGACCAGATATCCCAACCCAATCTAGTCCCACCTGCCAGCACCCGGCCTATATCCCTCCAAACCCTTCCTATTCATATACCCATCCAAATGCCTCTTAAATGTTGCAATTGTACCAGCCTCCACCATTTCCTCTGGTAGCTGATTGCATACACGTACCATCCTCTGTGTGAAAAAGTTGCCCCATAGGCCTCTTTTATATCTTGCCCCTCTCACCCTAAACCTATGCCCTCTAGTTCTGGACTCCCTGACCCCAGGGAAAAGACTTTGTCTATTTACCCTATCCATGCCCCTCATAATTTTGTAAACCTGATGAAGGAGCGTCGCTCCGAAAGCTAGTGTGCTTCCAATTAAACCTATTGGACTATAACCTGGTGTTGTGTGATTCATAATTTTGTAAACCTCTATAAGGTCACCCCTCAGCCTCCGACGCTCCAGGGAAACCAGCCACAGCCTGTTAAGCCTCTCCCTATAGCTCAAATCTAAGACATTATTTCCCACACACAAAGCCATGTTGACTATCCCTAATCAGTCCTTGCCTTTCCAAATACATGTACATCCTGTCCTTCAGGATTCCCTCCAACAACTTGCCCACCACTGACATCAGGCTCACTGGTCTATAGTTCCCTGGCTTGTCCTTACCACCAGTCTTCTGGCACCTCACCTATTGATGTGACTATCGATGATACAAATATCTCAGCAAGAGGCTCAGCAATCATTTCTCTAGCTTCCCACAGAGTTCTAGGGTACACATGATCAGATCCTGGGGATTTATCCACCTTTACCTGTTCCAAGATATCCAGCACTTCTTCCTCTGTAATATGGACATTTTGCAAGATGTCACCAATTATTTCCCTACAGTCTATATCTTCCTTATCCTTTTCCACAGTAAATGCTGATGCAAAATACTCATTTAGTAACTCCCCCATTTTCTGCGGTTCCACACAAAGGCCACCTTGCTGATTTTTGAGGGGCCCTATTCTCTCCCTAGTTACCCTTTTGTCCTTAATGTATTTGTAAAAACTCTTTGGATTCTCCTTAATTCTATTTGCAAAAGCTATCTCATGTCCCCTTTTTGCCCTCCTGATTTCTCTCTTAAGTATACTCTTACTTCCTTTATACTCTTCTAAGGATTCACTCGATCTATCCTGTCTATACCTTACATATGCTTCCTTCTTTTTCTTAACCAAACCCTCAATTTCTTTAGTCATCCCGCATTCCCTATACCTACCAGCCTTCCCTTTCACCCTGACAGGAATATACTTTCTCTGGATTCTCATTATCTTATTTCTGAAGGCTTCCCATTTTCCAGCCATCCCTTTACCTGCGAACATCTGCCTCCAATCAGCTTTCGAAAGTTCTTGCCGAATACCGTCAACATTGGCCTTTCTCCAATTTAGAACTTCAACTTTTAGATCTGGTCT
>NC_057713.1:92371216-92398599 GCF_004010195.1 Chiloscyllium plagiosum
AACATTAAGCTGCCAGTCCTGTCCATCCCTGAGCCATGTTTCTGTAATTGCTATGATATCCCAGTCCCATGTTCCTAACCATGCCCTGAGTTCATCTGCCTTCCCTGTTAGGCCCCTTGCATTGAAATAAATGTAGTTTAATTTATTAGTCCTACCTTGTCCCTGCCTGCCCTGACTGTTTGACTCGCTTCTGTTCTCAACTGTACCAGCCTGAGATTGATCTCTTTCCTCACTATCTCCCTGGGTCCAGCTCCCCCACCTTGCTAGTTTAAATCCTCCCAAGCAGCTCTAGCAAATCTCCCTTCCAGTATATTAGTCCCTTTCCAATTTAGGTGCAATCCGTCCTTTTTGTACAGGTCACTTCTACCCCAAAAGAGATTCCAATGATCCAAAAATGTGAATCCTTCTCCCATACACCAGCTCCTCAGGCATGCATTCATCTGCTCTATCCTCTCATTCCTGCCCTCACGCTTGTAGCACCAGGAGTAATCCAGATATTACTACTCTCGAGGACCTCCTTTTTAAATTTTTGCCTAACTCTCTGTAATCTCCAATCAGAATCTCATCCTTTTCCCTAGCGATGTCGTTGGTTTCAATGTGGACAATGACCTCTTGCTGGCCCCTCTCCCCCGTGAGAACATTCTGCACCCTCTCTGAGACATCCTTGATCCTGGCACCAGGGAAACAACACACCATTCTGCTTTTTTGCTGCTGGCCACAGAAACGTCTGTCTGTACCTCGGACTACAGAATCCCCTAACACAATTGATCTCTTGGAACCCGAAGTACCTCTCGTTGCATTCGAGCCAGTCTCAATACTAGAAACTTGGCTGTTCGTGCTACGTTCCCCTAAGAATCCATCACCCCCTACAATTTCCAAAACAGCATACCTGTTTGAAATGGGTATATCCACAATAGACTCCTGCACTAACTGCCTACCTCTCTTACCTTTCCTGGAGTTAACCCATCAATGTGACTGTATCTGAGACTTTCCCCCCTTGCTATAACTGTCATCCATCACATACTGTTGCAAATTCCTCATTGCTTCTAACTGTCTCTCCAAACGATCTATATGATCTGATAAGATTCGCAGCCAACAGCATTTATGGCAGATATAATCTGCAGTAACCTTTAAACTCTCTTTAAACTCCCACATCTGACAAGAAGTCTATTAAAGGCCATTTTTGCTCCTTCACAATCTACAGACCCAGAAAATAACACTGTCTTATTCCTCTACAAACATTGCCCCCGGTAAATTAATAGTTATGGTTTATATTTTAAGTTCAATCAAGAGACATATCTCCAAAAACATATAATCAAGAAAGAACCCACTCTACTCACTACTGCAGATTCTCTGTAGGCCACACTGAAAAACTACAATTAACTTATCTGACTCTGTGCTGTGACCTTCGCCCAACAGTTCCTCCATGATCAATTGTGAATTTCGCTGTTTGTTAAATTTCCCAGATTCACTCCAATATCCAGCGATAGATTAATTCAAAAGGGAAAGGCAGTAACTGTGCACGTTTGTCTCTCTCTCTCTCCCTCCTACAATGACCTCATCAAGGATTACTATTAGATCACAATGATCAAATGCTGATGTTCCTTGCTTATTAAGTAGAAGGACAAGAAAAGCTGAATTTGAGGCAGAAAAGTATTCTCAAGAAAGGCAGGTTTAAAAAGCACTGCTCAGATTGCTAGCAAAATCATTGCTATTTTCAGCATCCTCTGGACCTGGAGGAAGGTCAGGAGGAAGAGAAGAGGCAATCCCAAAGCAACATTCTACTAAAGTTTTATGCACACTTATCTCACATGACCGTGCCAGACATGTATGGCCTGTGGCTCATTGACCCACCAAGGATCGCCCAGATGGCAGCATTCCAGACTCTGAACTAGAAGCTCCAGGATTGAGTCCCAACTAAAGATTTGACATCCAAAGGAAGGCACATTCATAACGTAGCCAAACCGATTAGTAACCTGCAAATCCTTACAGCACAAATGAATGGCAGGCTGTAAGGCTAAATTTGCCATCTTTAGACAGTACTTTCCAAACCCATGACCACTTCCATCGAGAAGGACAAGGGCAGCAGACATATGGGAACGTCACTACCTGCAAGTTTCCTCAATGCCGCTCACCACCCTGAGTTGGAAACATATTACAGTTTTTTCACTATTGCTGGATCAAAATCCTGAGATTTTCTCCCTAAGGGCATTGTGAGTCAACTTGCAATACGTGGACTTCAACGGTTCAAGAAGCTCAGTACTCTGAAGGACAATAGGGATGGGAAAAATGCTGGCTAGCCAGTGCTGCACATATCTCACAAGTGAATAAAAAAGAGATTCCTGGTCAACCAAGTGATAGAAAGACTATTGGAGCCCCTCCTATTATTACCTATAACTCCAGACTGCAATGTATAATGTACCACAGCAATCTAGACTCTCTGAGTGAACCGTAACACAGCATCACCACCTTATATTTTCCTCCAAACGTGTCTCATACAGTTCTACCACTTATACAGTAGCTCATTAAATGTTTACCGCCCACAGCCAAAAACAAATAACAACTTATAACTGAAACTGTGGTCAAGCAGAAATCTTACAGGGACTTGACTGTAAAAGTAGCTGCATGACACATGCATTTCAGCGTTGTCTAAAACATGGAGGAGAAAAACTTATATTTCACTACGTGTGCTCGCTAAATTTGTAAACTTTGATTTTTGATTGTATAATTAGAGGGTAAATCATAAAAAGAAGCAGAGGAAAGTTTGAAATGGATCAAAACCTGTGCTTCCATTTCAGAATATCATTGGGTTATAGCAACATATTGTTATGTTATTGGACTAGTAATCTAATGAGCAGACTAATGATTTGGAGACATGAATTCAAATCCCACAATTGGGGAATTTGAATTCAGTTAGTTAAGCTCAGAACAGTGATGGTGACTATACAGCTATTGGAATATTGTCAAACTCAACTAATTCACTGGTGTCCTTTGGACCCTATCTGTGAATGTGCACCTCAGGAATGTGGCTCACTTTTTACTATCACCAGAAGTGGCCCAGCAAATTGTTCCGTTTTATACCACCTATACCACCTCCTCACCAGCAATTAGGGATATGCAATAAATGACACCTTGACAATGAGACCCATGTCCTATGAATGAACTTAAAAAAAAAACTGAGCAGAAAAGCATCAAATAAGAGAGGGAATGTGAAGTTGGATGCCATCCCTAAATCCAGGGGTGATACTTATCAAGTTCGGTTACATTGTTCCTTCTTTTATTCATCTGACATTCAAGCATACCTTCAAAATCACACAGAGAAAAATCACGCACAGTACGTTTCAACAGAAAGACCTTCAGTTGGAATGGTCCTTTCTTCAAGGCACATTTTCATTTATATTCCCCCTTAGTACTTTTGCACAGTGAGAACAGAGTGACAGCACTACCACTGGTCCAGTTGGTAGTGTCTGATTGCTCTTTGCTGCTTGGATAAGCACAAGCATGAGCTAATTACAGCCCAGAGAACACAATTAGTAGGATTGAAGAGCACTAGATGATGACTGGATGTTGCTGAAAAAGGAACAGCAAAATCACTTACTCAGCTTCATGCAAAAGAATTCTGGCCACACTGTGCCAGTTTATATTATAGATCTTGTTAATTGAACAGGATTGTATTCAGGTGGGATTTTTTATATACACAAAATGCTTTTCAAGCTTTTTAAATATAGACTTCCCTCCTACATAGCAGCGGCTTTCATTTAACTTAACCAATATGTTAAATGCTTTTTTGAAGTTTAGAATTTTGTGTGATCTCACTCAAACAGCAATAGATTAATAATAAGGTCAACTAAATGCAAGAACAAAAGTGCTAGAGATGTTTCTCAAGTGCTAGAATGAAAGGAAGAACTTTTCAAATCAATTACATTGATTCACCAATATTAACATTTGCGCCTGCACCAATTTTTAGCTTAATTATGCTAAAGGCTGAAGAACATAACATCAAAAGTGCCGAAAAAAAGGAAAAATATGAACTATGTTACACCACTCTTCAAGCAGAAGGGGACAAGGAA
Source organism: Chiloscyllium plagiosum (assembly GCF_004010195.1). Lineage (NCBI taxonomy): Eukaryota > Metazoa > Chordata > Chondrichthyes > Orectolobiformes > Hemiscylliidae > Chiloscyllium > Chiloscyllium plagiosum. Next base: position 92,375,287 of record NC_057713.1, read on the forward strand.
ATTAATCCGTTGTAAGAAACTCTTCACTGGACTCAAGCAAGCCATCTGATGAAGAATTAGCCATGAAATGACAATCTGATATGCATTTAGAAGAGCAATTGATCAACTCCTTCACTTATAACTGAATTTTGGATCTTTAGAGCAAAGTTTTTTTCAGAAGTCCAGAATAAGTCAAATGCTATTTTGATGAAGATTCAGCATATTATATGTAATATTCGGATGCCAAAGTGGAGGGAAATGTAGTTTAGTTTTTAGTTTTGTAAAGGTCAAAAAGTAATTTTGAACAGTGAGTTTAAAATCAGTATTTCTAACAAATCCTGTGTCTTTAGATAAATGAATATCAAGCTACTTTGGAGGCTAATTGCGAGGGTATTTGTTGACTTGGTTTTACATTCCGTAGATAAAGGAAAAATGGGATCCAGCATTAGGCTTATTCAAACAGAAGCAGTTTGATTCAGAGAGAAGCGATCCTTAACAACAGATTTGCTGTTATTGGCAGTCCAGCTCTTAGGCCTGGGGAAATGTCCTACATGCTTAAAAGATAGTCAAAAGTAAAAAGCTGGGGAAGTGTCAGAGAAGACAACATCCTACAAAGCTGTTGAAGAGATGAGGTTAAGGAATCCACTGAAGGCAGAGTGTGAACTGAGTTCGCAGTTTGCTTAAGATCTATGGAAGATACATTGACTAAAAAAAAGGATTGAATGAATACAAAACTTTGCTGAAAAATAACTGATTGCAGCTGTGCCAACTGAATAAAGAGCTTTAACATGGTGACAGGAGTGAGCCTTTGCTGAAGTTTAAAATATTGTTGTTGGGATAAAAATGGTGGATCTTTCTTTGAAATATTTGTAATGTGACTATTTCAAATAGCTCTTGTCTAGTGTAAAATGGTTTATGTATTTCTTTTGCATAATAAGTTTTATGTTAGTTTATTAAAAATACATTGGCAATTGAATGCATTTTGTAAATATATTCAGTGACTGACCTCCATGGTAACCAAAAGGAAAAATAAAACTTAAGCCAGGTCTCACTTCAGGATTTGATTTGTCCAGTATTACTATCAGGATAACACTACTGTCAATTTTTTTTAATGGAAATCAGCATTGATGATTCAATTTTTCAGGCGTACAAGGAGACATTGGGTGCAGTTTGCATAAAATTCCAACAAAGCAATTGCCTGACCTTTCTTCCCACACGCAATTATAACTTGGCTTTAGTTGCCCTTGTCTATTGCTGCGGTGGAAGAAAATGTGAAAATCAAATGATCCAGACATCACTGTGTGTGTTTGGCATAACATGGTGACACGAAAATATTTTACTGGGGATCTCTTCTATGACATTGGTGCTTGTGGTTTTCCAGTCTGTAACAGAATTGTGGTATTTTCAACTCATTTCAGCTTCTTATGTCAAGCAATCAAATAGTTACCCAAATTTCTCAAGAACTTAAAACTCGAAGTAAGTTAGTCTTGGCAATCTGATGATCACTCCCTTGGATTAAGTCGTGGTTTTCTGGAAACTTCCATTCTTACTCCTTTTTCTATTTGAGTCAGTCGGAGAAATATAGACAAATGAGGGAACAGTCTTTCCATGTGTCATGTTTTAATATGTAGTCACAGGGCACATCTGATGAATAGGGGAATATGAAAATTTTAACTGCAAATGAAACAGGCAAATAAACTTTGTGATGTGTCGTTGTCACTATTCTGTGCTTTTTTAGGCACGAAAAAGGGTTTGACCAAAATGAGAATGCTTGTTTTCGTTTGTGCTTTAAAAGGTAATTATTGGGAATTGTTGACTCAACTTTACCTGCAACTATGATGTTGCAACAAAAACTAGACTCCGGTTGGGAAGCTCTCGTTATTCATCTCTTACTGTTTGTTCTTTTATCCTGAATCCAGTCATGACCGTTTTATTTCCATCTCAAATCAGATGCTCCTTTGCCTGTCTAAAAGGGGATGCTCTTTGGTTTTCTCTCCTACTGGGTGATCTTTGGTCCAGTTATCTGCTAGGCACCCTTTAAACTCTCTCCCCTGCTGAGACATCTTTGGCCCCAGCTCCTGTTGTATACCTTTTTAGTGTAACATCCAATCTCTGAGCTGAAGTTCCATTAAGCGGGGCAATAAAGGGTGGAACTAATCTCAGGGAGGAATATCAACCTGTTCCAGATTGGAGGCCATCACAGGGTCAACCTCAGTTGCCCTGGTGAAGTTAAATTAGTAATGTTTCAGTGTAACCTTTTTGGAATGCAACCATGATTCATGGGCCTCTTTTGTCTGTGTGTAATTACTTGGTCTTCCAGTACACAATTTTCCCACTGGCTTGACAAGTTTAGGGTGCCAACAATGTGCGCCAATAGACACATCCTATTGGATAATATAAGTAAGGTTACCATTGTCCCAGAGGACCATAAGGCTGCTCTCTCATTACAGAGTGACAACTGGTGGTGAGTTGAACATTAAGGTCACCATGTTTCAAACAAGGGGAGGGGTTGAGAAGACAGGACCTTCATGGCAACCTCAGCCTGTATGGAAACTGAACCCATACTGTGCCATTACCCTACACCACATACCATCCAACTCGCCACCAGCTGTGTCTCTCTAATGAGAGAGTACTTCTCTGACACCATAACGACTTTGCTTACCTATTGGATAATGTTGAGTGCAGTTACATTATTTAGTGGGGATCTGAATTGGATATATTCCTCCAAACACCCTTATGTTCATTGAAGATTACAATTGTCTCTCCAAGTCTCTGCACATGTTCCTCTGGGAGCAATTACCTGATGGTTGAAAGCCAACTTAGGGAGACACATTTTATATCAAGTGTAATAGGGCATATAGAGGGCTTTGATGCTGTAACCTTGGAAGGCACAAGGTTTGTAGAATGACTGTAAAACAATGGTCAATCCTATAGACATTGACATACTTGGGAGTAGAAAGCCAGCAGGAATTGTTAAAGAAGGCAGGCAGAAGGTGAAGTTTCTATAAAATAGTTAGTGAGAACAGCATTGGATATGATTATGCCTGAAGATGACAGAGTTGTGGAAGGGACTTGCAGCAGTAATGGGGATGAAATAGTAGGAGATATTGACAGTGAGAATTCGCTGAAAATAGCCAAGAGCCGATGGATGAGGGAGTGAAGGGGGAATGTGGAACTCATAAAAGAAAAGAGTCTGATGGTTGCTTAAGTGGAAATTTTGTGCTGTATTTTCTTGGTTTGCCGTGGTATGTGGAAATTTAGAGTACAATAAGAGAAAGTGAGTTCTAATTTATTAAAAAGTAGAAAATAGAATTTATGTAAAGTAATTTCATCATTATATTTGACGGTAGAGGCTGTTGTGACAACAAAATATGTTTTGTTGTTAAACTGATCTATGGATCATGAATTGTGAAGATGGGCTACAATAGGAAAGAATTTTAAAAACGTTGAAGTATTTCTCATAGCAACATGAGTGAGAGATAAGTTGTAAACTGACAGTGATTACAATAGATGGGCTCTTGTCCAAATTATTTGCTTCCTTGATGTTCAATTTCTGAAAAACAATACTATAGGTTAGGATAAAAGACAAATCATTATTGGTGCAGTTTTGCAAAGCATAACAGTAGTCTAGTTGACCTTTTCTTGGCTAATGCACTTCACTGAGCAGTTCCAGGAAAATGTGGACTGAATCCAAGTTTCACTGTTCAGCCACACAGACCTCTAATACAATGCTGAAAGCCCACAAGAAATCTTTTGTGTTTATTAAATATATTACAGTGGTCCGGGTGCACAGATTATACATTTTAGTTTTGAGAAATGGTAACTTCTAATCTAAAGAAGACTTTCTTATCCATGGCTGCTATCTAATCCAATGTGACATAACACAATGAAAGAAAGCTACCAGATCAAACTTTGACAGAGTGCATGCCTGGAACATATTGAATAACACACGCCTCAGGGCCATTTACGCATAAAACACAGAGTAATACATATGGGAAAACACATGTGTAGGAGAGTTTGGATGGGCTTTGTGAACAAGTAAGTCTCCAAACTGTTGTCTTCCTCAGTCAATAGGCCCACACCATGGAACCTCGGGGACATTTTGAAGGTTATTCAATAATACTCTGAATTTGCAATTTCTTCAGTTGCTAATAGTAACAGATGATTTATTATAACTTATCTTGCAATGACAAAAAATAACTTTCTCTTGTCGTGTGCTTTGTAACCTTAGGATGTCCCACAGCATTTTACAGGTAATTAAATACTTTTGAAATATATTCACTGTCATAGTGTAGGAAGCACAGCAGCCACATGGCAAACCATAAGCTACCACAAACAATAAACAATAAAGTAATAATGAACAGATAAATTGTTTTATTGATGTTGATTGAGGAATCAATATTAATCAAGACAGTGACAGTGCAGCACTCTCTGGGCACTGCACTGGAGTGTCAGTCCAGACTTTTGTGCTCTAATTTCTGCAGGTTTAAAAAGTCCCTATCCGAAAACCAAGATCAATAACATTTGCAAAACAAAGCAGCTAATAATGAGTATCACAATAAAGAGGCTTTAATTGGTTGGGGTTAAGAAGATAGCACACCTATCCTTCTCATTTTACTGCAATGGCCCAAAGTCTCAATGTTGATTGTGCTTAAAAGCATCTATCCAAAAGGTTCTCCTTCATTGCTTCAATCTCTAAGAACTTCCTTTTGAACATGTGAAAGGTCCAAATTATGAGAAGACCTGCCCCCAAATTTGTCCAGAGTGGGGGTACAGGCAGGGCATTAAATTGTGCCCTTATTCTGAGTGGCAGTATGGGTAGTGGAGTTTTGGATGATCACAGATTTATTTAGGGAAAAATGTGGGATCCTGGCTAGGAGCACGTTGGTTCAGCTGGTGCAGGCAGTTCTCAAAGAGGCAAATGAAGTTGGTATCTAGGGAGCAATACTTGTAGCAGCAGCTGAAGACAATAGCTTCAAGGAGATTCAAGGAAATGCCGCTTGCATCTTGTGCAGACCCCCTGCATAAGCTAGCCACCCTCAAGGGAAGTTCTACAGATACTGGAACTCTGAAATATTAACAGAAAATACTAGAAATACTTAGCAGGCCAGGCAGCATCTATGGAGTGAGAAACAGTAAATATTTCAGGCTGACAAAGTTTCATCAGTAACTATTCTTGCTGCTGTAGAGGAACAATGCAGGAGGACAGTAGATAAAATTTGCTTTCCTGATCTCAGTTGGTACCAAAATGGTGTGCTTAGTGGTAAATTATTTGTAGTGAGTCAACATTGTACTGCAGTATTTATAATCTGATATCTCATCAAAGACGCCTCCACTATAATCCTACTCACTGTTATTGAATGAGCAGATGGTTTGACTAATTAATGAGATCTACTCTTAATGGGGAATGTCTTTTCATTTGGCAATATGTAATCTTGCAACTCAATGCCCTAATGGTAGAGTACTCTGTCTGATCTCAGACACTGTCTTCTGGCAAGCACTACATGTTTACCTGGTTAAACTCCAACAGCAACTTGTGCATAATGTAGATCTCTAAACTTAATTTATTGCAAAGCTAAACCGAAGATCTCTGTACTTATGAAAGATGGAAGAGTTTTTCATATGATCATTCCATATTAGCCAAACAAATCTGATTATACAACTTCTTCAGTAGTCTCATTTGGTGATCCTTTAAGCGTAATGATAGATTTTGGAAAAGGGCTAATTCAGATCACAAAGCCAATGCTTTCATCAGATCCAGTAGAGTTTGCTGTTCATTGACATTATTCGGTTTACTCATGCTTTTGGGGAAAATTCTGTCAAATATCTTGATAACTGAAGATACAAATTCAGTATATTAGACCATTAGCATTTACCATTCAATTATTTTGACAGCTGCATAGGAACCTGCAGTTTCCATTGAATATTGCATTATTCCCGTTTATAGATTCACTGTCAGCATATTCATACTGAAATATTTGTTTATTGTTTTTCAAAATGGATAATTGACTTTTTGAGCACATCTTGATCTACCTAGTTTCTGTTGAATAATATCAAATTATCTTAAATTGCCTAGTTGAGACTGTAGTGATGCTTTGTAAAGTGATGTTTTGTAAAGTTAAATGTATATTAAGAGTTTTGTTGACTGCCTCCATTTAGAGACAGCTTTGCACTGACTGCATTCTTTCCAGTTAATGGTTAATTGTCATACCTAAACCTTTCATTTTCTGTCTCTGCTAACAGCCACTCCTTATTTGCTTTCCTTCCTCTGATATTACTGTTTTGTTTTAGTCCTATTCTTGTTTAACTTTGGTCATTATCCTTTGGGTGGCCCACGTCCTCTGGGTATTCTACAAGTGAACTCCTTCTTCAGGGAGGCATCTGATGATGCAGACTCATGGGGTGGCTTAGTCTTAATCTGCAGGCCATTGGCTATTTTGAAAGATATATATGGGTATTGCCTCTTTCCTCATTTATTTCCTCAATGTCTTCTGGTATTAATAACGTGTACAGTTAATTGACTCAGTTTCTTCAGAACAAATGCTTTACTTGTGGGCGGCACGGTGGCACAGTGGTTAGTACTGCTGCCTCACAGCACCCGAGACCCGGGTTCAATTCCCGCCTCAGGTGACTGATTGTGTGGAGTTTGCACATTCTCCCCGTGTCTGCGTGGGTTTCCTCCGGGTACTCTGGTTTCCTCCCACAGTCCAAAGATGTGCAGGTCAGGTGAATTGGCCATGCTAAATTGCCCGTAGTGTTAGGAAAGGGGTAAATGTAGGCTTCGGCGGGTCGGTGTGGACTTGTTGGGCCGAAGGGCCTGTTTCCACACTGTAAGTAATCTAACCTAATCTAATGTCCATAAATGTTATAAGTTTCTGAGCCAATTACCATTATGAAGAATCTATTCGACATATTGTCTAAATTTCTCATTTTCACTTCATAATCCACACAAAACATTTCACTCTGCTTTTTATTTTTCTTCTTTATGTAAGGTTTGCATTAATCAAGGGTTGCTCATCAAGGTAAAAACAATGACTGCAGATGCTGGAAAGCAGATTCTGGATTAATGGTGCTGGAAGAGCACAGCAGTTCAGGCAGCATCCAAGGAGCTTCGAAATCGACGTTTCAGGCAAAAGCCCTTCACCAGGAATCATTCCTAATGAAGGGCTTTTGACCGAAACGTCGATTTCGAAGCTCCTTGGATGCTGCCTGAACTGCTGTGCTCTTCCAGCACCACTAATCCAGAATCAGGTTGCTCATCAAGACTGAATTATGCCATGATATTACAATGGGACAGGTAGAAGAGGAAGAGCTCAGAAAGCACCTCAGCTGGTACAGTGACTGAAACCATACCATTAAACTAGTCCTTCTTCAAATGTTTTTGTAGCTGAAAGAAAATGAATCCCTTCTAATGCTATCATCAAGCTGCATTTCTTTTTTGTTCACCTGTTTCCTTTGAATTCTCATTTTTATCACCTACAACTGACAGTTGGATGGGAGCTGGTCTTCACTACATTCTTTTCTCTTGAAACTCTTCAAATGATTCAGCTAAGAATTGGCATTATTTAATGACTACTAAGAAAAGAAGTTATGAATAAAAGCAACTATAAGCCACTTGGCCCCTCAAGCCTACTCTGGCATTCAATAAGACCACGGCTAATCTCATTATTCCATGTTCCTACTTACATCTCATACCCTTTTACCCCCATGCTTATCAATAATCTATCTCAGCCTTAAAATATTCAAAAATGCTTCTTGCACTGCTTTTTGAGGGAGATGGTTCCCAAGACTCATGACCCACAGTGAGAAAAAATATTCTCCTAAACTGTCTTAAATGGGTTTTCCCTTTTTTAAAACAGTGATCCTTGGTTCTAGAATGTCCCACACGAGTAGGCATCCATTCCACATCCATTCTGTCAAGACCACAGTGTTACTTCTCCCTTCTGTTAACAATTTAACCATTTGCATCTTACGTTTTTGCTGAAAAACGTTTCCTTGTAGGGACACGCCTCATTTCTGCATCCTGGATAGTAATTTGGAAAATCTTTTTTTTGCTCTATTTTCCAATTCTATTTATTTCTCCACATTTTGAATGACTCCAATTTGTTCTTTCAAAGTCTAGCACATTTATTATTTTTGGCCTTAGCTTTTATTTTGATATCAAATCTAATGGTATAGCCATCATTAAAACTCAAGGAAACCACCTACTTCCAGGTTACTAATCATTTCTGGTAGCCTGCTCTACACTAAATCTAACATAACATCTGTCCTCAGATCCTGCTTAATTAACAATTTTGCATAAACAGGAAGCCAATGATATCCACTACTGAAAAAGGTATGTTTTTCGTTTTATTGTTGCTGCTATGTTGTTAAAATGGCAGTTAGGTAAAAGCCCAAGTATGTAAGGGAGAATCTGTATCTGAAGCATAGATCTAAATATATTCATTTGAGTAAATTGCGTATGTATATAAAGTTCTGAAGAATTTTCTCAGGTGAAGACAAAAGGCAAAACCAATATCAAACACAAAGAAGACAAAAGGAGAGTTGGCTTGGCTGTTCTAACCCAAATATTTCTGCAAATGGACAGTCCTCCAAATAATTCTTGGGCACCACAAAACGTTAGTAGGCTAATTCTTGTGAAGGTAATGGATTAATGATATTTCAGCTATGACTTTACATAAAACGATATAAACCTTACATAAAATGATACTGAATAGTTTGCGATTTTTGACGAGATTTGTACCTCAGGTTGAGGTTCAGGTTGTAAGATTGCTTGCTGAGGTGGCAAGTTTGTTTTCAGATGTTTCTTCACGGCGCTAGGTAACATCATCAGCGAGCCTTCGGTGAAGCATTTGTGTTCTGTCCCACTTTCTATTTATTTGTCTTGGTCTCTTAAGGTGGGTGATATCATTTCTGGTTCTTTTCCTCAGAGATTGGTAAATGGAGTCCAAATTGCCATATTTATTAATGGAGTTCTGGTTTGAATTCCAGACCTCTAGAAATTCCCATGCTTGTCTTTGTTTAGCCTGTCCTAGGATGGATGAAAACTAACTGGACAACACATCCATCCTAGGAGAGGCTAAACAGAGACACGTACAGGAATTCCTCGAGGCCTGGCATTCAAACCGGAACTCCACTGGTGATGTTACCTAGCATGGTGGCAAAACATCTAAAAACTAATCTGCCAGCTCAGTGAGCAAACATACACCCTGATATTGAATAGTGAATACCTCAGGCGACTGCAAGATAATGGATTAATGGAGAAATGACAGAAACTTCTAAGCAAACCCAAATATTTCTGACGAAGGGTCACTGCGCACAAAATGTTAACCCTGCTTTTTCTTCACAGATGCTGCCAGACCCGCTAAGTTTCTCCAGCAATTTCTGTTTTTGTTTCTGATTCTAACATTTGTAGTTCTTTGGTATTTTTCTTCAAATATTTTACAATTATCAGCTGAACATCAAGACTGCTTTATAATCATCCCAAAATTGTTGTGTACTTTATATACATGCTGTAAAAAGTATGAATTACATTTACGTAACCAAGCTGTCATGTTGATCAGACTGTAGATACAAAACTTTTGACTTCATGGGGCAGAAACTGAATGTATTTCCTGAGACACTATTGATACTATGAGAATCAGAATTCATTTCAACCAAATGAGCAAAGTGCAAAGAGACTAAGATGAAAAGTGTGCTAAAATTGGTTGCTGCTAGTGTCACAATGGTTCGTAGGTCAGCAAGCACAGGGTTTGCAGACTGGAGATTAGGCACAGGTTAATCAACAGCTAATGCAGTGATGTAGGTCAGTGAGGTAGGTACAGTGATTTGAAGGTAGCAACAATGACCTACCTTCTTTAAAGGTAAAGTTGGATATACCCTCTTACATCCCTGCCTTTATAGAGGATAGGTGTTGGTAATATCATAAGTTTTGTAATCTAAAAACTTGAGGTAATATTATGGGGGCATGGGTTCAAATCCCAACATAGCAGACAGTGAAATTTAAATGTAATTAAAAGCTAATCAACGTTACCAAATAGCCACTGTCAATTATAAGATCTGACCTGGTTCAGTAAATCTTCCATTCTTACTGTTCTGGCCTACATAAGACGCCAGACCCAGAAAAATGTGGTTAATCCTTGACTATTCTCTGAAATGACCTAGTAAGCCATTCAGTTCTTGAAAAATTAATGCTGACCAAGCCAATGACATGCATATTCAAATTAAAAGAAAATAATATATTTTTCAAACCTGTTGTTAATTGTTACAAGCCTGAGCACTGATGCTGAAAGTTATTGTGATTGCAAAATATGATGGATGGTACATTGTCTGATAATGTGTGCACACTTTGCATCTGTTATACTAGGGGCTGATTTAACCAATTAATAAATGGACCCAGTTGAATTTAGAACCGTGTATTTAAAATTTGTCAGAATATAATTTGCAATTGATTATTGACAGACCTATAGTTGCATAGGATGAATGAATCTAATTTTTCTCTGGCTCAAAGTTTTGTTAAGCTGCTCACACTTTTCAAAAGCAGCAATGTCATTTGTTTTATTCATGGGATTTGGAGATTGCTGGCATATTTAGCCTAGCCAAGATTGTTCGTGAATAGAACTCTCTTAAACTAATGTAGTCCATGTGATGTTGATGCAGCCAAAGTGCTACTACCAAGGATCTTAGTGGCATTCAGGGTGGTGGCTGAGTTGGAAGAGAACTTTTAAATGTTGGTGTTCTCATGCATCTGCTTCTAGATCGTAAAAATTGTGGGTAGGTATAGGCTGCTTTGTCTTGATGGTATTCAGCTTCTTGAGTGTTGTGGGAGTGGCACTCATCCAGGTAAGTGTAGAATCTTCCATCACACTCCCAATTTTGCTGTGTTGATATCTTGTGCATATTATCATTTGTGATTGCTGAGGCAGCTGAAGATGGTTGACCCTCAGGCACTTTTTTGAGGAGCTCTGTCAGGAAATGAATGTTTTCCATCACTTGTGCTTTGGGGATAGTGGGCATGATTTAGGAAATCAGGAGGCTGTTTGCTCACTGCTGAATTTTCAGGCTTTTTCAACCATGGAATTTATATGGCTGAAAATGTGTTGCTGGAAAAGCGCAGCAGGTCAGGCAGCATCCAAGGAACAGGAAAATTGACGTTTTGGGCATAAGCCCTTCTTCAGGAATTTATATGACTGGTCTAGTTTGTTAGTCAACAGTAAGCAACGGCTGTTATCGGGGAAATGGTTAGATGCTGTCTTGATGGAAATAATCATTGAGTGGCAGTTCTGAAATGCCAAATGGCAGAGTAGTAGATGTTGTCTACATGGACTTTTGTAAAGTCTTTGACAAGGTTCTACATGGTAGACTGATTAATAAAGTTAGATCACATGGGATTCAGTGAGTGCTCTCCAGTTAGATACAAAATTAGCTTAATGGTAGAAGACAGAGCGTGGTGGTGGAGGGATGCTTTTCTGGACTGGAGGCCTGTGACTGGTGGTATTCCACAGGGATTTGGGGTTGGGTCCACTGTTATTCATTACTTATATAAACAATTTGGATGAGAATTTAAGAGACATGGTTTGTAAGTTTGCAGATGACACCTCTATTGGTGGTTTAGTAGACATTGAAGAAGGTTAATTAAGATTACAAAGGGATCTTGATCAATTAGGTCAATGGGCTGAGGAGTCGCAGATAAAGTTTAGCTTGTATAAATGCAAGGTGTTGCATTTTGATAAAACAAACAAGGGCAGGACTTATACAGTTAATGGTATGACCCTGGGAAGTGTTGTTGAACAAAGGGACCTAGGGGTTCAGGTACATAGTTCTTTGAAAGTTGTGTCACAGATAGACAGTTAAAAAGGCATTTCACATACATTGCTCAGGTCATTGAGTATTGAAGTTGGGATGTCACGTTGAGGCTGTACAGAACATTGGAGAAGCCACTTTTAGAGAACTGGTCACCCTGCTAAAGGAAGGATGTTATTAACTTGGGGAGGTTCAGGAAAGGTTTCCCAGGATGTTGCCAGGACTGGAAAGTTTAAGTTATACAGACAGGCTGGATAGGCTGGGATTTTTTTCACTGGAGCATAAGATGTTGACAGCTAACCTTGTAGAGGTTTTACAAAATCATGAAAGGCATAGATGAGGTAAAGAGCAAAGGTCTTTTCCCTAGGATGGAACATTTCAAAACTAGAGGGCAGATTTAAATGGGATCTAAGGGGCAACTTTTTCACACATAAGATGACTCATGTGGAATGTACTGCCAGAGGAAGTGGTAGATGCAGGTACAGTCACAACATTTAAAAGACATTTGGACAGGCACATGAATAGGAAAGACTTAGAGGGATATGGGCCAATCACAGGCAAATGAGACTAGTTTGATTTGGGAAGCTTGTCAGCATGGATGAGTTGGACCGAAGGCTCTGTGAAGTATGCCTCAATGACCCTATAACCCATGTCTGCATATTTTCAAGGACCTGTTGCAAGCTGGTACAGAGTGCTTCAGTTTCTGAAGAGTGGAAAACGCTGATGGATATTGTGCAATCATCAGCAAATATCCTCATTTCTTACCTTATATTAGAGGGTAAGTTATTGCAGGGGTCATTGAAGATGGTTAGTCTCAGGACACTACTTTGAAGAATTCTTGCAGTGATATTCTCAGACAGAAATGATCGACTTGCAACAAACTCAACCATTTCTACAAGGCATGATTCCAAGTGGAAAGTTTTCTTCCTTATTCCCATTGATTCTAGTTTTGGTTGGACTTCTTCAAGCCATACTTAGTCAAATGAGTCCTTGATATTAAGAACAGTCACTCTGACCTCATCTCAAGAATTCAGCTCTTTTGATCATGTTTGGGCCAAGGCTGTAATGAGGTCAGGAGCTGAGTAGCCCTGGCAAATGTGAACTGCATTGGTTGTGAAATATTGCAAGCAAATACTACTTGATAGCAAGTTTGTTTTTATTCATTCACAGAATAAGGGCATAATTGGCTGGAGCAGCATTTATTATCATTCCTAACTGCCCTGGAGGATCTGTCTCTTGAACTGCTATAGTCTTGGCATTTAGGATTGTTAGTAAGAAAATTTCAGGATTTTGATCCAGCAACAGTGAAGGAACAAGAATATGGTTCCAAGATAGAATGACGAGTAGCTTGGAGGGGGACTTCAGCTGTTGGTATTCCCATGTACAGTAGTGGCTGCCCTTACCGTTCAAGATTTTGAAGAAATTGTCTGAGGACCCTTGGTAAGATGTCTGCAGTGCATCTTTTTGAAATAAGGCTGTAATGAGATCAGGAGCTGAGTGGTCTTGATAGAACCTCAACTGGGCATCAGTGTGCATGTTATTACTCATATAATGTGGATTGAATCATTTAGCTGAAGACTGGCTTTTATGATGATGAGGTGGACTCATGATGAGGCCAAGATGGATCGTTCATGTGGCACTTTTGGTTGAAGGTAATCTTACATTAACAATAACAGTATAATAACCAACTACTTACTGTAAGTTAATTAATTCTGTGGCTTAGGTTATTCAAAACACAGTAGAAGCTCTGAAAAGGACAAGACTGATTTCTGAGACTGTCTCTGACAAGCTGGCAAGCAGTTGCAATGTTGTATACACATAGTTTATGGCTTAAATGTTAAATCTCCTATATGCAAGATATATATACAGTGTGTAGTTGCAAAACTTTATGCTTTATCTTGGCATTGTCATGCTGGACTCTCTATCATTGAGAATGGTGATGTTTTTGAAGGTTCATCCTCCAGATAATTCTTTAATAGTTAGTTATGTGGCAGTACTACAGAGAGTTGATCTGATCCATTTAGGGCTCACTTAACTCCTCATCTATTGCGTGTTGCTTCTGTTTTGTGGCATGCATATAGTTTTGTGTTGTAGCTTCACTAAGGTGAAACTTTCTTCTTGAGTATGCTGCTGTTTCTATACAATGATTTTAAGAGGTGTACTTTGCCCTGGTTTTGTTTTAAAGAGAGATTTTGAGCCATAGGTACTGAGCTGTCTCTTCCAAGCCAATAAAATAAATTGTTTGTGATGCCTTGGGTTCGTTTATTACAGTTAGAAGAATAGAAACAGCATGAATGGGTGGACTCAGGCTCCCACATAACCAGACTTTTAGTTTATCTTTCAGTAGTTGTTGGTGTTATGATGTGGTTGTGGTAGCTCTACCAGAATTTCTCTTGGCATTCTTTCCTCCTGGACTGCAGAAACATCGCATGTATGACAATCCATTTTACTGAATTTGCCTTTGCCAAGGGTGTGTTTATGGGATGTTACTACATTGGAATAGTTGCTGCTCCTAGTGATATAATCTGTTCTGGATATAGGTTTGCTCGCTGAGCTGGAATGTTCATTTTCAGATGTTTCGTCACCATACTAGGTAACATCCTCAGTGAGCCTCTGGATGAAGCACTGCTTATGTTTCATGCTTTCTATTTATATGTTTGGGTTTCTTTGGGTTTGTGTCTTTGGGTTGATGTCTTTTCCTGTCGTGATGTCATTTCCTGTTCTTTTTCTCAGGGGGTGGTAAATGGGGTCCAAGTCAATGTGTTTGTTGATAGAGTTCCGGTTGGAATGTCATGCTTCTAGGAATTCTTGCGTGTGTCTCTGTTTGGCTTGTCCTAGGATGGATGTGTTGTCCCAGTCAAAGTGGTATCCTTCCTTATCTATATGTAAGGATACAAGTGAGAGAGGGTCATGTCGTTTTGTGGCTAGTTGATATTCATGTATCCTGGTGGCTAGTTTTCTGCCTGTTTGTCCAATGTAGTGTTTGTTATAGTTCTTGCACATCTTCTTTGTAAATGACATTAGTTTTGCTTGTTTTCTGTATAGGGTCTTTCAAGTTCATTAGCTGCTGTTTTAATGTATTGGTGGGTTTGTGGGATACCATGATGCAAAGGGTCTGAGTAGTCTGGCAGTCATTTCCAAGATGTCTTTGATGTAGGGGAGAGTGGCTAGGGCTTTTGGACGCGTTTTGTCTGCTTTTTGGGTTTGTTGATGAGAAATTGGCAGACTGTTTTCATTGGGTACCCATTCTTTTTGTATAGATGATTTTCCTGTGTTCTGCATAGTACCTCTGTGCTGCTGTGTGTGGTGGCTCATTGGAATAATATTCTGATGCAGCTCCGTTTGTGGATGTTGGATGATTGCTTCTGTAGTTCAATATTTGGTCTGTATGTGTTATTTTCCGGTAGACGCTGGTTTGAAGTTCCCTGTTGGCTGTTCGCTCTACTGTGATATCTAGGAATGGCAGTTTGTTGTTGTTTTTCTCCTCTTTAGTGAATGTTATGTCAGTAAGGGTATTATTGATTGTCTTGAAGATTTCCTCTAATTTGTTTCGCTTAGTGGTGACAAAGGTGTCATCCACATGGCGGACTCAAAGTTTGGATTGGATGGTTGGCAGAACTGTTTGTTTGAGTCTCTGCATTATTGTCTCTGCTAAGAACCCTGACATTGGAGATCCCATAGGTGTTCTGTTGGTTTGTCTGTAGGTTTTGTTGTTGAAGTTGAAGTGTGTGGTAAGGCATAGGTCCACTAGCTTGACAATAATGTCCTTGCTGATGAAGTTGGTGGTGTCTGGTGTATGTGTCTTTGAGTCTTCTAATAGTGAGTCAGTGTTTCCTTGGCTAGGTTGATGTTGATTGATGTAAACAGGGCTGTTACGTTAAAGGAGACGATTATTTCATCCTCTTCTATCATAGTGTCTTTGATGGTCCTCAGGAATTCTTGGGTGAGGTGGATAGAATGGTGTGAGTCTTCTACTAAGTGTTTTAGTCTTTGGTGTAGCTCCTTGCCCAATCTGTAAGTTTGTATTCCAAGTAATGAGACTATGGGTCTGAGGGGGGCTCCTGGTTTGTGAATTTTGGTAATCCATGGGAGAGTGGTGTATTGGATCTGTCTGGTTTCATTTTTTGGAAATTGGTCTTATTTATTTCTTCAGATTTCTGACATTTTTGAGTAGGGCTGTGATTCGGTTCTTTAGTTGTAAGGTCAGGTTTATCGCCACTTGTTGGTAAGTGTTGGTATCTGCAAGTAGTGCGTTTGCTTTTTCAATATAGTCTCTTTGATTTAAAATGACTGTCAAGCGTCCTTTGTCTGCAGGTAGGATAACAACGTTTTTATCTTTTTTTAGTCTTTCTAATGCTTATCTTTCTTGTGTATTGAGTGTGTTTCCTTCCTTTTTCCCACTTTATATTGGTGTGACTACCTGTCTGATAGTTTGCTGGGTTTCTTCTGTGAGTTGGTTGTCTTTAAGTGTTGTTTCTAAAGCTGCTAAGAAATCTTTCTTGTCTGCATCCTGGAAGTTTTAATTCAATCCTCTTACTAAGACGACTTTTTCAGTGTCTGTTAAGGGTCAGTCATATAGGTTTTTTTATCCATGCTTCTGTGTTGTCAGTGTTGTTATGTTGTGTAAGTTCATCAAGTTTTTTTCTGCAGGTCTAGTTTTTTTCATTTTCTGTGTTTGTTGCTGTCTAATACCTATGGCTTGTTGTAATATGTCTGTCCATTCATGGTCTGAGTGAGTAAAGATTTTTGGTGCAAAATTTCCTGGTTGTGTTTACAGAATCTGTTGTGGGCATCATTAATCATTTCTCTAAACATTCTGTGGCCGTTTTGCTCTGCTATTCTTTTGGCTACTGGGTGTTAAGGGGAAGTTTGTATTTAAGACATTTAGGTAGTACCTGTTTTATTAGGCATTTGTCCAGAGGCTCACTGAAGATGTTACCTAGTATGGTGAGGAAACATTTGAAAATGAACCTTCCAGCTCAACGAGCAAACCTACATCCAGAACCTCAACTTGAGATACAAATCTTCTCAAAACTCGCGAATGTAATCTATTACTCTGTTAAGTTTTTCAATAGAGTTAAAGTTATACCAATTCTTTCTTTTGCTTGTATTTTAATTGTAAGGTAAGAATAACATGTTCTTTGCTTAAAGCCAAATGGTATAACCAATTGAATTACATCTGGAACACAGCACCTTAGAGTTTCCTTTAAATATGATAATAATGAGAGTCTAAGTGATATCCTTGATATATTTGAAGCAGATTTGATCTGGTCTATTACGAATTGTGGACTCTATTCAGGATCTAAATCTTTAATTCCAGATTGAGTTGAGGATTATTGGACTCAAGGACAATAAAGGGTGAACATTGGTGCTTCTTTTTGGATATTGCATTCGACTGGTTCAAATATGGAGTGCCTTGTGTGATGACAGCTGTTTCAGTTGCTAACAGTTTCCTAGGGGTGAACGAAGTCACTTTGGGTGTTGTACAGAAAGCGATCAAGATAAACCTTTTGGAACTGATGAACAAAGCCAGTGTGGAGATGCCTGTGTCTGTGAGGACGGGGGAAATACTTACGCAATAACTCAACATTTACAATTGCCAGGTATGTATTCAGAAGCATTGGAAATGGCTAAAATTCAACTGTAAATGAAGCAGCTTGAATTAGAGGCAAAATGAGAGAAAGTAATTGTCAGTGTGTTGTCATGACTTTGATGAAGGAAGATGAAGGTGTTTGGTGGTGGAAGAAACAGATTGGACTATAGTATTAAATGTTTGTATACTGAGAGTCAATGTCATGTATATGTATTGTAATACTAATAGCATAAGACTAAATGTTGCTAAAAATGAAGGTATTTTTGTTTACTGATGGTCTCATTTTTAAAGGAGAGAGATGTGACTATTCTATAGCTTTAAGAAGTGTATTTTGTCCTATTTTTTGAAGAAGAGGTTTTGAGCCATAGACACTGAGCTCTCTCTTCCAAACCAATTAAGTAAACAGTCTGTGCGGCCTTGAGGGTGTTATTTTAAAGTTGGAACAATAGAGACAGTATGAATAGCTGGAGTCAGGCTCCCATAGAACCAGGGTTTTAGTTTAGCTTTCAGTAGTTGTTGGGGTTTTGAAATTGGTTGTGGAAGCTGCCGTATCTCTCTCTAACAGAATTTTCTCTTACACTTCTTTTTGCTTGAACTGGAGAAACGTCGCATGTAAGACACTCTATTTTACTGAATCTGCCGTTGCTGAGGATGTATTGATGAGACGTTACTATACTGGAGCAGTTGCTGTTTAGCATTTAAATAATCTACTATTCTGTTGAATTTTCCAATTGAGTTTAAGTTATACCAATTCTTTTTTTAATATTTTAACTGTAGGGTAAGAATAAAATGTGTTTCACTTAAAGCCGAGTAGTGTAACCAATCAAATTACATCTGGAACACAGCACCTTACACTTGCCTTTAAACAAGATAAAAGTTAGGGCCTAACCTACCTTCTTGATATATTTGAAGGGAGGGTTTGGTCTGGTCCATAATACTGCTTCTATTGTTCCAACTTTAAAACAACACAGCTCCTGGCATGCTGTTCCATACCTTATTGAACAACCATTGGCTTCCTGGTCATTGCGGAGTGATGAGGTCAAGCAGACTTTCTCTTCATGTTATTTGATTCAACAGCTGCCACAAGCTCCGTTTAGCTGTGTCCTTCAATAATGATGCCTACTGAGCCACCTTTGCACCAGACACTGAAGACACTACTCAGACTTCATTCTGGTGCTTCTGTGTGAATCCAGCAATGGACTATCGAATTGCTTTGAAGTTAGAAGTATCTAACATGGAAGAAGGCAAATGTGTTCCACATTAGTGACAAAACTAAATACGTCAGTCAGCCATGATTTTTTGATTACAATGTTTTTTTCTGTAAATAACAATAATAATGTTACCCAAAGACTTGCATTTGACAACGTCTAGACAAGCTCTTATTACTGTCTGACCATACATGCACTTCCTCATGCTTTCTGTTTTGCCAACCAAACTGGTGACTAAGCAACAGAATACTCCCATCTCTGATTCACATCAGTTTGGGCTTTGTCCAAGCCATCTGACAACTATAAATCCACATTTGGCTACTGAACGAAACTTAAACTGTTTCTAATTTACAAAAGCCACATTTGTGTTTTGAATGGCAATGAAAAAAAAATCAAAAATTGGCTTTTGTCAAAGGAATTTTATCGCTATAAAAAGACATGACTCAGGCAACCTAGCTAGGGAATAATCAAATTTCTTCAAATTGTAATAATTGGCTTCAGCCTGAATCAAGTTTTGAAAGGTAAAATAAAGGTCAAGTGAAAATAAAGTGGGCTACTTTAGAGTTTAGGTTGAAAGTAGGCCAGGGAGTAAAAGCTTGTTTTCAGCTGAGATCATAGCACCAGCAATAGAGAGCCAATGGACATCAGGATGCATATGAAGTATAAGATGTGGTACATTCGTAAGTTCATCTAGAAGACCTTGGTTTTCATCAGATGCCTAGTGGCTGAACATTTGAATATAAACTTGTTCAGACCCAAGATTCTGTGTCCGAAAGCATCAGGGAGGAGTGGTTTCTGGATCATATATTCTAGCAGATAGTCAAACCATAATGTATAGACAATCAGAGAGAAGGTTCAAAGGCACAGGAAAGTTTTAGGAATGCATTATAGCCACTTTATATGGACTATTCAATTTAGGGCGACACGGTGGCTCAGTGGTGAGCACTACTGCCTCACAGCACCAGGGACCTGGGTTCAATTCCAGCCTCAGGTGACTGTGTGGAGTTTGCACATTCTCCCCATGTCTGCATGGGTTTCCTTCGGGTGCTCCAGTCTTCTCCCAGAGTCCAAAGATGTGCAGGTTTGGTGAATTGGTCATGCTAAATTGCCTATAGTATTCAGGGATGTATAGGTTAGGTGCATTAGTTGGGAGAAATGTAGAGTAATTGAGTAGGGGAATGGGTCTGGGTGGGTTTCTCCGGAGGGTCGGTGTGGACTTGTTGGGCCAAATGGCCTGTTTCCATACTGTACGGATTCTATGAATATGAACTCTATGAATAGTCACATAGTTATGGACGGATATGAAAGTCAGTAATGTTCCTTATTTTGTTCTGATAGATAGTTTTTAAATGAATCATATTTTGCACAGTGTAAATGCTACCATGATAAACAAGAGTGAGGCTGCTTGGAAAAAGGAGCAATTCAAAGTGAGATGGATCTTTTATTTTCAAGGGAGTTGAGATGCAAACAGGGCAACTGATCACAAATGCCTGTTTGTTTGCCAGTGGTTACAATGGATTAACCTTCTTCTGCATCGACTTTTGCATATTTTGTTAATGGCAGAATGTGAAGTATCACACAGCAATTAGCCGAATATCTGACAAAGAAGGATATATCTAATGGTTATCATTCTAGTGGAAACCATTGGCAAAGAGTAATAAATGTTGGAAATCAGGCAGCCAATGCCAGATATTAATGTAAAGAAAAGGGTAGCATCTTTATTTATGGATTATTAACATTGTCAGGATAAAATTAGATAGTAACTAGCTGGCTAGAGGCGCATGCCCCATGTTTCCATGTTACAGCCTCTGCATACTTTAGACCTTTCAGCAGATAGGAGAAAGTGAGGACTGCAGATGCTGGAGACCAGAGTTAAAAAGTGTGGTGCTGTAAAAACACAGCAGGCCAGGCAGCTTATGCCCGAAACATCTATCCTCCTGCTCCTCGGATGCTGCCTGGCCTGCTGTGTTTTTCCAGCACCACACTTTTCAACCTTTCAGCAGATGTTGTGGATAATTGGAAGGAGGAGGAACAGAAACACTAAATGGGCCCCTTTCGATATCTTGGCTGCGTTAAATCATTTCATGGGGTTGTTAACGAAGTGACAGGTATTGAAGTCTATTAATCTTGAAGTCAATTCTTCCTTCGTCTTCAGGTAACATGCAGATCTTTTCTGGATCTCACTGATAGAGAAGGACAAAAAATATTAGTCCTGTACAGCCCTTCCTTGTCAATATCCAACAAAATGTTAAAGCTCTCTTCTCAAGACAATCTGTAAAACAAAACTGTGCATATTGTTTGAAAAGTTCTAATTTTGTAAAGTCTGCCAAGACCATAATTAATTGCTTGCCTTCCATTTCTCTTTGCAGATTTCTGTTTTTCTTAAAGAAGTAGAGTGCAGTGCAGTACTTGTTTATTTCACTAGTTTGTTTTGCTTCTCTCCTTTTATTTTCTCTTTTCTGCTGCTCTTCCACTTTGTTTTTCTTGTTGCTGTGCCCTTACAAGCTTTGATGGGAGTTGGTTAGGTCAATTGGCTAGATAGCTGGCTTGCAATGTAGAGAGGTACCAATAGTATGGGTTCAACTTTTGTACTGGCTGACATTGCCATGAAGGTCCCACCTTCTCAACCTTGTCCCTTGCCTAAGGCATGGTGGCCCTCAAATTAAACCACCACTAGTCATCTCTCACTAATGACAGATCAACCCTATTGATGTCTGGGACTATGCCAACTTTACTAGCCTTGATCCTTTTAAGAGTGCAATTTTAAGAAAGAGTCTTGTAGGTCAAAAATTGCAGGTTTGCGTGTCAAGTTTCAACCACTAGATGGTGTGCATTCCAAATAATGAGTGACGAAATTACACTGGCTTCTCTCAACGTCCATGCTGAATTGGAAAGAAAAAATGGTGTAAATAGCTCACCTTTGCTCACAGATAAGCATTCTTCATATAGAGAAATTGTGTTAAGTTTTGCTAAAACTGCATTTTATTTTATTAAAGCTTTGCACTGCTTTGACTGCTTTTTGTTTTGAAAAGTCTGAACTATCGACACTTGAATTTTATTCTACAGAGAGATAGAAAGTTCTAACTTGAAAGAACTTAGACTTTAAGCAGAAAGAGACTAGCTCTGTCATCTGGCTGGTCAATGCCAATGTACACATATACATTCACAGAGGCTGATTGTCTGAATTCTTGGATATCCTGGGTGGTTCTCAAGCTGGTTTTCAATTAGGCTTTCAAGCATCTTTCAACCATCTACCATTGGGATCTTGCAATCATTTTGTTATAAATGGCTGTGGCTGCTAATGATGATGTGATTTTGCCACCAGCAGAGTATTTTGCCAGCTGATGTGGCAATGCTTATGTTATTCTTTCTAACATAAGAAACTACATGTAGGTAACGTGGTATTGAAAGACATTCATTAGACTTCACTTATAGGCACAAATATCATATTCACAGGCACTACAGAGTTGTGGATTAATATTATGATAGTTGGTTACAAAGATTTGTGTGTTCCTATCTGCATATTATTCTTCAAGTGGCTGGAATGATGGTGGAATCTAATACTTCAACATATAGTAAAGAAGGCATATGGATGCTTGTCTACATTAGCCAGAGTATAGAATGTAGGAGTAAGAAAGTTCTTTTACAACTTTATGAAACATAGCTTAGGCTACAGACAGAGTACTGTGTGCACTATTGGAAGGACAGGATCACACTGGAGAAGGTGCAGAGGAGATTCAGGGGATGTTGCCTGGGATTAAAAAGTCTCAGTTATGAGGAGGATCTGGATTTGTTTTCCTTGGGGCAGAGGATGCTGAGGGGGGGATCTGATTGAGGTACACAAATTGAGAGGCAGAGACAGAGTAGATCATGAGAATCTCTTCCCCATGTCAGAAGTGTTTAAGACCCGAGGACAGAAGGTTAAGGTGAGGAGCAAGTGGTTTAGAGGACATCTGAGAAAATACTTTTTCACCCAGACAGTGGTAGATACATGGAACATGCTGTTTGAGAGTATGCTAGAGGCAGGTACTTTTGCAACACTTAAAAAGCTTCTGGACGCACACTTAAAATGCCAGGTCAAAGCAGGCTATGGACCAAGTGTGGGTAAGTGGGATTAGTGTAGTTTGGTGTTTGTTGGTCAGCATAGACAGGTGGGCTGGAGGGCCTGGTTCTCTACTATATAATTCTATGTTTCTATGACTGCTATACTAACTCAGACTGTAAGCAATGAGTTTGAGATAGTTTGAGAGCTGCTCTTAAATGTATACTGACATGCTCATTCATTAGGGATTTCAGATGAAACGTCTTCATTGCCTTGACAAAAGGACTAAACACAAATGGGATTTTCTGGGCATGACCTCCCTAATGCAAATTATTTCACCGTCGGGATGAAGCTGGCATGCAGTTCAGTTTAGCATGCGCCAATGTTCCGCCTATTCCTGGCTTCTTGCTTCAACTGCAATCAAACTGCTAACACAAGGGAACTGAAGGATTGCACTAACTTTGAGGCTCGTAGTTATCCAGTAGATGAAGGATGCATCCAAGAAGTGGTGAATGAACTGGTCAGATAAAGGGAGCTGAAAATGTGTTGCTGGAAAAGCACAGCAGGTCAGGCAGCATCCAAGGAGCAGGAGAATCAACGTTTCAGGCATGAGCCCTTCTTCAGGAATGAGGAAAGTGTGTCCAGCAGGCTAAGATAAAAGGTAGGGAGGAGGGACTTGGGGGAGGGGC
>NC_057713.1:92399605-92404227 GCF_004010195.1 Chiloscyllium plagiosum
CCCACCCCCACTCCGGCCTATTACCCTCACCTTGACCTCCTTCCACCTATCGCATTTCCAACGCCCCTCCCCCAAATCCCTCCTCCCGACCTTTTATCTTAGCCTGCTGGACACACTTTCCTCATTCCTGAAGAAGGGCTCATGCCCGAAATGTCGATTCTCCTGCTTCTTGGATGCTGCCTGACCTGTTGCGCTTTTCCAGCAACACATTTTCAGCTCTGATCTCCAGCATCTGCAGTCCTCACTTTCTCCTTTACATAAAGGGAGGCAAGCATTTAGAATGGACTCACCATTCAAGGCTAATAGCATAAATTGTAAGAGAGTGTCAGATAAACGTTTAGCACTAACAGTCAATAAATTATGTAACTACCAGAGTATATAAATGTGTAGCTGTACATGGCTGAAAATTAGCTGTTATACAAGGAAACTTAATACTGGTCCTGCATGTAAATTTGCTTTAAAACTAAATCTAGTCATTCTTCAACAGTCATTAAAAACAATTATTAGCCTTAAGACTGCAAGGAAAGTTGAGATCAAAGAGTGGGTCCAGAAAATAAACTTTTTTTTTTAAAAAAGCATATATTTTGCTTTCTAAATAAAATGAATGTTCTTTTGAGTAACTGAATAGTTAGTGATAGTTTAATAGGAAGAGTTTGTCTTTCACTGTATGGCACAATGGGACAGTGGTTAGCAATGCTTCCCCACAGTATCAGGGACCTGTGTTTGAATCCAGCCTTAGGCAACTGTGTGGTATTTACATGTTCTACCAATGTCTGCATGGGTTTCTTCAAGTACTCCAGTTTCCTTTCACAGTCCAAAGATGTGCACATTAGGTGGTTTGGCCTACATGTCCAGTGCTGTGCGGGTTAGGTGAGTCAGTCATGGTAAAAACCCCATTTGGGGTTATAGGACTGGGTAGGTCTGGTATGAGTGGGATGCTCTTAAAAGGGTCAGTGCAGACTCGATGGGCTGAATGCATCTTTGTGCAGTGCAGGGATTCTATATATTTTATACACTACTTACACTGTAATTTTTTTTGTAATTTCAACCCATGGATGCAAATTCTGTCTCTCAATGAGCAGAGTTATAATTTTATATATACCAAAGTTCAATGAGAATGTTATGTTTCAGACAGTTAGCAACTGTGTCTTAGTCTGATCATATTCCAGGTTATCTCATAGAATTAGTCCTAACTCATAAGCATCACAATCCTTTAGATTATCTGTCGCAATGATCCATTTTCTAAAAGGGTAGCACAGTGGCTCAGTGGTTAGCACTGGTGCCTCACAGTGCCAGGGATCTGGGTTTGATTCCATCCCCAGGTGACTATGTGGCATTTGCACATGCTGTTTGAGAGTATGCTAGAGGCAGGTACTTTTGCATGTCTGCATGGGTTTCCTCTGGGTGCTCCAGTTTACTTCCACAGTCCAAAGATATTCAGATTAGATGGATTGGCTAAGCGAAATTGCCCATAGTGTCCAGGGCTGTGCAGGCAAGGAGGATTAGCCATGGAAAATACAGTGTTTCAGGGACAGGCCACTATAAATGCCGGAGGAAACACCACAGAAGCGCTTCACAGGAGGCTTCCAAGCACTGAGGATGTCACCTGGACAGGGGACGAAACGTTTGCAACAAAAACTTCCAGCTCAGCAAACAGAACCACAGCAACAGCAGTGTTTCAGGGTAGGGAGGTGGGTCTGGGTGGGATGCTGTTTGGGGAGTTGGTGTGGACTTTATGGATTGAGTGGCCTGTTTCCACGTTGTATTCTAATATTTTGGTAATCTGTCATAATAGTTTCTCACCTGGCTGAGTATCAAATTCTGATTGAAGATGGTTCTGGGAAATGTATTGGAATGTTTGATTACATTAACATTGCTAAATGAATACAAGCTGTTGTTGTTTGGGAATATATAACATGAAAATTGGGAAATAAATATTCAAATGAGATAAAAGAACTGTCACACTGCAATGTCAATAAAACCTAAAATGAACGTCCAAAACTTTGTTGAAAATGTGTTGCTGGAAAAGCACAGCAGGTCAGGCAGCATCCAAGGAGCAGGAGAATCGACGTTTCGGGCATAAGCCCTTCTTCAGGGCTTCCTGAAGAAGGGCTTATGCCCGAAACATCGATTCTCCTGCTCCTTGGATGCTGCCTGACCTGCTGCGCTTTTCCAGCAACACATTTTCAGCTCTGATCTCCAACATCTGCAGTCCTCACTTTCTCCTCGTCCAAAACTTTGTGCACATTTCACATGATTATAGGTGATACACAGAGAAACACATTATTATAGGAGCTTTGGTCTCAATTTGGATGTCATCAGAACTGTTGAAATAATTTACTGGCTCATAAATCCCTGAGAGGTATCCTTTAAGCAATGTGGAACAGAAAGAAGTTGGAGATTGTTGAGACAAACCAGCTGGAAACTGTAGGCTAATAAACAATGAACGTTTCTTTATTAGGTTGCCTGCTCTGTCTCTGAATTTGCACATTGATTCACTGCATATCCAAATTTTTAAAATAAAGTAATAGAAAAATAAGTTGATGTTGTTTGATCTTGTTTACTTGTGTGATATGTTGACTTAAGCACTTAGAGCTGATCAGAGACAGCCACATGCTTTTACAAAGGATGGGTCATGTCTAACAAACCTAATTGAAGTTTTTGAGGAAGTGCCTGAAATTGTAGATGGGTGAATGCCTACAGATGTAATATATAGAACATATGACACACATACAACATTTTTAGCCAAAGCTGTTCATACCAGTGATTATGCTAGACTCATTCTCCTCCTACTCTTTCTCAGCTGAGTCTATCATTGCAACCATTTATTCCCATCTTTTTTACATGCTAGTCTAGCTTTCCCTTTAATACATATATATTGTTTGCTTCAAATATTCTCTGTTGTAGTTTATATGGATTCCCAGAAGGCATTCAGTAAAGTTCCACAAAAGAGGCTGCTGACTATAATAAAAACTCATCATGGAATTGAAAGCAAATTAATGATTTGCTTTAAATGGTAGTAAGCAGAGAATAGAGACAATGGATTTGTTCTCGAATTGGAGGTAAGTGACTAGTGGGATCTCAAGGATCTGTGCCGGGGCCTCAACTATTCACTATGCTCATTAATGATTTAGATAGGGAGCTATATATCCACGTTTGATGATGACAGAAAGATTGTTGGCATAGTAAGTAATACAGACAGACGCATAATATTACAAAGAGACATTGATGGATTATGTGAGTGTGCAAAACTGTAGCAGATGGATTTCATCACAGTTAAGTGTGAAATCATCGAGTTTGGACTATAAAGAAAAGATGTGAGTATTTTTTAAAGTGGCGAACAGCTAGGAACAATGGAGGTCTAGAGAGGTTAAGAGCACAGCTGCACAGATCACTAAAATGTAACAGTCAAGTATAGAAAGCAAATTGAAAAAGTTAGTGGAATGTTATCCTTTATAACTACAGTGTTAGAATATAAAGGGGAGGATGTTTTGCTGCAGCTGCACAAAGAGCTAGTTAGGCCAGATCTGGAATATGTATAGAGTCTAGAAAGGATATATGGCCCTTGGAAGGAGTACATTTCAGATTCATCAACAGATTACTAGTGGTCCAAGTGTTATATTATGAGGAGTGATTATACAAATTAGGCTTGTATTTCCTGAAATATGGTTGATTTGTTTGAGGCTTTTAGGAGTTTACTGATAGGATAGACAAAAAAAAATTTTCCACCATTGGGACAGTCCAAGACAAAAGATATAACCTTTTAATCAGCACGAGACCATACAAGAGATGAATTAGGAATTAGATCATGCAAGAAATGAAGAAGTGTGGCAATCTCTCCCACAAAAGGTGGGCGCTATGCTAATTAATAATTTAAAATCTCAGATCAGCAGAATGTTGTAAGGGCATTAAGGGATATGGAACCAAAGCAGATGAATGAAGATAGGGTATAGAGACACCATTATCTTATTCAGAGGTGAAAAAAGAATCAAGGGGCTCCTTCTGCTACTATGCTAAAGTTGGTATTTCATTTGGACTGAATCCATACTGATGGAATTAACATTTAGTAAAGTATTTATTGCTAAAACTTCATGACACGAGAACATGTAAATAGTTGATAGAGGCCAGGAGTTTGTGGAACTCTCTTTTCCAGACCCTGCGTCATGGAACTTTTTCTTAAGGCAGGGATAGGTAGATTCTTGATGAACAAGAAGTCAAAGGGTGTGGAGGAAGGCAGGAAAGTGGTGTGGAGGTCACAATCAAATTGAGTTATCAAATGATGAGGTTGGCTTGAGGAGAAGAATGGGTAAAAACAATGACTGCAGATGCTGGAAACCAGATTCTGGATTAGTGGTGCTGGAAGGGCACAGCAGTTCAGGAAGCATCCAAGGTGCAGTAAAATCGACATTTCGGGCAAAAGCCCTTCATCAGGAATAAAGGCAGAGAGCCTGAAGGGTGGAGAGATAAGCTAGAGGAGGATGGGGGTGGGGAGAGAGTAGCATAGAGTACAATAGGTGAGTGGGAGAGGGGATGAAGGTGATAGGTCAGGGAGGAGTGTGGAGTGGATAGGTGGAAAAGAAGATAGGCAGGTAGGACAAGTCATGGGGACAGTGCTGAGCTGG
>NC_057713.1:92404637-92435844 GCF_004010195.1 Chiloscyllium plagiosum
GCTACTTTCTCCCTACCCCCACCCTCCTCTAGCTTATCTCTCCACCCTTCAGGCTCTCTGCCTTTATTCCTGATGAAGGGCTTTTGCCCGAAACGTCGATTTTACTGCACCTCGGATGCTGCCTGAACTGCTGTGCTCTTCCAGCACCATTAATCCAGAATTGAGGAGAAGAATGGCCTATTCTGACTCCTAAATTGTATACTTGTATGGAATGTGGGAATCCTATTATTTTGGAGTCTTGTGAAAATAAAAGCTGGTACTGGTGAAAGCTGTCCACTTGTGTTGCCATCTTTCAATTGATATGACTGATTTGCTGCTGAAGTTAGTTTAGCAAATCCCAGATGAACGGCAAGTTTCGCTATTCAAAAGAAAAATGACTTGCTCGGGAACACTGCAGTGTTGATCAATGGGTTTCTACTACAGTACATTTGCTGTTTCTTATCACCACCATCCCCCCACCTCCTCATCAATTATCCTAAGATTTTCTCTGTTATTCAACCTCTCCCAGCACCAAAGTTGCCAAGATAGAGGACAATTCCACAAGTTTCCAGTGTACCTCACCTTGATGTTCATTTCTTGTTTCCATTCTGAGATTTTTCTTTTCTTTCAGAACTCACACTAAGCCCTTGACGGAGAAAGGATACAACACAGGAAGTTGTTGAACACACTGCTTCAGTCACGAGACAAAAGCATAATCAAGTTTGACAAGTTTCCATCACAAAGAGAAGATAAACAACATATTCAATAACTTCCTCTCCAACATCCTATTTACATAACATTGTGCTCCATTACCATTTTTTGGAGGCAGCTACAGGGATGGTTGGATATAAAGGCAGGCTGGATAATAGGCCCAGTTTGGTGCTTTGGGACTTGATCCCAGTTATAATAAGATCAGCAAGATCCTCTTATCCTCACCTCTTACATTCCCTCACCTCCCAAACAGTCCAATGTCCCATGCATGTTACTTCATGCCCTCCACAGAACCTCTAATGCCTCATGTTCTCCGTGCCAAGCTATACCCTCCAACCACCCGCATTGCTCCTCATGTCACCCAAGTCAAGCTATAACACTTCCAGGTCCATTCACCCACTATATACATGGCCTACAAATAACAACCTGTAGAGTGTCAAAAGGATACTTTGGAAAAGTGGTTAAAAAAAGATAATTTCTTCATAAATCTTACTTTCTCCATAGGCCAATAAAAATGGCAATCATTCAGGCTCTTATATTCCTATACAGTATAGGAGTTGGGATGTCATGTTCCAGCTGGGCAGGATATTGGTTAGGCCACTTTTAGAATACTGTGTTCAATTCTGGTCTTGCGATATGAAAGATGTTGTGAAACTTGCCAGGGTTCAGAAAAGATTTATAAGAATGTTGCCAGAGTTGGAAGGTTTCAGCTATAGGGAGAGGCTGAATAGGCTGGGGCTTTTTCCTTTGAGCATCAGAGGCTGAGGGGTGACTTTATAATGGTTGACAAAATTATGAGGGGCATGAATAGGGTGAATAGCGAAGGTCTTTTTCCCAGGATAGAGTCTGAAACTAGAGGGCATAGGTTTAAGGTGAGAGGTGAAAGGAACCTGTGGGGTAAATCTTTCATGCCCAGGGTGGTGCATGTATGGAAAGAGCTACCAGACAAAATGGTGGAAGATGACTAAGATTACAACATTTAAAAAGCATTTGGATAGGTATATAAATAGAAGGGTTTGGAGGGATATGGGCCAAATGCTGGCAAATGGGACTAGATTTTACTTTGGATATCTGGTTGGCATGAATGAGTGGATGGAAAAGTAAGTTTCTACTCTATAATTCTATGACTCATGACTTTATCAGTAACAGAAACTACAAACACTTGAAATGTCTTTATCTTGTGTAAGCAATCATTATGAAATTGACAAAATATATTAAGAGGTATCAATCAAGGAAGGTTTATGCTCGAACAGGGTAATTGTACCCAGTCATTGAACATCCTCCAATACTTAAATATAGAGTAATTAGATTAGAGATTAGATTATTTATGATGTGGAAACAGGCCCTTCGGCCCAGTAAGTCCACATCAACCCTCGAAAAAGTAACCCACCCAGACGCATTTCCCTCTTACTAATGCAGCTAACACTATGGGCAATTTAACATGACGAATTCACCGGACCAATAGCTGAGAAAGCTGTTCCAATTCTCAACTCAGTTGTCAGCAATCCTTTCTCCCCCATTAACCTTGATCTTAATCTAAGAGCAAACTTTTTTTAAAAAACCAGCTGCCAGTTCCTGGCTTGGTGTTGAATATAGGACTTTATTTTGGAGATTCATTTTCATTTTCATCTTATTTGCCTTTATGCATGAACAAACAAATACCTTGCATTTACTTTCCCATATTTCTTTCTTTATTTTTGATTTGTTTTATTTGGTTTTTAAAATCTTCCTATTTATACTCAAATTCAATTGCATCACAGAGATGGTGGGTCGGTATGGACTTGTTGGGCCAAATGCTTGTTTCTACATGATAGGGATTCTATTCTATTTGAGGTTAACCAATAAACCTGTTCCTAATCTACAGCTATTTTAGTAAATTTGGGCTTTCTTTAATCTGGAAAAGATTGGAATTTTTCAGTCCCTTTTGTTCTACCAGCCAATTGGCACTGTGAAATATTGTTGTCACTGTTACCTTGTGGAGGTTTGATAGCACACTGTTAAACATTTGAACAAATGTATGATTAACTCAAGCTTGCCCTTTGAAATACCGAGTAAGGAAGAAGACTATTTCCAAAAACATGTTTCAGTTTCAGTTTCACTTCCCATCACACACAAAAAATGAGCCATCATTTCAAGAAAATTATAGTTCTCCATCAGAGTTGGCATGCTACAGGGATTTGCTTCCATAACAATATGTTAGGTGTCTGGAATATCAGATCCTGAATTCCATACCAATCACTAATTATTTGCCACAGCCACCTTGCTCCACTTAGACCAAAACTGCTTCAGCTGAACCTTATGAAGCAAAGCTACAGTGTTTCAGGCCCAGAGGGTTCTTGCCGTGCAATGGTGGTGTCCATATCTCTGAGTCAGGAGCATAGGTTTAAGTTCTACCCGCTCCAGAGATGCATAATAACATTTCTGAATAGATCGATAAAACAATCTCTCTCGTGCCATTCAATTTTCCGGTAACGACTCTTACCACACTTCCTTGTCTATTTCTTACATCCTCCCTGAATGTCATTCACAAGCTCTCTCATTTTTCCAGCATAAAATTGGCTCTAAACTTGTTGCTCACACTTAATATATGTGTACTGTAATGACCACTAATTAAGGAAATGCAATCGCTCTTTTTATACTCCCATTTACTAAAACATCCACTTATATAAATCTGAATTAAATAACAATGCACTGACCCTGGAACTCAGTAGGGTTATCTTTAAACAAGACAATGCTACCTCCAAGCTGAACTGATTTAAATGCTTCTGAAAACCTAGTTCAGTTCTACAGAGTTGAAACGATAGCTATTCCTTCTTAATAACGTACCATGACCTGTGACCAACTGCTGTCCTCCAATAAGTGAAGCTGCCTTTCACTATAGCATTATCAAATAGTACAGTACAGAAGGAACATTTAGCCCATTGGGTGAGTGCTAATTTGTTTGTAAAGAAATTCAATTATTTGCACTTACCAACCCTTTTCCAATAACCCTACAACATTTTTTCTCCCTGAAGCATTTAATCCAATTTCCTTTGTAAGCAACTATTGAATGACTTCTTCCTCCCCATTAGGCCATGTATTCCAAATCCTAAACCTCTATTGCATAAAAACGCTTTTCCTCATGTCACCTCTGCATCTTTTGCCATTGATCTTAAATATATGCCCTCTAGTTAACTACGTTGATTTAACTATTCAGTCCCGTCATGACTAGTGTAGCCCTGAGATTATAACAACTATCTCAGAATTGGAAGTCTTTTCATTAGTTAATATGTGTCCTGCATAACAAGTAATTTTCCTCCATTATGTCATTTGTACCTTCCTGTAACTCAACTGCAAATCTTTGGCTAACTCTGTTTCTCTCTTCACAGGTGCTGCTGGACCTGCTGAGCATTTCCAACATTTTCTGTTTGTATTTTAGATTTCTAGAATCTGTTGTACTTTTTGCTCATTCAATTGCTTAGTCCTCACTTTTCTTCAGGTTAATTGCACAATTTTTAGAAGGTTACTTCAGTATCTGAATGTTAGCCTTGGTCAAGAGGGTAGCACTATTCTTTGAGTTAAATAATATGGGCTCAAGTCTGACTTGATTATCAAAGTTAGGTTCACATTGAACATGGTAACGTAACAATTGCAAATATCTGTTCAGTTGGAAGAGATTTGGAAGTGAAGAGATAATTCCTCTGGACTTGGAATGTGCTTTTGCATATATTATGGGTATATTGTACAACAGTGACCATTTTATCTGTGGATACTACCAAGGGATCTTTGATCTCTTTATTATTGTGCACATTCTAGCTCAAATTCTTCTGAACTTATTAAACAAAATAATAACAAATATTGTTCTTCCACTACTGCTCTTGACCCAAGTATAAACACTCTGAAGCTGCAAGAGAAAGTCAGAAGAATTGACGAAAGCAAAAGCAATGTTTTATCATTTTGACAAATTACTTTGACACAGTGAGCAAGTCTGGCTGTCCTGACAAGTTAATTATTGTAATAAACTTCTTGTGCTTGCCAAACTATCTACGGCATTTTGCTGGAAGGGTACTTTTGATTAGGTTTGGTGCTTGATGTTTTCTTATCACAAGTTTAAAAAGATCAAAGACATTTGGGAATGAGAGTTCATTCAAAAAGCATTAAAATCAGATTAAAATTTATTCAACTTAAACAAGCCAGAAGCAAAAAAAAACAGAATGAAAGAAGCCAACATTCATGTGTTGATGATGTGGCACAAAATACTAAAGGACTTGCAAACCGTCATTAATTTGCATGTGCTGCCAAGAACCACAGTTCGTCTTAAGTCTTCATCAGACTGGTCATGGTCATTACACAATATCATCATTGATTATTGAGGAACATTACTGAGTTCATATCAATCATTCACCAATTGAATAGCCTATCATCAAATTATATCTGGATAAAGAAATATTCCATTGAGTTTGGAAGGGCTATCTGAGGAGCTGCATATGGTAACGCATGTTCATGCCATAAACTCAAGGCTAAGCTTAAAGCATACAAAGTACAGTGTTCAGCTAGGATTTGAAAATTTCTGTCTCTGCAACATCATTAACTTCAGATGGCAAGACAATGCATGTAGGTGATGACTACCACGAGCCTATCAAGAAACAAAGCTCAATTAAGGTGACCTGGACTTGGCATGACAATACCTGATTATAGACTGCCAAAAGTATCTTCTCCTTTGGAACTAAAGTGAGGCCATCAAAAAATAACAATAATGAAGCATAGGATTTCCTGGAGCAGCTTGCTTAAAGGAGATGGGTGAAAATCATTCACCAAGGCAGCTGCTGCCACATTGAGAGAGAGTGTAATGAAGACAACTGAAGGAAAGTGAAGAACAAAAACCAAATTGCAACAATAAACACAAAATTATCATAAATGAATATGGTTACATCTTCCTCTTGCAAGATCAGATGAGAGAGATGTAAGGTGCTTGAAATATGACACATTATCCTGATGATCTGGACCATCATCTGATTGAAATGTCACCATAACTGCACTTAAATTACACTCTTTTCCAGTCAAAGTAACTCGAAATGAAAACAAATGAACTTTAAAGATACTAAGAACTGAAAATGAACTGTTGGAATTTTAAAAAATTTGTGTCTCTAAAGGAAAAGTGAAAGCAATGGGAAATAACTAAGATCAATAGCTCCACTCTTAAGAATATTGGACAGAATAGTCCGAGAGAAATTTGGGAAGATTAATGAGACCTTTCTCAATGTCAAGACCAAAATGTTGCATTTTCCAATATTGTGTTGAGACGAGATTCTCACTCGTGAGTGATGAGAGGTTGAATAATTGCTCATTTTCACCCTCATCATAATGTAATCTTGCCTCATTAATATACAATCTCTCACCTGCTGTACAGAAACTAGTTACAAGCATTCTGGCTCTCTTGGCACTATGAGTGGCACAGATATTAGTGCTGGTGAAGATGGGGAAGAAGTGATGAGGAATCCTGAGTTAGTGAGCAAGGACCACAAGATGTACGCAGGGTTAGTAGAATCAGGGATTAATGGGACAGGAGACCAAGTGAGAAAAGATGCTGCATAGAAATGTGAAAGTGGTAGAGCATCATAGCCTTGGGGGAGATTAGAGCAAGATAGAGCAAGTTTGAGGTATCAATCAGGAAATATAAGTTCTGCAAAAGGTCCTCAACCTTATTTTTGCACTGCTGGGTATTTCACTGGGCCATAGAAACTGCAAAGACCTTGGTAACAACCGTGGATCAGGCTAGCACGGTCTGGTGTCATTGACTGCTCTATTGGCCCTGGCGGAAGAGGATGTCTTTCTTCTGCACCTGGAATTCCAAAACGCTGTCCACAATGTTGACGCAGCACTTTCCCCTTGTCTGCCATGTCCTGGGGGATGTCTCTCATCTTGCAAGCCTGCTCCAGACTGGTAGATGCAGGCAGACCTTAAAATATGGCGCTGTGCCAGGGTTCACAGAATATCCCAGTAGCAGTGAGTACTTCTGCCTACAATGTTGGGCAATTTGAGCTAACACTGAGTGGGTGGAGTGCCATGGGCTGTGATAATGTTGTTTATAAAGAATAATCACAAGAGGAAAGTTGCTAGGCTTTGCATGGCATGGTGACGAAATGTCTGAAAACAAATCTACTAGCTCAGCCTTGCTGAGGGAACCCTCCATGAAACTTGATGAAAATTACACTTAGCCAATGTCTGGCAAAATTCAGCCCATTGTTTACAGAAATTCATTGATATAGTGATTTAGCACATTAGCTTTCTATCTTTGGTGATGTTTCCTTGCTTTATTTATGGATATAGAAAGATCTGCACATTTGTAACCTAATTATCAGTGGGTAATTGTTTATTAGCATAATATCATCCTTCATAATTGGCTCTAAATTGTGAAATCTCAAGATAAAATTGGAAGAGAGAAAATTGTTATTGGCCTGGCATGAAACATTCTCTGAAATGCATTACATTAAGACAGTAGATTTGACAACTGCTACATTGAATTAAGAAACAATAAATATTTTCCAGGCCAAAACATTAGAAGAAATGTGATGCTTTAAAATTCTCTGCACCAATTGCTTATGCATGCTCAGTAACTGATTGCTGTCAAGACTAAAAGTGAAAGATATTTTAGGCATGAAGAAAACCAAGTACCTGGGAATAGCATATGAGAATGGGATTGAAATAGAAGATTGGCTGTGATCTTACTGAATGGCAAGGCAATTTTAAATATCTGCATGACCTGTTCCTATTTCTGATTACATTGATCAACACAGTATTAACCAAAATTAAATTTCAAACCTGCTACTCCTTAGAACTGCTGTCCCCTGCACTCAATGACAGTTTTGCATTTGGAGCCAGAATATGTTTTTAATTATGAGCCATTGCTGGAAGTGGAATTCTTTTTTTAGCTCATGCATTCACTTCCTTATTAGACATAAAATATGAATTGTAGAACTATTTGGGTGGCAACACCCACAAAAATCGTTTGAACAATAACAATTTGCAGGCGTGTCAAAACCAATCCCTGGAAAACTTTATTTGTGATGCTCAGCAGTACACTTCCTTTCACCACCTCTTTAACTCTAAGCTTTGCTGAACAGAATAAGAATTTCCTGTTTGATATTGGAACATTGCTTTCGTACTGAGGTGGCCAACCTTCCCCTGTTGCTGAACCACACACTGACAATGAAAACTCATATTTAACACACTCCTGAAACGTTATTGTGTATTGCAAAAGTTGGCGTGTGGAATTTTGAGTCAGGAGCAAGCAACTGCAAATACTAACAGAGACAGTTCAAATTAAATGAGCTTTGACTTTTTTCAAAAGTTTAAAACCACAAAACCTCCTTCAATAAGAATTTTCAGAAAGAGACAAGTGTTTTATGGAATTCATCATCTGACTTCCTCTTGATTTTCTTTTAAGCATTTCTATCAACAGTTTGTTGTTTCCACAACCCACAGCTAAAACTTTTTACATACTCTTTCAAAAATGTTAAAAGGAATTAATATCCGCCAGCTCAGGGTTAGTGGTAAATATCAGTCATTTTGTGGTTATACTAGTGGAGATGGCCCAACTCATAAATCAGTTGCCAGGACCCAAGTCTTTTGGACACATAAATAACATATTCTAAGCTTTGGTATTTCATACATAATCTACTTTCTACCATGTGCATTGTGCTTTTGTTTCAGAAACATGTGCAATGGTGAGTTTGTGATTGATCACAGCCTGCTGGTTCAGCTGAATAACCCATTTGTTCACCCTTTATACCAAACTACACTTCTTCCCTCTCTTTGCAACCAACTCTTCCACAATTTATTGCACTGACAAACAGGGCTAAATCTTAATGGGTTTTTTTGGGCTGTGAGTTGTATTATGTTTTTAGGAGAGATTCATGCTGTGTGGCCTAGCAAGTTTTCTTGCCCTTTCTTACTTCATTAACTACCTACCTACCGCCATGGCATTCCTCACGCTTATTTTCATCCCTATCTTACAACACAGCATTCCCAGGTATGAACACTCAGCCGGTATCCAGTGAAAGACTGGCATCCCTTGTATCTGTATTATCTTTAAAAGAATGCTGGACACCCAGACAAGGGTTGGCAAGATGGCGCATCTCAATCTATCCAAACTATACTGGAGGGCCCCCCCAAACTAGTCTGACTAGTAGCACCATATCTGCAGCAGCCTCATTGTCTGCTACACCATGGTCCTAGTTGCAGCATGTGTACCGGCTTGGTGACAATGCTGTGCTGGCTGAGTGACCAACACAATACATTACAAAAGGAGCGCCTACTGTGCTCTGACTGCTTTTCCATTCCCAGACGCAACCTATCATTGTATTCAGCAGAGGCCATTGTCATACTTACATGGTGCAGAAATGTTCCCTACAAGTGATGGTATGTTTTTGGTCAGCCTTTACCTCTTTTTAAGTACTTGCCACTTATCCATGCTTCACTGAGATGACAATGTTAGATTTGCAAGCACGAATGGCTTGGTGCAGTCTACCTTGGGCCAACATTAATTCGCTTCTATTATAATAAATGCAATAGATTCATAGAGTGAGAGAGATGTACTGCATGGAAACAGACCCTTCAGTCCAACTCCTCCATGCTGACCAGATATCCTAAATAAATCTAGTCTCTTTTGCACCATTTAGCCCATATCTCTCTAAACCCTTCTTTTTCATGTACCCATCTAGATGTCTTTTAAATGTTGTAGTAGTTTCCACCACTTCTTCTGGCAGCTCATTTCATACACACACCACCTTCTGTGTGAAAAAGTTGCCCCACAGGTCACTTTTAAGTCTTTCCCCCTCACTTAAACCTATGCCCTTTAATTTTGGGCTCCCCCACCCTGGGGAAAAGACCTTGCCCCTCATGATTTTGTAAATCTCTATAAGATCACTCCTCAGACTCCGACACTCTAAGGAAAATAGCTCCAGCTTATTCAGCCTCTCGCTCTTGCTTAAACCCTCCAACCTTGGCAACATCCTTGCAAATTTTTTCTGAAACCTTTCAAGTTTCACAATAGCTTTCCAATTGCAGGGAGACCAGATCTGAATGCAGTATTCCAAAAACAGCCTAACCAAGGTCCTGTGCAACCACAACATGACCTCCCAACTCCTATACTCAATGCACTGACCAGTAAAGGCAAGCATTCCTAATGCCTTCTTCACTATCCTGTCTACCTGTGACTCCACCTTCAAGGAACTATGAATCTGCACTCCAAGGTCATTTTGTTCAGCAACACTCCCCAGCACCTTATCACTAAATGTATAAGTCCTGCCCTGATGTGCCTTTCCAAAATGCAGCATCTCACATTTACCTAAAGTAAACTCCATCTGCACTCCTCGGCCCATTGGCCCATCTGATCACGATCCGATTGTACTCTGAGGTAACCTTCTTTGCTGCCCACTAGCATTTAGAAATACAGAACATGACCAAGCAGAGTCAGATTTGCTTCATGAAGGGATAATCATGTCTGACAAATTTACTACAATTCTTTGATGAGGTAACAAGTAAGATATAGAGAAATGTGAAGCAGTGGATGTAACATATTTGGATTTCATTAGGCATTTGATATGGTACCTCACATGAGACTATTTAATAAGATAAGAGCTCCTGGTGTTGGAGACAATGTATTAGATAGGGAATTGGCTTTCTAGTAGAGGACATACAATTGGGATAAAGGAGGCATTTTCAGGATGGCAATATGCGTAACTAGCATTATGCTACAAGGATTAACACTGGAGTTACAATTAGTTACAATATATTAATGACTTAAATGAGGTAACTGAAGACAAGTTTGAGAATTACACAAAATAGTTGGGCAGGTAAGTGATGAAGATGACACAAGGAATGCAAATGGATATCGACAAGTTAAGCAAGTGGGTAATATGGAATATAATATAGGATATTCTTTAGCAGAAGAATATAGGAGCTGAATAATGTCTAAATGAAGAAAGACTGCAGAAAGCTATAGGTCAGAGGATTTGGGAATCCTATTCCATGAATCACAAAAAGCTGGTAGCTACGTCAGTGGGTAATAGGGAAGGCTTATGGAATGTTGGCTTTTATTTCAAAAGGAATGGAGCATCAAAGTAGGGAGGTTTTGCTAAATCTATATAAGGTAGTACTCTTAACACAGCTGGAGGACAAAGAATAGTTTTGGGCCCTTTATCTATTGAAAAATTTATTGGTATTGGAGGCAGTCCAGAGAAGATTCATTAAGTTTATACCCAAAAGAGAGAGACTGTCTGATAAGAAGAGGTTGAATAATTGCATTCATTGGAATTTGGAAAAGAGATTACCTTATAGCCAGACACAAAATTTTGAAGGGATGTGACAGGGTAGATGTGGAAAGGTTGTTTTCCATTGTGGGAGAACTTAGGACCAAAGGGCATAATCTCAGAATAAGTTGTCACATGTTTAAGACAGAGATGAACTGGAATTTCTTCTCTTGGACTGTAGTGAATCTGTGGAATTCTTTATCACAGAGGGCTGTTATTCATGACTGAGAAACACAGATTTTTAATCAGTAAGAGAATCAGGGTAATAGGCAAAAACCAGAAAATAAAGTTCATTGGAAAAGCAGGAAAATAAAGTTTCACGTGATGGGTTTCAGGGATGTATTTTGTCCTTTTTTTTATGAAGGGAGATTGAGACAGAGGTAATGAGCAGTCTATTCCAAGTCAGTAAAGTAAATATCTTGTGTGATTTTTTTTAGAAGTTGGGACAATAGAAGCAACATAAAGAAGTGAGATCAAGCTCCCATAGAACCAGTTTTAGTTGTAGCTGTTGGGGTTCTCCAGTTGAGGAGAAAAAACTCTGACAGAGAGAATTCAAGCATTTCACTGTAGCAGGGCAAGATGTATACCAGCTTTCAAAGTCCAATAGCTACTGATAGTTAAACTGGAAACCTGGTTCTGTGAGAGCTTGACCCTGTCCCTTCACTTTGATTCTATTGTTCCAATTTGTTTGAGGGGTGTTAGATGGAGAGGGGACACTATGGTGTTCAATTAAGAGATTGGACATAGGGAAGGACAGGGTGTCTGATGACAGACAGGTCACTTCTAACTCACCCTGGATTCACCACCACCCACACCATGAACCCCACCCAATAAACCACCATCCTCATCTAAATTACTTACATGTCACTGAGTCCTCCATGATGCTGATAATACAAGGATTGAGGTGGGGTCAGGGTGCAACAAGCATGAGCTCTACATAGTGGTGCTGCTGAGCACAAGAGCAACTGGCAGCAACTCATACGACAGGCAGGACTTCCAAATCCAGGTACCTCATACCAGATGAAGATCCATTCGTGGTTTTGTCACTGCCTGATTGGTGTGTGTGGCTCAGTGGGCCTTCCGAAGGAAAGGCTGCAGAAGCCCTGAGCCAGCTCTCCCACCAGCAGGCGAGACCCTGGATACCGCAACAAAGTTCTGTCCAACTAGGGTAAACATCCGCACTACAAGTCCACCAACGTACCTGGTATGCTCATTTGTTCATTCATCTTCATTTAAGGCAAGGATTTGAGGTGGCTAAACTTATAAAGAAAGAAGAAAGAACTTGTATAGTTTCATAATTGAGATGCCCAAAATGCTGTGGAGCCAATTAAACATTTTTAAGATGGAGTCCGCTCCAGGCTTCATTCCCTTTGTACCAGTCACCATTGGTGTCATCTCTCACACGGTTTGCTTCAATAAGCTTAATGTGAGGAAGGAAAGATTAAATAAGGGGCAGAATTCCAAGGAAAGCCTGTGAGCTCCTCCAAATTGCCTCCCCTGACATTCTTTGGTCAAAATTTTCAGCACATTTAGTATTAAGTAATAAGTCAGTAAATCCAGGTTCCATTAAAATGTCAAACTTCTCTTTGGGAATTCTTGCCTCTCTTCACTCCTCAGTTCCTTCCGTTTATGAACCATAAGTTGCCAAGGACTTTTCATCTGATCAGGTTCTCCTTGAGGGAGGATAAAGCACACTTTCTGTCACCAGAGTGCCAAAAATTGTAAGTCCAATGCATAATAGTAAATTCCCTTGAATCTACTGTCGTCCTACTTAATTGCATTGATAACAATAGCAGCCATATGTGTATACTTGTGGCTGGAGCTAAAGTATTTACCTCAGTATCTATCAATATATTGTGTAAGAAAAACATTCATCTCCATAAATGGTAGATATTTGGTGCACAATTATATTGCACTGCCAACTTCAGTAAATCAAAGTTAAATAAAGTTGCTATTAGTGAAGTAAAGCTAAGGATCAGCACAGCAGATCACTCTTTGGAATTTCAGGAGCAGC
Organism: Chiloscyllium plagiosum; assembly: GCF_004010195.1. NCBI lineage: Eukaryota > Metazoa > Chordata > Chondrichthyes > Orectolobiformes > Hemiscylliidae > Chiloscyllium > Chiloscyllium plagiosum. Next base: position 92,417,634 of record NC_057713.1, read on the forward strand.
ACCACAGATACCTAAAGGTGAGGTGCCAACCTGGTGGCTGAACACTTTAACTCCCCCTCCCACCCCGCCAAGGACATGCAGGTCCTTGGCCTCTTCCATCGCCAGACCTTGGCCACACGACGCCTGGAGGAAGAGCGCCTCATCTTCCGCCTAGGAACCCTCCAACCACACGGGATGAATGTAGATTTCTCCAGCTTCCTCATTTCCCCTCCCCCCANNNNGCTGCGCTTTTCCAGCACCACACTTTTCAACTCTGGTCCCCAGCATCTGCAGTCCTCACTTTCTCCTAGAAGTCACAGATTAGGGCTCATTGCATGCTAAGCAGCATGAGAAGCAAGTGAGAGACAGAAATAAGTGATTGCACAACCAATGGATCGGATTTAAGCTCTGCAAACCTGTCACATTCAATCATGAATGCTGGGAGACAATTAAACAACTCTCTAGATGAGGAGGCTCCACAAATGCCCCCAGCCACAATCACCAGCTGATCAGTGGAAAGATAAAGCTGAAGAATTTGCAACAAACTTCATCCAGATCCATTTTGGACTCCAAAGGCCCCCAGCAATAATTATGCCAGATTTCAGGCAATTCAATTCACTATACATGATACCAAGAAACAGGTGGAGACCCTGGATGTTACAAAGGCTATGGGCCCTGACAACATTTCAGCAATAATACTCAAGACTTGTGCTCCAGAATTTGCAGCTGTCCTAACCAGGATTTTCCAGTACAGCTATAACACCGATGCCCACCTGACAAAGTGGAAATTGCCCAGCTATGTCCTGTACACAATAAGCAGGACAAACTCAATCAGAGCCACTAACAACCCCAAAAGGTTGTCTGTTAAGTGACAGAAGATGTTGCTAACAGTGTTATTGGAGTGCACTTGTCTGGCATTAATCTGTTCACTGCTGGCCAGTTTGTGTTCTGCCAGGGCCTTGACCTCATTCAGCCTTGGTTCAAACATGGGCAAAAGAGCTGATTTCCAGAGATGAGGTGAGAGTGACAGCCCTTGACATCAAAGTAGCATTTGACTGATTGTGGTATCAAGGATCCCATGTAAAACTGGAGTCAATGAGAATCAGGGAAAAGCTCTCTGCTGGTTGGGGTCACACCGGTCAAGGAAGATGGTGTGATTCTTTTCAATCATCTCAGCTCCAGGACATCTCTGCAGGAGTTCTTCAGGGCAGTTCCTATCCCCAGCCATCTTTAGCTGCTTCATCAATGACTTTCTGTCTATCTCAAAGTCTGAAATAGAGATGTTTGCTGATGATTACACTATGTTCAGCATCATTTGTGGCTCCTCAATTACAAGAAGTCCATGTCCAAATGCATCTAGACCTGGACAATATTCAGGTTTGGGCTGACAAATGGCAAGTCATGTTCATGTCACACAAATGTCAGACAATGACCATCTTCATAAAGTGAAAATCCAACTATCATCCACAGACACTCAATAGCATTAACATAATTGAATTACCTGAAGAAGGGCTCATGCCTGAAACGTCGATTCTCCTGCTCCTTGGATGCTGCCTGACCTGCTGCGCTGTTCCAGCAACACATTTTCAGCTCTGATCTCCAGCATCTGCAGTCCTCACTTTCTCCTCCATCATTGAATTACCTACTATCAACATCTTGGGGAGGGTTACTTGTGACAAAAACTGAACAGGACTAGCCATACAATTATCATAGCAGACCAGAAACTAGGAATCCTGCAGTGGGTAATTCCTGATTTCTCAAAACCTGTCTATAAGGCATAAATCAGGACTGTGGTGGAATACTCCCCACTGGATGAGTATACCATGATCGAATGTCAAAGCAGACTGAATGGCCCAAATGACCTAATTCTGCTCTTGTACTTTAAGACCACATAGCTCCAACAATTTTGAAGAAACTTGAAACCATCCAGGACAAAGCAGTTTGCTTGATTAGTCCCACAGCCTCAACGACCAACACTCAGCAGTCGCAGTTGTGCACCATCCACGGGATGCATCACAGAAATTCTTCAAGGCTCCTTAGGCAGAATCTTCCAAATCCACAGTCAGTACCATTAAGAAAGGCAGGACATAAATGGCAATGCCACCACCCGCAAGATCAAAACAATTCACTATCCAGACTTGGAAATATAATGGCTATTCCCTCTGCATTGCCAGGTCAAGATTGTGAGGTCCTCCACTAATGGCACTGCATGTCTATACCAAATGGGCAATGGTAATTCAATTAGGCAGCTCACCACCATTTTCTCAAGGGCAATAAATGCTGACCCAGCCAGTGCCACCTATGTCCCATGAATGAATTTTTAAAAAGTCTTTATATACTCAGAGAAAACAATGGTGGATGTATAACATGACCAGATCTTGTCCTTATACAGTTATCATGACTTGGCAGTGTAGCTTCACTCTGTGATATGCTAGCTATCATTGTGCATGAATTTATGGCAATGTCATAGTTATGAGGCTCTTGTCGGTGGAATAATATCTTTGTTATCGGAGTTGTCATCCTGTGCAATATGCTGTTGACACACAATTCAGATATACTTCCAAATATTTTTGCAAGGCTTGACTGTCGCTTGCTACAGAATCACATGACCTAGGCTGGACCCAACAATGAAGCATCTTTCCATAAATCCACGTGTTTGTGTGAAAGTCTTAGTCTTGTATGATTTGTCCTGGTTCATGTTGGAATAACTGTCTTCACACTTATTGATCATGTTCTTGTATCATGTTCTCTCTTCTTTCCAACAGTACATCATGCATGCATGGGATGTTAAAAGCATAGGAGGGAAGAAATGTGTGGAATGCCTTCCTGAGAGCAGCCGGTACAGGTAAAATGTTGCCTAGAGGAGTAACATGTGGATTTAACAAAGCTATCCATGAATCTTGGCAAATAACTTCACTTTTAATGATCACAGATTTTTGTTGCAAACTGTGCATTCTATCAGACACTTGACTGAGGGCAGTGAGAAGAAGAAATAATATGTTGAGCACCCTACTTCCTGCACCTGCCTTGAAAGGATGCATTCATGTGCTGCAAACTATTGTCAGACACAATTTGTTGAATTGCAATAAACATGCTGAATAACGTGGCCAATGTGTCAACAACAACTCTTGTGCAAGTGGCATCTTTGACTTGTTGCACAGAAGTATATTTAGTGAAATAGTCAGTTACCAGAGTGTTATCATGTTCTTGGATATAGAAAACATCATTCACAATCTCGCACCATGGCTCAAAAGGAATCCTGTGTAGAATGAAGAGTTCTCTTGATTGTTCTTGTTGATTGGATGACATACATTCATCTTGATTAGTTGATCCATGTTCTTATGAATGTCAAGCCAACATATGGGTTCACACACCAGCCTTTTGGTTTCTCCTGGACTGATACAACCTATATGAATATATGATAGCTTCATAGAATCATACAACACGGAAACAGACCATTCAATTCAACTTGTCCATGCCGATCAGGTTTCACAAATTAAACTAATTCCATTTGCCTGCATTTGGCCCATATCCCTTTGAATGTTTCCATTCATGTATCAGATATCGTTTAAATATCGTTGTAACAATATCTGTATCCATTACTTCCACTACTTCATTCTACATACGAACCACCCTCTGTGTGAAAAAGTTGTCCCTCAGATTCCTTGCAAATCTTTCTCCTCTCGGGTTAACATTATGCCTTCCAGTTTTGAACTCCCTCACCCAAGGAAAAGACCTTTGCTATGAACCTTATGTATGTCCTCATGATTTTATAAATCTCTACAAGATCACCCTTCAGCCTTCTATGCTCCAGGTAAAGAAGTTCCAACCTATCCAGGGTCTCTTCATAACTCAAATCCTCTAGTCCTGGTAATATCCTTGTAAATCTTTTCTGCAACCTTTTCAATTTAATAAAATCCTTCCTATAGAAAGGCAACCACAACTGTATGCAGTAGTCCAAAAGTGGCCTCAACAATGTCTTGTACAGCCACAATATGCCATCCCAACTCCTTTACTCAATGTTCTAACCAATGAAGACAAACCTGCCAAATGCCTTCTTCAACACCCTGTTGATCTGTGTAGCCAATTTCAAGGAACTGTACACCTAACCCTGAGGTCACTCTGTTCAATAGTACTCCATAGGGCCCTCCCAATAACTGTGTAAGCCCTGCCCTTGTTTGTCTTACCAAAATGCACTACCTTTCATTAATCTAAATTAAACTCCATCTGGCACTCGTCAGTCCATTGGCTCAGTTGATCAAGATCCTGTTTTACTCTGAAATAGCCTTCTTCATTATCCACTATACTACCAATTTTGGTGTCATCTGAGAACTTACAAAGCATGCTTACTATATTCTCATCCCCAAATTGTTTATATAAATGACAAACAACCCTGTCCAACAACTTACTCAACACTGACGTCAGACTCAATTGTCTGTCAGTCCCAAGCTTCCCCTTGCAGACTTTCTTAAACAAAGGCACAAAATTAGCTACCTTCCAGTCTTCTGGCATCTCAACCATGGTTGTATATGATATACATATCACTATTAGAAGGCCTACAATTTCTTCCCTAGCTTCCCACAATGTCCTGGTCCTGGAAATGTATCTATCTTCATGTTTTTTAAGACCTCCAACACCTCCTCTTCTGTAATTGGACTATTTTCAAGACATTGGTATTTATTTCCCTGAGTTCTCTAGCTTCCATGTCTTTCTCCACAGTAAATACTGTCACAAAATATTCATTTAGTATCTCTCCTGTCTCCTGTGGTTCCACACGTAGATGATATTGTTGATCTTTCAGTGGCACTATTCTTTCCCTAGTTACTCTTTTGCCCTTCATGTACTTGTGGAATCACTTTGGATTCTCCCTTACCTCATCTACTGTGGCCATCTCATATCCCTTTTTAGCCCTCCTGATTTCCCTCTTAAGTGTGTCCCTACCTCCTTATATTCCTCAAGAGATTAATTTGATCCCAGCTATCTGTACCTGACATATGCCCCATTCTTTTTCTTGACCAGAGCCTCAGTATTGCTAGTCATCTATTGTTCCCTCCTCCAATCAGCCTTGCCCTTCATTCTAACAGGAACATACTGTCTCTGAATTCTTGTTATCTCACTTTTGAAAGCCTTCCATTTGCCAATTATCCCTTTACCTGCAAAAAGTCTATTGCAATCAATTTATGAAAGTTACTGCCTAATACCACCAAAGTTGCTTTAGAACTTTGACTTTTATACAAGGTCTATGCTTTCCCATAACTGTTTTACAATTAATATGTTTATGATCACTGGTCCCAAAGTGTTCCTCCACTAACACTAATAGTCAATTGTCCTGCCTTTTTTCCCAACATGAGGTCAAGCTTTGCTCCTTCTCTACTAGGTACATGTACATAAATGTACATATTGATAAAGAAAATTTTCTTGAACATTTTTAACAAATTCCTCCCATTCCTACCTACTGTGGCAGTCCCAGTTTATATTTGGATATTTTAAGTCCCTGACTATTTCAACCTTATTATTCTAACACATATCTGAGCTCTCCCTAATTTTTGCGCCTCATTTTCCCACTGACTATTGGGTGCCTATAGTACAACCCCATCAAGGTGATCATCCCCCACTTATTTATGAGTTCCATCCATATAGCTTCATGGGACATTCCCCCAGGCAGATTCTATCTAGGTGCAGTGGTGATGTTTTCCCTAATCAAAACTGCCACTCATCCTCCTCTCTTATTTCCCTTGAAATCTTTCCTATACCATCTCAACCCCAGAACATTAAGCTGCCAATCCTGTCTCACCCTCAGTCATGTTTCTGTAATAGCTATCATTTCCCAATCCCATGTTCCCAACCGTGCTCTTGAGTTAACCCGCTTGTCAGGCCGCTTGCACTGAAATAAATGCAATTTAATTCTTCAGAGTTACTTCTTTCTCTGCAGTGCTCTTGTCTGCTTTGTCTATTTAACTTGTTCCCTTTAACTTGTGAACCATCCTTTTTTCTCACCACTGTATTTTATATTACTATACTATATTCTATCTTACATATTCTGGCATATCTTGATGTAGACTCTACAGAGTTATGACTTGTTGCAACTCATTGGGATAGTGCGATTGAAATCATTCCTACCATTCCTGAAGGGTTTACAAATGTGAAAATTTGATTCAAAAACTAGATTGCCCAGTTCCATCGAACTGTCTAATTGAGGTTAAAAGAATATGCACACCAGGCTTTTTCATTAACAAGAAAATAACTATTTATTGTAATCAAACAACATTTAACCAGTGGCATCAAAGAATTATGAATTTCTAACTAATAAGCTTATAATATAAACTTTGTCCCTTATTAAAATGTGCATACACATACAAACAGACAGACTAGACATGGGTGGGGAAAGAGAGAAAAGTCAGGGAGGGACAGTTCTGGCATGATCACAGTTTGTATCAGTTTTCTTTTGACTCCTTCAGAATTTTTGCTAATGGCTTGACATTGTGGATACCCTGTTTCTCAGTCTTTCATTCGCTTTCTGTGCCCCTGAAGGTGTTTTCTTTCCCCTTTCCTTTCAACAGATGATGTGAGAGAGAACAATTTACAGAGAAAGGTGAGGGACAGTAGCTAGAGATTTTTATTTACTTCATCACACAAGAGGGAAAAAGAGAGATGGATGTTTTCTCTTCACAGACTGGATGTTTCTGCTTTTTTTTTGTCCACACACAAGGCTGTAGCCTCCTGTCAAGAACCAATCAAGTGATTGTTGCTATGCAGAGCCCACAGCAACTGGTCATGACTGAAAAGAAATCCAAAGACTGTCTCTGGGCAAAATTGAACTCATGGATGGTACTATTCTGTGTCAAATTCTCCCTCACTGCTCCACTGAGGCAACACTACAAGCTCAACTTAAAAGGTATTCCAGTAACCTGTTTTACAACCATCTTCTGATAAAGTTTCCTTAAGTTAAAGCAGTATCTTTTCCCATTTGACTCCACAATCAAACAATAAGTGGGCTCTGCAACTTTTTTTGGCCTTGAAGATTATATTCTTGGAGAATCCTACTTCATCTCTGAATGAACAAATCTAATGGAATATTTCATGGACATACTGCATGTGTTCAGGCGACCAGCTCACAACAATCTTCTTGAACTGCAGTGGGTCATCATCTAACATAACTTAGAACCATAGGTCCATACAAATGTTACAACCAGAAAGAGATCTTTTAGCCAATCATATCTGCACTGGCGAAATCACCCATCTCAATTCCACTTTCCAATAGCTGATCTTTACAGTTTACACTGTTCAGCCGCAGATCAAGGTGCAAACCTTGACCTTCTCTTGAGAAATAAGGCAGGACAGGTGACTGAGGTGTCAGTGGGGGAGCACTTTGGGGCCAGCGACCATAATTGTATTGGTTTTTAAACAGTGATGGAAAAGGATAGAGCAGATCTAAAAGTTGAAGTTCTAAATTGGAGAAATGCCAATTTTATAGTATTAGGCAAGCACTTTCAAAAGCTGATTGGAGGCAGATGTTCACAGGTAAAGGGACGGCTGGAAAATGGGAAGCCTTCAGAAATGAAGTAACGAGAGTCCAGAGAAAGTATATTCCTGTTAGGGTGAATGGAAAGGCTGGTAGGTATAGGGAATGCTGGATGACTAAAGAAATTGAGGGTTTGGTTCAGAAAAAGAAGGAAGCATATGTCAGGTACAGACAGGATAGATCAAGTGAATCTTTAGAAGAGTACAAAGGAAGTAAGAGTATACTTAAGAGAGAAATCAGGAGGGCAAAAAGGGGACATGAGATAGCTTTGGCAAATAGAGTTAAGGAGAATCCAAAAGGTTTTTACAAACACATTAAGGACAAAAGGGTAACTAGGGAGAGAATAGGGCCCCTCAAAGATTAGCAAGGCGGCCTTTGTGTGGAGCCGCAGGAAATGGGGGAGATGCTAAACAAATATTTTGCATCAGTGTTTACTGTGGAAACGAACATGGAAGCTCTCCTTCGATAGCTCAGCTGGTAGAGCGGAGGACTGTAGTGTGTCGCTGGTCTGTCATCCTTAGGTCACTGGTTCAATTCCGGCTTGAAGGAGTCTGAGCTGCTTTTATAAAGGGGCGGCACGATGGCTCAGTGGTTAGCACCGCTGCCTCACAGCACCAGGGTCCCAGGTTCGATTTCAGCCTCGGGTGACTGTCTGTGTGGAGTTTGCACATTCTCCCCATGTCTGTGTGGATTTCCTCTGGGTGCTCTGGTTTCCTCCCACAGTCCAAAGATGTGCAGGTCAGATAAATTGGCCATGCTAAATTGCCCATAGTGTTAGGTGCATTAGTCAGAGGGAAATGGGTAAGGGTGGGTTACTCTTCAGAGGGTTGGTGTGGACTTGTTGGGCCAAAGGACCTGTTTCCACACTATAAGGTATCTAATCTAATCATATAGAATGTAGGGAAGTAGATGGTGACATTTTGAAAAAATGTCCATATTACAGGGGAGGAAGTGCTGGATGTCTTGAAACACATAAAAGTGAATAAATCCCCAGGACCTGATCAGGTGACCTTATAGAGGTTTACAAAATTATGAGGGGCATGGATAGGGTAAATAGGCAAAGTCTTTTCTCTGGGGTCGGGGAGTCCAGAATTAGAGGGCATAGGTTTAGGGTGAGAGGGGAAAGATATAAAAGAGACCTACAGTGCAATTCTTTCACATAGAGGGTGGTACGTGTATGGAATGAGCTGCCAGAGGAAGTGGTGGAGGCTAGTACAATTGCAACACTTAAGAGGCATTTGGATGGGTATATAAATAGGAAGGGTTTGGAGGGATATGGACCGGGTGCTGGCAGGTGGGACTGGAGAGGGTTGGGATATCTGGTTGGCATGGATGGGTTAGACCGAAGGATTTGTTTCCATGCTGTACATCTCTATGACTCAATGACTCTATGTGTACCCTAGAACTCTGTGGGAAGGTAGTGAATTGATTGATGGGCCTCCTACTGAGATATTTGTATCATTGATCGTCACAGGTGAGGTGCTGGAAGACTGGAGGTTGGGTAACGTGATGCCAATATTTAAGAAAGGTGGTAAGGACAAGCCAGGGAACTATTGAACAGTGAGCCTGATGTCAGTGGTGGGCAAATTGTTGGAGGGAATCCTGAGGGACAGAATGTACATGTATTTGGAAAGGCAAGGACTGATTAGGGATAGTCAACATGGCTTTGTGCGTGGGAAATCGTGTCTCAGAAACTTGATTGAGTTTTTTGAAGAAGTAACAAAGAGGGTTGATGAGGGCAGAGCGATAGATGTGATCTTTATGGACTTCAGTAAGGTGAACGACAAGGTTCCCCATGGGAGGCTGGTGAGCAAGGTTGGATCTCATGGGATACAGGGAGAACTAGCCATTTTTGGTACAGAACTGATTCAAAGGTAGAAGACAGAGGGTGGTGGTGGAAGGTTGTTTTTCAGACTGGAAGCCTGTGACCAATGGAGTGTCACAAGGATTGGTGCTGGGTACACTACTTTTCATCATTTATATAAATGATTTTGATGTGAGCATAAGAGACATAGTTAGTAAGTTTGCAGATGATACCAAAACTGGAGGTGTAGTGGACAGCGAATTAATACTTCAGATTACAACGGGATCTTGATCAGATGGGCCAATGGGCTGAGAAGTGGCAGATGGAGTTTGATTTAAATAAATCTGTGGTGCTGCATTTTGGGAAAGCAAATCTTAGCAGGACTCATACACTTAATGGTAATGTCCTCAGGAGTGTTACTGAACAAACAGACCTTGGAGTGCAGGTTCATAGCTCCTAGAAAGTGGATAGTGAAGAAGGCATTTGGTGTGCTTTCCTTTATTGATCAGGGCATTGAGTATAGGAGTTGGGAGGTCGTGTTGCGGCTGTACAGGACATTGGTTAGGCCACTGTTGGAATATTGCATGCAATTCTGGTCTCCTTCCAAAATTGCATGCAATATTCCAACAGTGAAGATGTTGTGAAACTTGAAAGAGTTCAAAAAAGATTTACAAGGATGTTGCCAGGGTTGGAGGATTTTAGCTATAGGGAGAGGTTGATTAGGCTGGGGCTGTTTTCCCTGGAGCATTGGAGGTTGAGGGGTGACCTTATAGAGGTTTATAAAATCATGAGGGGCATGGATAGGATAACTAAAAAAAGTTTTTTCCCTGGGGTGGGGAACTAGAGGGCATTGATTTATGGTGAGAAGGGAAAGATACAAAAGAGACCTAAGGGGCAACTTTTTCACTCAGAGGGTGGTACGTGTATGGAATGAACTGCCAGAGGAAGTGGTGGAGGCTTGTCCAATTGCAACATTTAAAAGTCATCTGGATGTGTATATGAATAGGAAGGTTTTAGAGGGATATGGGCCAGGTGCTGGCAGGTGGGACTAGATTGGGTTGGGATATCTGAATGGCATGGACGAGTTGGACCGTAAAGAGTCTGTTTCCATGCTGTACATCTCTATGACTCTATCTATCTAAAACTTCTTTGTTTTTAATTTTGAACCCCTCTAGCGAGAATTGTTACGAATTAGTTTCTGACAAGCACATGGAGGCATCTGAAATTGCATATTAGGGAGGCAAGATTGCATAATAATGTGCCCTGCTATGACATCTTCAACAATAGTTAGTAACATTTTTCCTCTGACAGATTTCAAGCTAACCTACCTACCATTTCCTGCTTTCTGTCTCGTCCGATTATGAATAATAGAGTGAAATGATCTATTCACAATCTAATGGAATAATTCCTGACTCTATGGATTTCAGGAAAATTGCATCCAGTGTATCACATATCTCACTAATTACTTCTTCTAAGGCCTGAGGTGAAGCACATCAGGGCCCAGGGATGTCTCTCATTAAATGGTTTGTTGTCAAATTTTGTTTTACAAGTGTAATGCTCTCCTGAAACACTTTTGGATTGTTTTGTTACATTGAACATGCTCTAAATGAAAATTGTTGGTACTGCTGTTTGGTTAAGGCAGTTTGTGGGGTGAAGTCAATCACAATATAATTGATTTCATGTTAACATGTCAATATCCAAAATGGAATGTCAGGTTTTCTTTCCTATTTCAGTTTTTTTAAAAGTTTTTTAAAAAGTATTTTAGTAATGGCCTGATTATTGCATTAAGAATGCATTTTCTGTTGGTAAGGCAATTGTTCTGCACATTTTTCTTACTAACTTTAAATCTTTTGGAGGACATTTACATGCAGGTTGAACCATTAAAATCATTAAACAGTTTAGCTCAGAAAAGGCTACTTTGTGCTTATGGTAGCTCTCTGGGACAACTATTCATTGGTCACACACTCCTGCCCTTTCTAAGAGCCCTACAATTTTTTTTCCCCAAGGATTTATGGTAATCACTTTTAAAATTTACTTTAGAACCAGCTTTCACTTGCCATTCAGACCGTGCATTGAAGATTATCACAATTCACATACAAACCATGAAATTTTTGTCTCCCACACCTGCCTCACTCTCTTCTACCAGTTACTGTAAATCTTTGTCCTGTGAATGCTAGACTTCTAGGAAACAGTTTTCTTTATTTAATCTAAAACAAACCCGAGATAATTTTGAATCCCACCACCCTTCTACTCTAACCTCTACAATCTCTGAACCTTCCACACTCTCATGTATATTTCCATATTGGGTCATTCAAACCACTAATTATCTTAACTTGGAGCATACCAGAGAGAGGTCACTGCACCGAAACAGGCCTTTCAGTCCATTGCATCTATGTTGGCTGATTAAATTAGCTGCTAATTCTAATCAGACTACCCAGTAACTGATTCATAGCCTTGTAGGTGACATGCTTCAGGTGCAGATTCAGATTCTTTTTGAATAAGTTGGAAGCTTCCACCATAACCACCAAACTGAGCAGTGAATTCCAGACACCCATCAGCCTCTGCATGAAAATGTTTTCCCTTATGGTCTCTTTAATCTTTCTACCAATCTCTTTAACTCTGTGCCTCTTCATTCTTGAATTCTCTGCCAAGGACTTCCCTTTTACTCTATCCAAGCCACTCATTATTTTGTGCACCTCAATTAAGTCATGCATCAGTTTCCTTGCTTTGATTGCCCTCCCCAATGCACAGCTGCACAACTCTCCAGCTTAAACTCTATTTTCCATTTATCCATCAACTAAGCCATTAATATCTTCATGCACTAGAAAACCATCCATTTCACTATCAACTATATGTTGTGTTGCCTGCAAATTTCCCAAACATGCCTCTAATATTTATGTCTACATAATTAAATATATAGTAAAAGCAGGGGATCTAACATTGAGCCCTATGGACTACCAAAACATCTGTTAATCATTACCTTTTGTCATTAAGCCAGTTTTGTATTCAACTCACCATATTCCTTTTTATCCTGTGGAATTTAATTTCTCTGACCAGTCTGCCATGTGGGAACATTTCAACTGCCTGACTTAAATCCATGTAGACAACATCTATTGCACCACCCTCATCAATATCCTTTGTTACTTCCTCAAAAAATCTAATTCATTTCATAAGACAAAATCTTTCCTAAACAAAATCATGCCAACTATTCCTGATTAATCTGTGCCTTTCCAAGTAACAGTTAATCTTATCTCTCAATATTGATTCTAGCAATTTGTCCATCATTAACTGGCCTGTAATTATTTGGCCTATCAATCATACTCTACTTGAATAATGGTACAATGTTTGCATGATTTGGAGACGCCAGTGTTGGACAATCACACAACACCAGGTTATAGTCCAACCACCTGATGAAGGAGCAGCACTTCGAAAACTAGTGCTTCCAAATAAACCTGTTGGACTATAACCTGATGTTATGTGATTTTTAACAATGTTTGCAGACCTCCAATCCTCAGAATGAGAAAATGATCCTCAGAGCCTCTGTTATTTCCTTCTTGACTTCCTTTAACAACGCAAGATACAATTCATCTGGCCCTAGTGATTTATTCATCTTCAAGGAGGACTGTCCCACAGTACTTCTCATTCTGCTTAGAGTGTTTAACATTTCACACTCCTCTTTAAGCAGAATACTTTTGAAGAACGAGACAAAGTACTCATTAAAAAACTCTACCCGCGTCTTCCACCTTCAAGTTGCCAAGTATAAGCCTTTCTTTAATTGTTCCCTTGGTCCTAATATTTTGATAATCTATCTTCTGATTTTTCTTAATTTTATCGGTCAGTACTTTTTGCATCCTCTCTTTGCTTTCTTAATTTCCTTTGTCACTCCATCCCTACACTTTATATATTATTTTAGACATTGTAAAGTATTACTTTTTGAGATTGTCTTAAGGCCTATTTTTCTACTTTATGCTTCTGGATAACCAGGGAATTTGAGAGTATAACCCTTTTTCTTTTGTTGGGTTCTATCTACTCTGTGCTTCTAGAATCATGCTTTTGAATGCCTCTCACTGAATTCTTGCGGCCTTTCATTCAAGTAGCTATCTTCAGACCACTCTTGCTGGATTATCTTTCAGCTTTGTAAAGTTTGTCTTTGCCCAGTTTTGAACTTTTCCTCCTGTTCTATATTGGTCTCTTTCCACAATGATGCTAAATGCAATGGCATTATGATCACTATCTCCATATGGTCACCAACTCTACTCATGCACATGCCCAGCTTCATTTCCTAAGACTAAATCCAGAATTATGTCCTCTCTTGTTGGCTTTGTTATATGCTGGCTAAATAGTTCTCGTGAATGCAAAAATGTTGTGTCTTTGCCTCCTTTTCCACTGTTTGCATCCCAGCTAATGTGTGTTCGCTGAAATCCCCAAGTATTATTGCACTCAGTTTTGCACTCGGAAATTTGCTCACATATTTACTCCTTAATATGCTCCCAATTATTTGGTGTCTATCGTACGCACCACTACACAATGGTGCTGTCCCCTTTTTGTTTCTGAACTCAGCCCTATAGCTTCACGAGGGAGGTTACCTCAGATTACAATGGAATCTTGATCAGATGGGCCAATGGGCTGAGAAGTGGCAGATGGAATTTAATTTAGATAAATGTGAGGTGCTGCATTTTGGAAAAGCAAATCTTAGCAGTACTTATACACTTAATGGTAACGTCCTCGTAGTGTTGCTGAACAGAGACATTGGAGTGCAGCTTCATAGTTCCTTGAAAGTGGAGTCACAGGTAGATAGGATAGTGAAGAAAGCATTTGGTATGCTTTCCTTAATTGATCAGGGTATTGAGTATAGGAGTTGGGAGGTCATGTTGCAGCTGTACAGGACATTGGTTAGACCACTGTTGGAGTATTGCGTGCAATTCTGGTCTCCTTCCTATCAGAAAGATGTTGTGAATGTTGAAAGGATTCAGAAAAGATTTACAAGGATGTTGCCAGGGTTGGAGGATTTGAGCTATAGCGAAAGGTTGAATAGGTGAGGGCTGTTTTCCCTGGAGTGTTGGAGGCTGAGAGGTGACCTTATAGAGGTTTATCAAATTATGAGGGGCATGAATAGAATAAATAGACAAAGTCTTTTCCCTGGGGTCGGGGAGTCCAGAACTAGAGGGCATAGGTTTAGGGTGAGAGGGGAAAGATATAAAAGAGACCTAAGGGTGTATGGAATGAGCTGCCAGAGGAAGTGTTGGAGGCTGGTACAATTGCAATATTTAAAAGGCATCAGGATAGGTATATGAATAGGAAGGGTTTGGAGGGATATGGGCCAGGTGCTGGCAGGTGGGACTAGATTGGGTTGGGATATCTGGTTGGCATGGACAAGTTGGACCGAAGGATCTGTTTCCTTGCTGTACATCTCTATGACTCTATCACTCTATAATTCAGTGCTTCATTTCGTATATCATCCCAATTCATAGTTGTGATTGATTCTTTAACCAATAATGTTACAGCCATACCTTTCTCATCCCCTCTCTATCCTGCCTGAAAATTCTGTTTCCTGGAATGATATGCTGTCATCCATGCCTGTCTTAAAGCCAATTTTCTGAAAATCACTGAATTTAAATCTAGTATCGTCTGTCTAACATCATAAATAAAGAGTTTGCACATTACATGATCTCCAGATGAACCAGAGCACTTATCATGTTTTTAAGAGTAAACATTGTTGAAATGTGCGACTCATAACAGACAAGTTGTGCACAGCATTGTGAAAATTATCAGAAGATCTCTTTTAGTGTTGATGGTCTAGGAATAAATACTTGCCAGGACACTGGGGATAAACTCCTGTTCCTCTTCAAAACAAAATCACAGGATCTTTTACAATCTCTTCAGTAGGCATTGAGTTACTGTCTTATCCAAAGGATGGCACTTTGGGAAGCGCAGCACTCTCTCAGTGCTGCCACTACTTCATCACTGACCACAAATTCAGATCAATGTTTCACGCAAATATTCCTTTTTTCTTCAGGAAAGTTGATTTCCTTGAAGTGTTGGTTTTCTGAAAAGTCATTATATAATCTCACCAGGCTGAGCACAATTATATGACCTTTCACATTTTCCTAGTATAGCTAACTTTCACTGGCTGACGCACTGTTGAATGAGTTACTTTTATGAATTTGATTATAGGATATCTAGATTGACTTGATCAATAAAGAGAAAATCCAAAATCAATCCTGTAAACCTGTCAACATTTGAAACACTAATTTTCTGCAGTGAAACTGCTTTCATTTTTTTATGTTGTGCGTGACATGAAACACTAGTCACATAATCACATACTGCACTATAGTTGTTGTTATAGCATCTGTAACTTTATTTCAATCTAAAAATGATTTCTGTTTATTTAAGATTTGAATGCAAACATTCGTCACAGCATACCTGTTGTAAATTCACATAAAACATTATTACAGCCATAAAGTACATATACCCTGTTCTTCTTAGGTTAATTTACTTTATTATTTTTTTTTTAGTGACAATATTCAGGGAGAGCATACACTGGTTATTTCAACAAAGTTGATGTAGTATGTTTGCAGCAAGGTCAGAGACCAGAAGCAAATTGCAAAGTGATAAAAGGTAATTCATCCACTTTAAATTAATCTGCCAGCCACTAGACTTAGCTCAGTTTGTATGAATTTGGATAGAGGCCGGCCTAGCCCTATTAGAAACATGGAACCATGGGGAGGTTAGAGCACAGAAAAAACTATTTGATCCATTGTGTTTGAACAAACCAATAAAATACTAGCTGCCCATTCTACTCTTACTTTCTGGCACCTGATCTAAAGCCTAGCAGGTTATAGCTTACCTGTTAAAGAGGTTGAGCATTTCCACTTTCTCCACCAAACTGAGCAGCACATTTCAGACTCCCACTCTCTGGGTGAAAACATCTTTCCTCATGTTCACTCTGTTCACAACCACTTTGAATCAGAGCCCATGGTAATTCACCTCTCTGCCAGGGAAAACAGATCTTTCCTGTCTATTCTCTGTAGGATTCTCACAATTTTGCACCTCAGTTAAGTTATTCCTCAACCTGCTCTGTCTTAAGTAAAACACTTTAGCTTGTCCAATCTCTCCTGCTAGCTGTAATTTTCAAGCCCTGGCAACATTATTGTAATTTTCCTCTGCACACACACGATGCAGAAAATTCTAGTTGTGGCTTAATCAATGTTTGCTCAGTTCCAGAATTAGATCCCTGCTTTAGTAATCGATACCTCATTCAGTAAAGAAAAACATTCCACATGCTTTCTTTACTGTAACTGCTGTGTCATCTTCAATGACCCGTTGACATGCACTCCAAGGCCTCTCACATTCTCAATTCTAAATTTCCTTGAAGATAGATAAATCACCAGGGCCAGTTGGATTTTTATCCCAGGCTGTTCAAGGAAGGACCTGAGGATCATTTTCTAATCATCGTTAGATAAAGATGCCAAAGGATTGGAGGCCTGTGAAGGATACCACTATTCAAATAGAGTGCAAGGAACAAGCCAAATAATTATAGACGGGTCAGTCTGATTTCAGTGGTGAGCAAATTACTGTAATCAATATTGAGAGAGAGGATTAATTGTTCATTGGAATGGCACAGACAAAATCACTATAATCCACCACGGTTTTCTTAGGAGAAGTTTGTGTCTTACTAACTTATCTGAATTTTTTGAAAAAGGATTGAGGAGGGTAGCGCAGTGAATGTTTTCTACATAGATTTTAGTCAGACATTTGATAAAGCCGCATATGGCAGGCTGGTGAGGAAGAGTAAATTCATGGGAATTGGGAAAAGTGATAAATTGGATCCAAAATTGACTCAGAGATATAAGACTCAGGAAACAAAACTGCAGTTTTGTAAGTGGAAAGCAGTTCCACAGTTCTCAGTGAGGGGTTCCTTATTAGTCATAGTACATGTTAATAATTTGGACTTAAATGTGACTAGCCGTGATTAGGAAAATTTAGCCAGGTAATTGATACTGAAGAGCTTGATTTTTGACTCCAGGATAATATTAATGGTTTGGCTGAGTGGGCTAATGGAATTTAATGCGCAGACTTGCAAAGCCCTACATTTGGGAAAGGTAAATAATGCAATGGAATACACAATAAATAGGAGTCATTGAGAGGAGTAGAGGAATTTAAAGCCCTTGTATGATAATCCACTGATTCCTGAAGGTGTAGGTTGATCAGATGGTTTAAAAATGCATATGGGATGCTTCTCTTCCTTGGATGAGTTATTGAAAATAAAGAACAGGGATGAAATGTTGGAACAATGTATGATGCAAATTAGGCAACATCTGGAGTTTTGTTTACATCTCTGGTCACCACATTACAGGAAGGAGATAATTGTTCTGGATAGACTTTTATAAGAATGTTCTCAGAAGCTTGAAAATTGCAACCATTAGCAAAAATTGAATAGGCTAGGTTTATTTGTTTTTAGTTGCTATATGATAATTGAGGTGTACAAAATAATGAATGGCTTGTAAAAAGTGGCCCAGGAAGACCATTGTCCCCTATCAGAGAGGTCAATCATAGAACATAGAATATTACCGTGCAGTTACAGGCCCTTCGGCCCACGATATTGCGCCGGCCTGTGGAACCAATCTAAAGCCTTTCTAACCTACACTATTCCATTTTCATCCATATGTTTATCTAGTGACCAGTTAAATGCTCTTAAAGTTGGCGAGTCTACAACTGTTGCAGACAGGATGTTCCACGCCCCTACTATGCTCTGAGTAAAGAAACTACCTCTGACAGCTGTCTTATATCTATCAACCCTCAATATAAAGCTATGCCCCCTCATGCTCGCCATCATCATCCAAGGAGAAAGGCTCTCACTGTCCACCCTATCTAACCCTTTGATTATTTTATATGTCTCAATTAAG